>NC_064289.1:17878443-18075279 GCF_019186545.1 Solanum stenotomum | reverse complement strand
TTTTATATAACTTTTAAATATTTAAGCTATTAATTATTGTAATGTATAGTATTACTTATATTATTTTTGAATATAAATGTTACCTTTTTTATCCTAATTTATATGGCATTGATAGAATTGAAAGTGTCAAATAATTGTTAATTATTGTAATATGATATGTAGTACTTTTTATGTAGTTTTTACTATTTTTAAGCATACTAAGTATAGTATTACTTATATTATTTTTAAATATATTTAAATCTACTACTTATATATATTTTTTTTAGTAGATAAGTGTGAATGTGAGGGTATTTTTAAATACCCAAAATACCCTCACTTTCACACTTATCTACTACTTATATTATACATTATATTATATATATATATGGCTCCTTTTATTTGGTGCCACGTGTCGAAAGAAGAGTGAGAAAAATTTAAATGAAGAAAGTACTAAAATTTTCAAATAATCATATTTCTATATTAAAATGTTAAAAACTTTAAAACTCCACATATATGCAGAAAATCATATACGGAAGACAAAATAATTTTTAAAATATATATTAAAGCTCTTTCTAATAATATCACATATTTATTCTATTTTTCAAATAATATATATTTCTCTAAATAAAATAAAAGTAGGTGGGCCATGGTGCCACGTGTCGAAAGAAGAGTGAATTTTATTCACTCTTCTTATATAGTAATATTTAATTTAATAATTAATAATATATTAGTATTATATTATATATAGTAATATATATGATATATGATTTAAATAAAATAAAAGTAGGTGGGCCATGGTGCCACGTGTCGAAAGAAGAGTGAATTTTATTCACTCTTCTTATATAGTAATATCTAATTTCATAAATGTAATCTAAAAAATCGAGCCTATACAGATCTTACTTTTACTTTGAACATAAGAAAGTCATTTTGATAGACAATTAATGATAAAACGAAACCATAAATTAGGAATCTAGAAGTAAACTGCATGGACTTTTCTAAGTAGTGAGTGATGACATAGCCAGAGTCTTTTTTTTCTTTTTTTCTTCTTCTAATTTATGTGATAAAAATTAAAATAAATTACAAATTTTTATATTTAAAAATATACAATTAAAATTTTATTTGATCGTGACAATTTTTTGTAATCACATGATTGTTAATTTGTTATATACATATTTCAGACCTTTCAAAATTCTTATTGCTACATATAAATATTAACCCCCCCCCCCCCCCCCCCNCCCCCCCGGCGCCGCAACCCCCTGTCCTTTTTAAGTCGTTTTCTAGCCAATTAAACAATAGTACAAGATGTATCGTTCTCAAAATTAAGAAAAGTATTTTTCCCAACTTAGTCTTGCTATAATAAATTATGACAACAACTTTTCAAAAGGTTATTCATTCTTTTTTTCCCCCTTTTTAAGGAGTGTAGTATATCGTTGAATTAGGAGTGTTTTTTAAGACAAAAGTAAAGTGCCGCGTGGTAAAATGAATTTTTAATTAACATTCCATATATTATTTTTTTGCTTGATTTACAGGATGACTATACGAGATGTGAATTCAAAGTATAATTTTTTTAATATTTTAAAAATATAACTTACATATTTAAAAATTATATAAAAATAATATAATATTTTAAAATATTTAGAAAGTATTCAACAAAAATTCTAATAAAAACATCTTTAATTATCAAATAACAAAACAAACACATCAAATAAATTAACTATTTTTGAAGGGATATCACATCCACACCCTAAAAAGGACATGAGATCTAGGGAGTACGACATTAAACTAACACACAAGTTCAAAATATTTTTTCTCGTTGAAATGGGACTGTTTTGGTAAAACCAAAAAATAAAAAGGCGCCGTAGTATAATGATCCTTTTATTAATACTCCATATGTTTATTTTTTGGCTTGATTTGCAGTATGATGGTCGACTATACAAATTAATTAATTTAATGGATTCAAAATATAAAATTTTTAATATTTTAAAAATAAAATTTTTCATATTTAGAAATTATACAAAAAAATAATTTACAATTTAAAATATTTAAAAAGTATCCAACAAAATTATAATTAAAAATATTTTTAATTATAAAATAAGATAAACAAATTAAAATAATTTAACTAATTTTTTTAAACAGGGTGTGTCACATCCACACCATAAAAAGACAAATAGAATGAGATTCAGGGAGTACGACATTAAGCAACTCACAAGTTCAAAATATTCTTTCTCCGTCCAGTAAATTATATTAAAATTTAATGTTCATTTTTACTTGTTCAGCTTAAAAAATAAAAAAAATTAATTTATTATTTTATTTTTGATATATTAAATTTATTATATTCTAAAAATGATACAATAAAACTAATATTCTAATTTATTATTTTTTAAGAAGTGTGTTTAGTCAATACTAGATAAATAATATATTTTATTTTTTCTTGAATTTGATGTCCAATAAGTGAACTACACCATAATAATACTCTATGTTTCTCAATTTATTTGATATAGTTTGATTTAACACGAAATTTTAAAAATTGACAGTACAAGTATGGTTTTTACGAGCTGACGTGTGCAAGATCCAAATTGATTGGTGTTCAGTTTTATTCCGTCGATGTTGAAGGTCAAATACCGCACCGGCAGGCGCGGATTTTTTTTATTTTCCTAATTAGTGGTCAATTCTACAACATTATCAAATTCTCTTTTCCCCCTATATAATATATTGTCATTCAAGCACGTTTATTTTCTATATTTCATAAAATTAAATCATGTGTTACTTTGGTCGGAATTTTTTAATCTAGGAAATTACTATAGAACTTAGTGTTAGGTTAATAATTATGTCCCAGTTCATATAATGTGTTCCACTAATTTTTACTATTAATATATGCTCTTGACCTTAATTCTTGTTGACTCCTTCTAATTGACTTTTTAGGACAAAATTTTAATTAGTTTATGATAATCAGCATGAAGTCTATATATCGTCGTTTAACGTGTCTTCTTTCAATTGACCATGCAATTTAAGAATTTAAATATAATATTTGAATTTCATGATTATAAACGTCTAGAGGTGTTAGGTGTGTGTGTGGCATGTCAAAATTAGTATCCCACTCTTTTAAGATGTGATCGTGTTGGAGTAAACACGATCAAATAAATAATCAAGTTCGCGGGGGTGAGGGTGTAATTTAACTATCGTTAGTTTAACGAATATCTTGATAAATCACGCCAAATTTAGGGGTATTTATACCTTTTCTAAACTAGTTAAAAGCAAAACCAAAATCTATAAAAGAAGATTAAGGTGTTACTTAACACTTAACAGTATAGACGTGCATATCATTGCCAATCATTTGCTCGAGTAGGGATGTTTTTGTTGTCTTTGCCTTGAAAATTATGTTCATTACATCAAAATTGATTTAGCATCAATTAATTAACTGCAATAACTTAATTATTGCTAAATATATTTCTTTTGAGGCAATTAAACTCTTTGTATATGTTTCTAGCTAAAACTTATAGCGACATTTTATTAATATGCATATTTGTTACTGTTAATTACCGGTCTGTCTTTTTGTTTTTTGTTGTAGTGATGTATAGTGATCTTAGATATTCTTGGGTAAAGAAAACTGTTCAAAGTAAATCTATAACTTCTTACATATAAATATTGATAAATTAATGAAGAGTTAATTTACCGCAGAAACTTTATTACTACTTGATTACTCTAGCTCCATGTAGAGAGCAAGTTGACCTAGCCGTTATAACGTATACTCCCCGTTTTAATTTGTTTATTCTATTTTAACTTGATACGAAATTTAAAAGAATTAAAATTACATCAAATGTCTTAAAATATCTTTTAATGTTATGATTTTAAGCATGTTATTTAGAAAGTTTAAACTAAAAAGTTGCTACAAAAGGAAATTAAAGAGACATTCATTTTTAACTGAACTAAAAGAAAAATAGGACAAACAAATTGAAACTGATTGATAAGTTAAGTAATTAAGCAACCAAGTTTTCTTTACTACAATTAACTTGTCTTTTCACGACGATATATTTACGTAAACCATCCATGAATAATTAAGAATCTAACTTTCCTCTCGACGTAAACAATCACAAAGACATATTATAAATTGCATGCATACGTACATGAACTAAGCAACTTCATCATCATATATATATATATATATATATATATATATATACCATGCATGCAACGAAGACAAATAATTAAAAAATTACACTCCTTGTATATATTTATAGAAATGACAGACAAATACACTTGACTAAATAAACCACCTTGCATTGATCAATGATCAGTAGTTAATTATATATATATTCTGACCATCATCAATGAAACCTTCTTAAGATCATCATATATGTAAATCCCTCTTAAAGTAAAAACAACAACTTATTCATTAACTAATAAGACATTACTGATGTAGAACTGCTCATCATTGCTGGCTTATATATATACTATATATCTTTTTTCCGGCAAAAACAATTACTATAAGAAAACCGGAAAGGATAACTACGTACCGTATTGGACAAAACTCAGCTAGCATAATATATACCAATATGCTGCTGGTTAATTAACCAATTTAGTACTAGTATATATTGAGTTTTAGTTAAAAGTTCCAGAGGAAGGATTGTTGAGAATAATGTTCATCGCCACCATTGCCAGTATCATCATCGTCATAATTAGGAGTTGTTCTCTGCGGAAAATGTGGTGGTGAGTAGAGATTACTTGATAAATTAATATCGAGTACTCCTCCTGCTCCTGCTCCTGCTCCTGCTCCTGTTCCTGCTCCGGAATAATATGGATCACAAAAAAATTCAGTTGGAGGCCCACTTGCATTATATGGATAATTTTCCATCATATCATTATAAAAAGCCCAGTCCATTTCAGCAACAGTACTAGTGCCCATTTGGACCACCATAGGTGGTGGTACATCACAACTACTAGTTGTTGATAGCGAAATCTCATCTTTTTCCATATTTATCACGTGTGAATTAATATTTCCAATATTGCCCTCATGACCATCACGCTGTATCTCCTGTACCACTGACGGCGAGTAATCATTCGCAAATCTAGCTGCTACAGCCTGTATCTCCGCGGGGGAAAGCCTTTGTCCACCGGATATATCCGGTGGACTATCAGGGAAATTAAACTTAGCTTTCGGCCCGCGGAGGCAGAACTGTGCAGCATCAAAAGCCCTTGCGGCTTTCTCAGCAGAATCGTATGAGCCCAACCAAATCCTGTCGCGGCTGTTAGGCAATCTGACTTCAGAAACCCATTTCCCCCATTTTCTCAACCGAACTCCTTTGTACTTTGGCTGATCATGAGTAGGGTTGGGTTCCATGGATGATTTAGAGGTAGTAATAGACTACTATTATGATGAGAGTGAACCCTGCAGATGAAAGAGATAATTATAATCGAAAAGACCATTGGAGGGAAAATTATTAAAAACAGTTTAGATATTTATATGTATGTATTGATGAAGGAATGAAAATGGTAGTATAGGGGGCCGGTGACATTTGTCAAAATTGGTCCAAAGTCTTGAAGCGTGTGGACATTTAAAATTCAAGCTACAAGTCCAAATGAGCGTAAAGAGAGTGTGCATATGTCTTTCATGGCTCGGTGGGAGAAACCAAATTTGTGAGCTATTTAATGACGTCACATCTTGATTTGGCCAATTAATATTTATTTCCCCTTTATTAACCATGAATAATTAAGCTTCTCCTAAATTAAAGAAAAAAGTATTGATAATATCCTTAATAGGGGTGTTCACGGTTTGGATAAAAACCGATTCAAATCGAAAAATCAAACCAAATCGATAAAATAAAATCGATTTTATTTGGGTTTGGTTTGTTTGGTTTTGGATTTTTGAAAACCAATAGTATTTGGTTTGGTTATGGTTTTATTCGAAAAAATCGAAGAAATAACCGAACCGAATTGATGAATTATATACATATATTTAATAAATATACATACTTACAATTTTAAAGATCTTATACATATTTTCATTAAAATTTCTTTTATAATTTACTTATTGAAAGCAAAAATGCCCAAGATGAAATATTTATCTTATTGATTTCATGTATATGAGTGTCTGTGACAATTCTTTGTGAGACTGAAAATGTTATTGTCTCTTCCTTCTAGGCCAATATAGTGAATTTTAAAGCTTTATTGATAGTAAATTTAGTGATCGAAAGTTCAATAATTTAAGTCATTCTAACTATTTTTCGTTTTGAATTGATTGTTGTCACTTATTTAACATTTTGAATGAATTGTTTCTTTTATTTTGGTGTATGGTTAATAACCGAACCAAACCAAACCGAAACTGATAACCACCAAATCGATAAATGTATATTATATTTGGTTTGCTTTGGTTTTGATAATTTTAAAACCGATTAAGTTGGTTTGATTTTGGTTTTGACGAATAACCGATCCAAACCGACCCGTGAACACCCCTAATCCTTAAACTCTGTTTGAGTTTCTTAGTTTTATCTTTGAACTAGTGGCAGTCTTAAAAACATCCAAATACTTGATTGATTAAACTTAAATATACCCTCAATCTTGTAACACGAGTGAAATACATCCCTAAATAATTCTCGCCAAATTTAGGAGTGTTTTCAATACTTCTCTCAACTTTTTATTAAGAGTCCTGCTACAAGAGTTTAAAACTACTTACTAAGTCATGTGGCAGATCAAGGGTGTATATAAGTTTAGTTAGTGAAGTGGAGCTAAGGTTATCATAGTTCCAAGATGAAACTAATAATTTGCACCAAGTTTAAGGTATTTTCAATACCTCTCTATTTTAAATTATAAACTAATTAGCCAGGCTAACAGTAGGGGATCGATGTTATATTTATCCTCTGACCCTTAATTACCTAAAAATAATTTTAAGTTGAGAATTATGTTAATTCTATCCTAGCATAAATAGATATATAACAAATTTATGTGGTAAAAAGGTTGTTGAAAACATATGATTTCTTTGGCATGGTTATTTTATCAAACAGGAAGAAAAAGATTTTTAATCCCTATAATCGATAATTAGCGAGATAAAATATTTTAAAATCATTTTTTACTATACGAAAAAAGTAAAAGGGATGTTATGCTTGAAACTAAAACACGGTAAAATTTACATATTACATCGGATGATTTACATCAAAGCAATTAACGTAAGATTTGTCTTTGTTTCATATACTTCTATCACTTCTTAAATATAGCTAAGTATTAATGCATATTCTTAATTCATTAAATCAGTTGACTATAGTAAATTGAATTAATTTGTATAAACATTTGATGTGAATAAGTTTGTTTCTCAACGATTGAAAAGTAAAAGTAAGAATACATATACCAATATAATTAGTGCAAGTATGTGCCTTTTGTATACATGTTTATACTTAACTACTATGGTCAAGTGATGTGTACGGTAAGCTGACCTTCCGTCCAAGATAAGTCATTCTATTTGGAAAAGAATTACTCAAGCATGACATAAATTTTATTACACTTTGTAAAAAATATAGTCATTAAACAATTTCGTCAAAATGTAATTCCCATATTATATTTACACATTATGTTTCAATATAAAATCGTTCACGAACCAAATTATATGACACAGAAAAATAATTTTGAAATATAATGCGTATGATTTCTTGATACTATATTTGGTTGGGTATTTTTTCCCCTATATAAGAAGACTTGAAATTAGTTTTATTATAATTTTGATGTTATTTCTATGCCACATTTAAAGTGGGATGACCATCTCTGATCAATTGGCTATGTCACTAAATAATGTTGTACGATTTACTCATCATATCATGATTTCAGCATTAAAAATAAAGTATAATCTCATATTTTTTAAAGATATCTCACATGATATATTAAGACCACAAGCAGAGATAGAGTCAGAAACTCAGAACATTATGATTCAATATAATTCATTCACGAACCAAACGACTATGACGAAGAAAAATAATCCTCAAATATAATGCATATGATTTCTTGATACTTGGTTGGGGTTTTTTTTTTCGGTTTATAAGAAGACTTTGAAATTTGTTTTACTATAATTTTAATGTTATTTCTATGCTACATTCAATGTGGGATGACAATATCTGATCAATTGGCTATGTCACTAAATAATGTCGTACGATTTACTCCTCGTCCCACATTTTTTAAAGAAGATATCCCACATGATATATTAAGACCACAAGTAAAGATGGAGTCAGAAACTCAGAATATTAAATTTGGGGATTTTAAATTCTAATCATTTAAATTATTGAGTTTTAAATTAATAATTTTATATATTAAATAATTTTAAAAAAATATATAATATTTATATCAAAATTATGGAATTTAATCAAACCCATAAATTATTTTCTAAATATTATCTATTTAAGACTACTATTTTAAAAATAATAATTATAACCACCACATAGAAATTAACAAAATAAAAGAGAGAGAGAGACAGAGAGAGAAGAAGAAGAAGATGAAGGGAAAGGTAACATGAACTTTCGCAGCAAGCACACATAATCACCGAATTAGTTTTTCACTTTGACATAGGATTCGGCTCCCCTCCGTTATTTATTTAAAGTTTAAAGGTCAATATTATATTATATTAACAAACATCATAATCATAGTTAAATCAACTAATTTTAGAAAACTACTCTCCAAATTTGATAAGAATTACAATATATTTCATATAAAATTTTGATATTTATTAATATCACTAATTCATCTTATATATATATATATATATATATATATATATATATAAGAACAAATTAATGATATTAATAAATATCAAATTTTGTATTCTTACTAAATTTAGAGAGTAATTTTCTAAAATTGGTTGACTTAATTATAGTTATGATAGTTGTTAATAGGAAGAATGACTTGGAAGACCCTTGTACTTGACTCTATTTGTTACCTGGACCCTTCTACTCACGATTTTGTCATTTGACCACTTAAAGTTATTAAAACACAATATTTTAAACCCCCTCTGATCACGTGTGTCTCCCAATCACATTGATGTGGATAACACCTCACTATCCACATCAGAAATATATCGCCACATCATTAGTTTTTATTACAAATAATATTTTTTAAAAAGAAATCTCAAACTAATCTCCAAAATCCTTTCTTTTCATTTTTTCTTCTTTTCCCATATTTTTCATCTATTTTGCTACTAATTATTCATTTTTTTCTTTCCTAGTGAATTTTTTACGTTAAAGAGGAATTAGAGATAAGCAAAGCTTTGTTATGTTTTTTATTATAAATTTTGCTATTTTAATGGTGGTGAGAAATAAAGTGACTAAAATGGAGGATGAGAGAAAAAATAGAAGGAAACCAAAAATGGGTCATTAAAGAAAACTCTTCAAAAATGCTCTTAATAAAATTGTCTTATATTTAGAAAGAATCTCAAACATATGTTTTTCAAAAACTCATCTAAAATCCGCATCTATTTCACAATTTAGAACCTCTTTTCCCCCTCTCTTTTACCCAAATCTAAATAAATATCTTTTTCCCAATGATTATAGAACTCTCAAATGATAGGTAGCATATGAGAAGAGAAAGAGGAAGAATTGTGTGTAAGAGTATTGAAAGAGATTGAAGAAGATGTGTGTGGTGATGGTGGGGTTTGGGTGAAATTATGAGGAGGAAGAAGAAGAAAGTACAACATATTGGGAATGAGATTTTTTTTCAATTGTTATATTTTTCTTTTAATTCTTTTTTTAAAAAAAATAAACAAATAATTGTCTTCACTTGCTTTTAAATGGGTGCAACCACTCTCTTGATCTGATTCAGCCAAAAAACACCGCATAAGCTTAGTCAACGGTCAGATGAGTTTAAAATAGTGTGTTTTAATAACTTTAAGTGTTCAGTTGGCAAAGTCGTAAGTAGAAAGGTCCAAGTGACAAATGGAGCCTAGTACAAAGGTCTTCCAGATTATTCTGCCGTTGTTAGTATAATATAATCTTTACCTTTAAATTGTAAATAAGACATATATATCTCATATATACGTGCACTTGACGAAATGAAGGAAAAGGATAATAGAGGGGAGCCAGATCCTAGCAAGATATAGTTGGCTAATTGATAAATAGAATGAGTTTATTAATTGTATTTTTCCTTCATCTAATACATGATATAAAATATTTATGTAAGATAGTGAAAGTAAATAACTTTACCACTATTAATTATCACATTACGAGGGTCAGAGCTAATATGCTATTTACACGGTTTGTTCGAACTCATAAATTTTAACTCAAATTTTCTATGTTTCTTAGGCGGAATGACCTGGTAGGCCGTTATACTTGTCTTTGTTTGTAAGTTGGACTCTTATACTTACGATTTTGTTAACTAAATCCTTAAAGTCACTGAAACACAATATTTTAAACCCTTTTCTCATCCTATGTGTGTGCGTGTGATACACTTATTTACACGTAGGATTTCACATCATTTTTAATGATACATAAGAAATTAAATATTAGACAAATAAAAATAAAAACCATACACTGGAAATTTTATTATTTTCTCCATTATTGCTCTCAAATTGAGCACAAATTCATGTTAAATAGGTGGAATTCTTACCTAGTTGACTTAAATTTTACACTATTGGTTCACAAACACAAATCCAACAAATCTCTATATAATTTTAAATTTATTTCATAAATTCACAAAACTCATTTGTTACTGCTGAAGCTTCATCAAGCTTATCAATGAAGTTTTTCATTTTTCAATACCCACTATCACCAAAGAATACGCACAGAATCGAAATTTTGAAAGAACAAATATGGTAAAACAAAAAGAACTAGGAGGAAAATTGATTTGCAGCAAAAAAAAAATGAATTTTGAGAAATTATTTAGGGGTGCGACAGTGTGCAAGGGTGTTAAGAAGAAGAAGAAGAAGAATGAAAATGGTGGGTGAATCCAAAGAAAGAAGAAAATAAGTGGAATGGGTTTAAGAAAATTGATTGGTGTGGGGTTGGGGCTGAGGGGAAGCAGCGATAGGCTGCTTTGAAGAAGATGACTTCCCCCTTCTTTTTTTTTTGGGTGTTTTCACTTATTTATTTTTTAAATTTTAATGTTTTTTTCCATATAAATTTTATACATACTTGCTTTAAAACACGTGAAATTACGCATCGTTCCAAGTCAGCAATATTAATGTCACATGTGTTCAATCAATGGTCAAATGTGTTTAATATATGGTGTTTCATCGAGTTTAAGGGTCTAGTTGACAAAATAGTAAGTATAAGAGTCCAACATACAAACAGAGTCAAGTACAAGAGTCCGCCTTTTTCTTAAGATAAATTTTATTAAATATATATAAATTATTAATAATAAAAAAAAAATCTTAATCTTCATATCAAATCAATACCAACTAAAATAAATAAATAAAAGGGAGGGAATATCAGAACTCCATGTCATAATCGATAATTTGATAGATGTACTTTACTGTTCTAAGAAGGAGCTTGTAAGAGAGCTCAAAGGGGTAGATATATAGAATAGAGAATAACTAGCAAAAATGGATCAAAAGTCTCAATGATTTTTTCTAAAAAAATGATTTAATCATATCAAATTAAACTGATTTTTATGTGTTTTCTAAAAAAATAAAATTGAAGATTTCAATATAAATTTGTGATCATATCATTACCTATTAATTCATTTATATCTTATATAACAATTATTCTCACCAACATAGAATTTATTGTTACTTTACCATGTATATTCACCAAATTCATTGTTTTTTTGTCGAATTTATTTACCAACCAAATTCGCCAACAAATGGCTCGAAGTAACAACTTTGGTTTGTATTCGCAGCTATATGATCGAGAAATGCAAGTTCAATGTGAGAAGATAATATTTACAATGTGGGAGGATTGTATTAAAGAGTAGTGCACTACAACTTATATTCATTTTTTTTTATTGAATTAAAGTTTGATTAATATATCAGTTTATCCTGCTTGCAACCAACAACTTGTTTCAACTGTGAGTGTTCGAAGTGCAAACACCAAGTAATTTTTTCAACTTCGAGAACAATGCTAATTTGAGAAATTTGGTAAACACATCAGCCATCTGATTTTCACTTCTGCAGAAGATGAGATCGATTACTCCATCTTTTGTGTGGTACCTTAAGAAATGAAATTTGGCATCAATATGATTACTTCGCTCATGTTGAACAACATTTTTGGAGAGTTTTATTATTGAACTACTGTCACAATAAATGGTAATAAAGTCATTCTGCTTGAAATGAATTTCTTCAAGAACCCTGTCCATCCAAATTGCTTGGCAGGCACATGCTGCTGCTGCAACAAATTGTTGCTTATGTAGTTGATAAAGTCAAAATTGATTGCTTTCTCGAAGACCATGAAATTGCTCCCGACCCCATTATAAGGACATAACCATACGTACTTTTTTGATCATTTGTATCTCCAGTAAAATCACTGTCAGTAAAGCCAACTAAGTCTGATTTTTCTCCTTTCACATAGAACATACCATAATTAGTAGTTCCTTGAAAATAGAGAAAAATTCTCTTTGCGGCAAGAAGATGCATCTCTTTTGGGCTTTTCATGTATATGCTAATATGATTTACAACATGCATAATAGCAGACCTTGTTGCCACAAAGTACATCAAGTTTTCCACTATTTGTTTGTTGTCACGACCTAGATTGTCATGATTGGCACCCACACTAACCCTCTGGTGGGAGAACCACTACTACAACCCAAACCAAGCAACTAAACCAAAAACTAAGGCATTTAAGTTACAGAAGCAAGTTAAAAAGCTAAAGATTGAAGTTCCCATAAACTTCCAAAAGACCTAACAACTAAACAATGTGGAAATTACACCTAGAACCTGAAAGTCAATGTAAAGTTCGAAATGTGGACATAGACGAAAGGAGAACTCATGGCAGCCTGGAAGAACTGGCTCACCCTTGAATTCGATCGACAATCACTGATCTTCTAAACGAAGTCTGTCAATAGCCGCCTTAAGATGCCCTGTACTCAACAAAGAAAGAGCAAGTGCAGTATCAGTACACAACCACAATGTACCGGTAGGATCACGCGGCTATCCCACTAAGTGCAACATACACAAGTCAATACAACAATATAATCACATGCATAATATCGAACATATACAAGATTATAAATATTTACGAACAATATACAATTTCACATTTCTCAAGATACACAATTATGACAAGTCATTGGTCATCTCATAGAACCCAAATCCAAACAGTTAGCATACCGAAACGTGGTACCCGATCCAATGATTATGCCAGAATGTGGCAACCGATCCCATAATTATGCCGGAACGTAGCAACCGATCCAAGTTAGTGTGTCGGAACGCAACACACAATCCAATCAATAAGCCACAATCACAATCACAAAGTACATTCTAATAATTATACGATCAAGTCATGATTCATGACATTCATCATTCATATATCCTCATTTACAATTAATGTGATCAATAATGCAACATTCGCATACATACATGTATCATAATGAAGCAAGAACAAACATACATCACACAATCATAGAATCACAACCATCACCTACCTCGAACAAACTTGAAACCTTAAGAAACTTAATCATTCCCTTTCCGGATTCATTCCACTTGTTCTTGGTCTACAAACAATCAATATAATACGGGAATCAATAAGCAATCACTAATTACCTGGATTACTAACAATTCTAACAACCCTAGATCCTACCCATGATCACAAGTATCCAAACTTGGGCTATTTCCACCATAGATTCTAGATCAAAACCCTCTCCCATCAATAATTACCCATTAGATTACGTTCTACGGATCGAAAAATGGATTCGGGGAGTTAAAATCATACCTTTAGCCTCAAGAATGGTGGAAAATTATCAAGAATCGCCTGGGGTTCGTTCCTTAGCTCTAAAAATAAAAAATTGCAGAATAAATATGTTTTGGGGTTTATTTACTACTTTAAGTCGCATCTGGCCCGCCACAATGGAACTCATCCCGCTACAGCGGCCCCGCCCTCGCAACCAAAACCACCGTCAAAACGACTTGCACGAAACAATGAGCAAATTAAAGAATTCCAAAACCCTCATTTCACAACATGCCTTCAACCAACGACACTCAGAAATTACCCGTTCACGCTAAGATCAATTTTGGGAGTTCTACTCACCCGAATTCATTTTCGTAAAGTCATACAGATTCCTTATCGACTTATCTAACTAGTCATGTATTCAAAATCATAATTAGATCACCCTATTGCTACCAGATTTCTCTAGACTTTAAAGACTCTGATTTCGTCCAAATTTGAACTAGATTGAGAAATTTCAAGCTACTACAAAAAAGTTTTTCGATTGAAAATTTTTCTCCGTTGTCTTTTCTATAACGACGGAATCCGGTCGTTACATTTATAAACGGTGTTGTCAACTCCCCCTCTCCATGTTTTTTAGTCAGCTTCAAATCAAACTCAGTAAGACTGCTAGCAGAGTTACAACATTTCATCTGAAACCTATCCAAAATCTCTTTAGCATAATTCTTTTGTGTGTTGAAAATCTCATCAAAAGATTGAACAACTTCAATGCCAAGAAAATAATGCATCATTCCAATATCAATCATATCAAATTTCATCATCATGGACTTCTTGAAACTTTCAACCATGGAGATATTATTGCCGGTGTAAATTAAATCATCTACATATAAATAAATAATGAGTATTTTTCCTTTATCATCAATCTTTGTAAAGAGTGTGTGTTCATATGGACATTTCTTAAATCCCTCTTTAGAGAAATAAGCATTTATATGATTATACCAAGTTTGTGGAGCTAGTTTTAATCCATACAATGCTTTGTTTAATTTACACACGTTATCTTATTGTCCAACTTTGACATAACTAGAAGGTTGATCAACAAATACCTATTCATCAAAGTCCCTATGTAAGAAAGCCGACTTGTTTGAAAAATGGGCCATGAATGTTGAGCATCCAAAGCTATCACTAGTATGATACTATCAAGTCGTGCTACTGGAGCAAAAACTTCTCTGTAATCCACACTATAACTCTTACTTATAGCCTTTAGCTACTAAGTGTGCTTTGTGTCGCTCGACCTCACCTTCCTTATTCATTTTTTTCTTGTATATCTACTTTACACTGATTGTCTTATGCCCTTTTGGAAGCTCAGACAACTCCCAAGTTCATTTATAGCAATTGATGACATCTCTTCATCCATTGTCTTTCGCCAATTTGCATCTTTAACAAGCTTCTTCAAAGCTGGTAGGATCACAATTTGAAAATTAGGCAAAATGAATGAGTGGATCTTTAGATTGATCAATTCCAGTTACCTCAAAATCAGCGATTCATACTGGTCTTTTTTTTTATCGTTGAGGATGTTCATCTTCTTGTATAGAAGCTGAAATTGGTAACTAAACTGGATTTGAATTAATCGACTTTTTCGTCCCCTCCAACTATTGTATTTCCTCTTCAAAGGCTATTGGGAAGAGCTGTTGATTCCTTTCGTCCTTTTATGACCAAGTAGAATGTTCATCAACAATTACATCATGACTAATGAAGATCTTCTTGGTGTTAGGATTATACAACTTATAAGCTTTAGATTGATTATTAACACCAAGAAAAATGCATTTTTATCCTTTATCATCTAGTTTGATCCTCTTCTGATCTGGAACATGTGCATAAGCCAAACATCCGGAGATTCTAAGATGCTCAACACTTGATTTTTGCCTGCTCCATGCCTTTTAAAATATGAATTCTCCAATCAACAACTTTCGGCAAAAACTTTTTGAGACACCACTCTTAATAAAGATGTTGTGCGCCATGTTAAGGATTATACGACTCTTCCGCTCGCAAATACAATTTTGTTGAGGTGTGTAAGCTACTATAAGTTGCCTTTTGATTTCATTTTCCTCACAAAAAGTATAAATTCTTGAGAATTGAACTCTCATCCACCATCAGTGCGTAAAGCTTTCAATGGTCTACCCGTTTCTTTCTCGACAAGTACTTTAAGACGTTTAAAACATCAAAAGTTGTAGACTTTTTGTGTAAAAAATACACTCATGTTTTTTCACTGAAGTCATCAATAAAGGTTATGAAGTATCTTTTACCACTATTGAAATTGAGATTTATTGGTCCACAGAGATCCGAGTGCACCAATTCCAGCAATGTCTTTGCTCTCCAAGATTTGCCTTACGGAAATGGACAGTGAGGTTGTTTCCTAACAACACAATTTTCACAAGTTTCCAAAGGAGTTGTAATTTGAGGAAGACCGTTCATCATGTTCTTTTGATGTAGCGTTCTCAGTCCATTAAAATTCAAGTGTCCATAATGAAAATGTCACAACCATTCCTTATCCTTTAATTTGAAAAAGAAACATATATGATGAATATTGTGTAGATAGAGAAAGAACATTATGTTTCTAGTCATTTTAACTTGAGTAATTAATCAAAGTTTGGCATCTTGCACGTGGACATCATAAATATTGCATCATTATAAATAGTAACTTGTCCACCTAGACATTTATATATCTTTAAAATTACACTATTAAATAGTGCAGGGGGGTAATAGGTCCTGCCCAAAGTTTGAGATAGTTACAGTAATTTCGGTCAAAGTTTGAATATATTTCAGACATTTTTCCCTTTATAGAAATTTCATACCCCTTCTCTTGCAATTGGCATTACTCAGAAGATTGGTCTTCAAATCTAGAACAGAAAGAACATCATCAATTGTCTGGGAGAAGTCTCTCTTGGCCTAAATTAGAACCTTCCTTTTTTCCATGGCTGCGATTTTGGAGTTGTTCCTGAACTTCACGCTATCTCGAAAAGATTAATCCAAGGTGGAGAAAACTAACTTATCTCCACTCATATAATTGTTATATTCGGAGTCGAGGTACCATCAATTCTTATATATTTCCTTTTTCATGTGGCAAACCATCAACAAAGATATCTCTTCTTCATCTTGTTCTGCAAAATTAGATTTTTCTCCATACATCTTAGACAAATCGATTCAGCATTCTGATTTTATAATGACCAAACTTCTGGCATCTGTAACATTCAATTTTGGACTTGTCTAATGACTTAGAGTTGTAGCCACCTCGTCCCTTTCCTCTGCCTTGATTGTCATGGTGTTGACGTTGCTGATGATTTTCACTATAGCCTCGGCCTCTACATTTGCCTCTGTCTCTACCATTACCTATGTTGTACCCTTGTCCTCCAAAATAATATTTTGTTGAGGCATTCAATGTCACCTCCTCCTTTTCATTTTGAGTGATTTTTTGCTCGTGAATCAACAAAGAGATTTGAAATTCATCAATTGAAAGCATATCAATATCATGAGATTTTTTAATAGAACAAACAACAAACTTAAATTTTGGTGTCATGGTTCGAAGAATCTTTTCAACAATTGTAACTTCATTTGACTTATCATCGTGGAACCACATCTTGTTGACAATTGTCATCACCCGTGAAAAATAGTTACTAACTAACTCTCCATATTTCATTCGAAGAGTTTCAAACTCCAAACAAAGTTGTTGTCTCTTTTCCCTCGGCGATCCTTGATATTTCTTCTCCATGTAGTCTCAAATCTGCTTAGAAGTATCCTTAGAAAGAATAATTTCCAAGATTGAACATTCAATTGCTTGGAAAAGATAATTCTTCACCTTGAGGTCCTTCAGCTTTGATGCATGTGCTTCTGCTTTTTGTGTGTCTAACACTATTGTGCCTTCTGTTGGTTCTGATTTGCCATCCATAACCACTTGCCAATAAAAACTCTTTTGATCTTAGAAAATTCTCCATCAACATACTCCAATTATCATAGTGACCATCAAAGCGAGAAATGATTGTTTGCACAAAGTTTTTTGAAGCTATAGATTCACATTGCTGCTGCAATTTCTTTAAGTATTTCTCTCACAAAATTGACGATGATACCACTAATGGAAAAACAGAATCTAAGAAATAGGAGAGAAAACAAACTTGGACTCTATTCAATAGGCTCAAATTCACTTCTGTCGAATAACAGCAATTGAACTCTTTTTAAATAGAGTTTTACTAACTAAAAATAAGTAGCACTAACTCCTACTATCACTCAACTACTAATAAACTGAAAGGATTCTACTATTTTTATTCAACCAACTACTTACGTCCTAAAGATTAAGTCAATTGAAATACCAAAGACTGAATAAAGGAAAACAATAACCAACAATATAGACTAAAGAGTAACTTGTAAAAATGGAATGGAAGTCTCAATGATTTTTTTTAAAATGATTTAATCATATCAAATTAAACTGATTTTTAGGTGTTTTTAAAATAATTAAATTGAAGATTTCAATATAAATTTGTGATCATATCAAATAATTAAGGGAAAAAGGACAAATATACCCCCGAACTATCGTAAATGGTATGCAAATACCCTCCGTCATACTATTGGGACATTGATGCCCTTGCCGTCTAAAAACTAGAGCATATATGCCCTTCACTCTAACGGAAGACTAAATAGGGACACGTGGCGCAATCTTATCCGTCAATAAATATCTGATCAATAGATAAGATTATGACACATGTATGTCCGTTAGTATAAAGGGTATATATGCTCTAGTTTTTAGAAGGCATGAGCACTAATATCCCAAAAGTATGACGAAGGGTATTTGCATATCATTTACGATAGTTCGAGGGTATATTTATCTTTTTTTCCCAATAATTAAGGTGAATCTTTTATTTTACAATAAATATTTTTAAAAAAATTACCGAATCAAATATATACAAATATAAAAAAAAATTATATGTTAAATTTAGAGTACATATCAAAAAAATTCTCTTTGACTTTGGTACTTGAGCCTTGAGGTAAATTTCGTAAAAATAATTATATAATGTTAAATTCAAAACATTTATATGCGGCAATAACAACTCAAGTACTCCTTCCTCTGTCCTTAATTACTTATCCGCTTTTAAATTGACACACTATTAAAAAAACAGTGATTGACATAGTAAATTTACCATTTTATCTCTATTAATTACGAAGTGGATAAATTAAAAACTTAGATTTTCAAGAAGTTCTACCTTTTTCTTTAATAGTACTAGTTTGTTCTTTGTGATTACTTAAGAGAAAATACATTAAGTCATCTTTGAAATTGGTAACAAAACTTACTTTAACATTTTAATTAGGTGGAATGACTTGGGAGACCTTTGTACTTGACTCCGTTTGTAAGTTGGACCCTTATACTCACGACTTTGCCAACTGAACCCTTATACTCACGACTTTGCCAACTGAACCCTTATACTCATTGAAACAAAATATTTTAAGCACCTCTGACCATTGACCAAGCTTACGTGGCATTAATATTGCCAATTAGGAAAAAAAAGTGATTGCAGGCGTCTTACAACCATCTCCAACCCACCTCTATTTTACTCTCCATACTCTATATTTGGAGACTAAAATAGAGAATGGGCACTCCAACCCACCTCCAAATCACCCTCTATTCTTCAAATTTAGAGAGTTGAATAGTAGTTCTCCAAATTTGGAGAATTACTATTCACACTCTCTATTTCACTTTTTCATTATTTTATTATTATTTATATTACTTTCTAATTAACATATTATTTTACATATAATTCTATTAATTAAATATCTAATATTCATAATTATTTTTTAAATGTAATATAATATTTTTAAATATTATTTAATATATACTATTTTAATTTCAAATTAATAGTATTTTAATTTTTTTTCTAATTTTCGTGAATAATAAAATGTTATTTTATTATTAATTTCCATTATAAAGAATACGCAAAATTAAAATGGTAAGATGAAAAAATTTAATTTATAAATACAATACATGATATGATAATTTAAATACAAGATAACAATACAATACATAACATAATAATTTAAATACAAGATAAAGTACAATACATAACATAATAATTAATTGATCACAACAATAATTTAGAAATTCGGTAGGTCGTTTCCAGATTTAGCACTATTCCGACAAAAATTAGGATATGATTCCGAGAATTGTTGCGATTGTGGTTGTGATGGTATACGATATGCATTATTAGTTAGCTGATGGTATATATCCTAAATGGTCTACAATTGTTCAAACTATTCGTGATCCTCATTCCCAACAAAAGAAATATTTCGCGATGAAACAAGAATCGTGCCGAAAAGATGTTGAACGTGCATTTAGAGTTTTGCAATCACGTTTTGCAATTATTGCAGGACTGTCACGTTTTTGGAGAAAGGAAGTGCTACATGATATAATGGCTACATATATTATACTGCACAACATGATAATTGAGGATGAACGTGATCTCATTGCACCAATTCAAGATGCCGTAGAGGCTCCAACTCTAACTATAGAAATGGTGATAGATGAAAATCTCCAATTTGAACAATTTTTAGCTAGACATAAAAAAAATTAAGGACAAAAATGTTCATTTTGAACTCTGTAATGCATTAATAGAGCATTTATGCGAGCAACGTAATAATTTTGAAAATTGAGTGTTTATGTAATTGTATGTCACTTTTATTTGAATTTGTTCTCTAATTTATGTATTATATTATATTTTCTTGCAATTTAAGTAGGGGTGTGCATTTGGTTTTTCGGTTTGGTTTTACACTATTCGGTTTGGATTTTCGATTTTTGGTT
Source organism: Solanum stenotomum (assembly GCF_019186545.1). NCBI lineage: Eukaryota > Viridiplantae > Streptophyta > Magnoliopsida > Solanales > Solanaceae > Solanum > Solanum stenotomum. The sequence goes on along the minus strand of NC_064289.1, from coordinate 18,054,681 downwards.
TTGTAAAAGTGTAACCCAATCCGATCCAAAATAAATTTGGTTTGGTTTGGTTTTCCTCTATTCGGTTCGGCTTTTTTCGGTTTGGTTATTCGGTTATGTCAATAATTAATAACATATATAACCAAAGTAATAATATTTAATCCCTTAAATATTCTTTCTTATATAAATCATAAGTAAAACTTAAACACAATACTTATAAGTATACCTATTATAGATGTAATTCAAACATAAAATATAAACGTAATCATCATGAAAGACAATAACCAAAAAGGGACAAAAGTGGTTAACTCCAACTTAATTCTAAACCTAAACATTATATATATATATATATATATATATATATATATAATTCAACTTTTTTCGGTTTTTCGGTTTTTATTTTTTAAAATCCGAAACCAAAACAAAAAACCAAACAAAGTAATTTATTAATCCAAAACCAATCCGAAAAACCAAAAAACCAATCCAAATAAAAATTCGGTTTGATTTGGTTTGGTTATTCGGTTTAATCTGAATAGTGCACACCCCTAAATTTAAGTTCTTTAAAAATTTAGAATAAAAAATAATTTTATATCACATTAAAAATTATATATAGTAATTATTTGGGAAAAAGGAAATAAATGATTTATATTATGAAATAAGAAAATAAGAATGAAATAGAATAATAACATAATATTGAGGAGAGAGAAAAAAAATTATTTTTAAGAGTAAAATAGAGAATTGAGTTAGAGTTGATTGTCTGAAAAAATAAAAACTCTATATTTGGAGAGTAAAATAGAGGATTGGGTTGGAAATGCCCTAAGGCAAGTAAATTTATATTAAAAACAAAAGAGATTTTTAAAAAATTCCCAGCCCCTCCGTCCGCTCCCCCAGAACCATCACCAACAAATTTCTCAACTTTCTTCTTCCCAAACCATTCAGGCCACCTTCTCCTTCTTCTGTGCAGGGCCGGCTCTATGCTTGCAAAAATAAGGCCTTTGCCTTAGGTCCTCAAATTTCGAGGGCCTCAAATTTTTGTCAAGAATAAATAATATGTTAAAAATTTTATAGAAAAATTAATTATTTATGATAAAAAGTATAATTTTTTTAAAAATAAATTATTTTATCCACTTTAACATCTTTTGTACTTTGTTAAAAATAAGAATTAACAGTGAAAAGTGTTGAACAAAGTGAACTACAAATTCTTTTTTATTTCTTTTTAAATTTTAGTTTCAAGCATTACTCTAAGCATATTAAAATGAGATATACCAAGTCATCAACTTTTTGAGTCAAATTCTATAATTCTAAACTTCTAACTCTTATCTTTATTTAATATTTATCAACTTATTACTTATATCATTATGTTAACAATGCATATAATAATTGTCTCACTTAAAGGATGTTTTTCAATGTTGTGTTGATAAAATCTTACCTAAAACTAGTAACTCAAAAAATAATATTAAGTACTAATAATTTTCATCTTAATAGTGTAATTTTTTTTTTTTGAATAAATACGTATATGAAGTGTATTTATATTTTAGGCCGTGAATTGAAATTTCGCTTTAGGCCCCCAATTACGTTAAGCCGCCCCTGCTTTTGTGAAACCACAACCACCACCTACTTCTTCTTCTTCGGCTTAACATCAGCCCTCCACCCTTACCCCCACACCAACCAACAAAATCCATTCCTAAATGCTCCCATAAAATTTTGCTCTTTGCTGCAAATCATACCACCCAAGCTCTTCTCTGCTAGATTTTCATTTTCAAAACTTTAATTTTGTAAGTATTTTTCGAATCTTATATGAGACAATGTGAAGAATGATGATGGATATTGACAAATTGAAAAAATTTCATGAATAAGCTTGAAGAACAACAAATGAGTTTTGTCAATTTATGAAATTAATTTAAAATTATGATGAAAAATTATTGGATTTGTATTTGTGAATTTATTGTAAAAATTCAATTCAATAGGAAGAATTACACTTGTCAGTTGCTTGGCATGAATTTCGTCCTCAATTGTGATTTGTGAGCAAATATTGTAGAACATAATAATGAAAATTTTCAGAATGTATTTTCATTTTATAAAAAAATATTTAATTTCGTATGTGTTATAAAAAATGACATGAAATCCTACAAAAATGACATGGCATTTCATGTGTAAACGATTGTGCTACACGCGCACATATCAAATGAGAAAAGGATTTAAAATATAATATTTTAATTAATTTAAAGGTTTAGTTGACAAAGTCATGAGTATAAGGGTCTAACTGACAAACAAAGCTAAGTACAGGAGTCTCTTAAGTCATTCTACCTTTTAATTATATAAACATTTAAAACACCCCTTAATTTTCAAGTGAATTAAATATCCCCTAAGGGGTGAATGTAGCAGAGGGAGTGCACTCATTCTCTTATAAGTGTGTGAAATAATAATTAAAAAGAAATCGAATGATAAAATCGTACATATACCATTTTTATTGGTCAATATATAACTATTTTTTTACTTTATTTTTATAAATTAAATTTTTTAAAATAAAATTTGTAGATTTGATTTTTTTTATTCAATTTTTTCTACCTCTTTATTTTGTTGCTTTCCCCAAATATCTTCTTCTAGCTTCTAAAAAATACCATTTTCCCCGGTTAGATTTATGGGTGAGGGAGAGGGTTCGAAGAAAAAAAGTAATAGATATACTACTTTTCTTTAAACAATTGATGAATGGTGAAGAAAAAAAATAACTATTGAAGGCTGGAAACGATAGAAAAACAAAACTCAAAGAAAGCTGGAAATGGCAAAAATCAAGGAAGAAGAAAGAGTGCGGGCGAGGAGGGGCGGCGGGGGGTTAGAGGAGAAGGGATTGAAGAAGGTGGGGCCCACGTTAATTTTAGAGAATGCATTTTTTAATTAATTAATTGATTAGTGTATGAATTTTAAAAAGTGTTTAAGGAAAAAGGTGGGGACCACGTTAATTTTTTAAAAAAAATTAATAGAAATGGGTCCACATTTTAAATTTGATTCTAGAGAATGCATTTTTTAATTAATTAATTGATTAGTGTATGAATTTTAAAAAGTGTTTAAGGAAAAAGGTGGGGACCACGTTAATTTTTTTAAAAAAATTAATAGAAATGGGTCCACATTTTAAATTTGATTCTAGAGAATGCATTTTTTAATTAATTAATTGATTAGTGTATGAATTTTAAAAAGTGTTTAAGGAAAAAGGTTGGGACCACGTTAATTTTTTAAAAATAGAAATGGGTCCACATTTTAAATTTGATTCTAGAGAATGCATTTTTTAATTAATTAATTGATTAGTGTATGAATTTTAAAAAGTGTTTAAGGAAAAAGGTGGGGACCACGTTAATTTTTTTAAAAAAAAATAATGGAAATGGGTCCACATTTTAAATTTTGATTTTAGAGAATGCATTTTTTAATTAATTAATTGATTAGTGTATGAATTTTAAAAAGTGTTTAAGGAAAAAGGTTTTACAATGTTTGCTTTCTATATTTATAATCACAAATTATTACTTTTCAAAAAAAACAAAAAACAATTGTAGATCTTTTTGAATTTTTTATAGTCAATTACATATAATAAAATAGTTCTTTGGTAGAACAATTATCCTCCTTACCATTTGGCATTTACAAACGATTTTAAAGTACACTTAACTTAATTGTTTAACAAAACTAATTATAAATTGACATACGTCTTTTTATAATTAGAGTGATGGATCATATAAGTATGATAAACATAATGCGTATACTGCTTATGTTAATTGACATTGTAGGATATTATAAAGGGAAAAATACTTTCATTCTATGATATTATAACTTTTTGATATTTAATTCTCACATTTTATCATTTTAACGATTGTGATACATTAGATGACATTTAAAAAAAATTAACCAAATCATATAAAAATTGCATCTTCACTTATTTTCTTAAACTTAGTGTTCAATGGACAAATTTAGTAGGTAGTTTGTGAAGAACATGAACCTGTGATTTTTTCGCAAAACTTGATATTTTATGTATATATTTTTTAGAATTAATCTAATATAAAATCTTGGCACCCTTGCTACTAAAAGGCTTAGTGATTCACTTGATTGAAATCTAAGTTATTGACCCCATCTCCTTCACCTCTATCGCTATCAAGTCAAAATCAAATAAACAAATTGAGATGGAGAGTCGGGGAGTATTACACCATCTTCCCATCCTTCTCTGTCTCTGCCAGAGTATTTTTGTTTCCATTATAATAAATAAATACACTTTGTTAAGTAAAGGAATTAAAAAGAAAGAAATAAGAGTTGAAGGATCAGAATATAGGAAATCAGTGAAACCAAAGTTAAGAAAGGATTATTATCTTCCCCAAATCACTTACCAAAATATATGAACACCACATTTGGCACAACTAGTTAATATATATAAAAGTAAACAAAAATAATTATCGAACAATATTATATCACTATCAAAGTCATCATTACAGAAAACATAGCCTAGTTCAAATTTTCTCCATACCGTGAAACTGATTAACAATTGCAGCATCTGATACACTTTCAAATACTTCATTTTCGATGTAACAGACTAAACAATCATTGAAAAAATCTTCATCAATTTTTTTGCGCATTTCATTTTTGATCTTTTTCACAAAAGAGAATGATCTTTCCACACTTGCATCGGCAACTGGAAGAATCAAACTCAACTTCAAAAGCAAATAAATCAATGGCCATGTTAAATGCAACTTTTTCTGAACAAACATCTTAGAAAGATCGCCAAGTCCCTTCAAGTTTGAGAACTTATTGTCACACTGTCGCATATAAACAATGTAATTATCAAGGTGGCAACTGAGTTCTTGAAGTTTGTCGTCACTAAATTCATTTGGATAATATCTAGCTATTTTGTCCTTGTCATAATTAGCAAACAAATTTACTGGGCTCAAACTAGTCATTCCAAGAAGTAAGTCATTACTCACTGTATCAAAACACCTGTCAAGCTCTTGCAATTGTGAATCAATAATAGCATCAAAAACTTTCACCCGGTAGTGATATGAATATGTGAAGGTAGATACCTTGCGCTTCAATCCTCTAGGGATAACATAGAGGTCATCCATTTTAGGAATCAAAATATCATGTTTAACACAGAATGAAGAGACATCATCCATCAAATGTTCTCATTCACCATCTCTCATCATTTCAAATTGTCTCTTTGTCGTGCCAACGAGTATCAAAGCATTTACAATATCTTGATCTTTTCTTTGTAAGACTATATCCAACTCCTTTGTGATCAACAGTACTTTGAACATCACGTGTAGCATATAAACAAACTCAAATGATTGTAGGTCATCCAAAAGACTATCTGCCCACATTCTCTCAGAAGAGCATACATCATCAGTCGCAATAACTTCTAGGCCTAACCCATCGGTGGCCCCCTAAACTTGGCACGATCTTTCACTTAGACATCTTAACTAGGCTTTGTTCATTTTAGACACCTCATGTCACGCCCAACCGTGTCAATTTGACACTTTCTGCTGAGATGGCATAGCAAGTGTGATACACTCACTAGACGCGCGTGAGAGCCTCATTTTACCAAATTTTAATTTTTTTTTTCTTCTTCTTCTTCCCCATTTTTTGGCTACCATTTTCCAAGCTTAAACTCTTTCCATGGTGAAATAATTTTGACGATGTCACAAACAAAAAGTGAATTCTAGCACCCATAAATTTTAAGCTTAAATACTTTCACTTATTTTGTTGTCCTTCTTCCTCCTCAAAATAATTTGAAAAAATCAACATAAATTTCAAGAAGAAAAAAACACTCAAAATGGCAAGAAATCATATTTTCAATTATCAAATCCTACATTTGGTGGGAGAGGGTCGGGGGTGGTGGTGGGTGGAGAAGAAAATCTGAGTGAGAGAGAGGGTTTGAGGTGGAGGTGGGTAGTAGAGAAGACAATTTGGGGGTGGTGTGGGTGTAATTTTCTTTTTATTAAAAGTGTTTTTAAAAAAAAAAAAAAATTATTTAGTTAAAGAAATGTCACATGTCAATGAGTCATTGGTAATTTTTTTCCTACTCAAGATTCATCATTTAATAATTTTTTTTATATATATATATGTCATGTGTCTTTATTTAATTCGTCACTTTGACACATCATCAGCGAGTGTTTTACACACACCTTACAAATTTGGCAAATTGTCGAAAAAGTGTCAAATTGACACAATTGGGCGTGACATGAGATGTCTAAAATGAACAAAGCCTAGTTAAAATGTCTAAGTGAAAGATCGTGCCAAGTTTAGGGGGCCACCGATGGGTTAGCCCTAACTTCTAATATGTGAACAACTGATGGAAATATAGTAATGAAACTACGTAATGTTTCAAAATAAGATTCCAAAGGAGCATTACCTGATCTCTCAAGCTTACCATACTTCTGATTAAAGTCTCGCCCAGTAAGAATATTACCAAACTTTAGCAGCTCTTCCAAATTTTCAACTTGATTTTCTTGTGAAAAATCTTGGCGCTCAAAAGAAACTCCTATCACTTTCAACATAAAAGAGAGCATACCAAAGAAATCATCAACATCACGTTGTCTTTTGGCAACAGATACAAGTGTCAAATGTAGTGGTTGGGCAAAGTGATGAGTGCAATATGCCGACAGGTTATCTTGTAAAATCAGTGTCTTAAGATCATTGATCTCACTTTCCATGTTAGCGTCTCCATTATACCCTTGTGCACGTATCTTAGATGGACTGAGTGAGTAACTCGTAATCAAAGAATCTATAGTTTCTTTCAATGATTGTGCAGAGTTATCATCACACGAACCGTCTGACTTATCAACTAATATTCCAAAATAATCTCCATTTAAGTCTTCAACAATTCTTTTAATTGTTTCCTTTGCACAAACATTTACAATGTTTTTCAGGACACTTGGGGCAATCATGTTTTGATGCATTTCAGCATTTTCTGATATAACTCTTCCCACATCAGGAACGACGTGATTCCCATACCATTCCAAGAATGCTTCAAAATTACCATTGTCCTCCAAACATTTTCTTTCCTCATCAGTCAAAAATGGCAATCCTTGTTTCAAGATGAACCTTGCTACATCAATTAAAGCACTTAAGAGAATTCGATACTCACGTTTAGCTTTTTCCGAGTGTTTGTCATTTGATAAGTTCAAAAGAGCAGGACTATTGACATTGGAATCACTCTGATCCTGTAACTTCCTTGAAAACGAAAAAAATTCAATAATTCAAAAACTTATTTCAAATAAAAACATTTCAAGTTCAACCATACAATAATTTAAAACGTGATAATTTATCCAAAAATAAAAATGAATCAAGTTCTTTTTTTTTATACAGGCAGAACCAATGGTAACAGGTGTATTTTGACTAAAACAATGATCCATCTGTCCTCCGTGTATATAAAAAAAAATTCTCGTCATGTGTTTGACATCACTTAAAATACTAAAAAGTCTAGGGTCTCTCACAAATGTTTTCTCAATCTTCACAAATAGGGATAATGTTTGCATACTCGCTATCTCTCATAACTTCACACTAGATATATTGTTGTTGTTAAATGTGTTTGACATCAATTGAAATACTAAAAAGATGAGGATCTATCAAAAACAATCTCGATAAGGTGTGCATAGCCACTACCTTCCCCAAATTCCACTTGTAGAATTACACGTGATATGTTGTTACAAATACTAAATAATTCCAAGTTATTTATTCTAACTTTTAACCTTTACTTCTCTCATGAAACACAGATTGAAATATACTAAAAATAACCTTGAAAAATATAAATCCTTTAATAAGAACGGCAATGTAGAATAAAAGAGCAAAACAAATGGGTACCAAATCGAGCTCGATGGTCGAATGAGAACTTTCTTTTGCTGCTTCTCTTTGGCGCCGTTGTGTGCTATTTTTCTTGTTTGTTTATTTGCTTCTTTACAACTGATAGGGTTTTATTTCTTTCATTAATTTTTTTTATTCTTTTCGAATTCATCCTCTGTTTTCCGATTACTGCTCTTTTTCTTTTTCCCCTTGTTCTCCCGCTCTTTTAAAAAAGAGATTATTTACCAATTAAAATGTTCATATTTCCACTTGAACTAAAATACTATAGTAAAATCAACATTATTTAAAGTTAAAAAATAAAGATTGACAGAAGTGTTAAAAAATATAGTAATGGATGTCATTCAATTTTACATAGGACCCTGGGTATAGTTTCTGAAGGTATTTTAGGGGATTTTTTTTGACAATCTGTTTGGCTATATAATTTAATTTGTTTAAAATTCAAAACATGTAGACGATTTTGTATTGGAAAAAATTGGCTAAAACATATGGTGTCAGTAGTAAATGACACATGGTGGTAGAATCTAATGAGAGTAAGAAGTCAACGAGAACGGTTCCTCGAAGGAACGTCTTCGGAGGCCGAAGAGAAGGCCTGTATAACTTACATTAATTGCATAGTGTAAAATTTAAATTATCTTTTATTTATATTATTTTTTTAATTATATAAATTCTATGTTTTTTAGGCATTTTGGATACATAATTAAGAATTCAGATACATTATTATTGATACATTATGTATCAATCTGTTGTACTTATTAAGAAAAAAAAATGAAAAATTAAATTAAAATCTCATAGTATCCATCTGTTGCACTAATTAAGGAGGAAAAAAAACTGAAAATCAAATTAAGATCCCATAAATTACGCTATTTCATTTCAAATTATTGTAAAAAATTTAATCATATAGTGTAACTAACCAAAAGATTCAAAAATTAAATTTCTTCTTCTTGTTCATCGTTTTCTCTGTTTCATAAAATCTTTTGTCGAAATTTTGGATAAGCGAGGTGAGTTATGAAAGATATAAAAGTGATGGAATTGTTGTTGGACAAACGATTCCTTTTGTGAATCTAAAAATTCATCGAATATCCTTTCAATTTTGATTCAAGATTGTCAAAAAATTTGAGATTCAAAATTTTTCTCCCAGTTCATTGAAGATCCTTTCAATTTTGATTCAAAATTGTTGAAAAATTTGAGTTTCAAAATTATTCTCCTATGTCATTGAAAATCCTTTCAATTTTGATTCAAAATTATAAAAAATTTTGAGAAGATACATCATGAAAATCCTTTCAATTTAAATTAATAAGTGTTGTATTTCTACTAGATACATTAAATAAAAAAGTGTTGCCCATAAGATTTTAGGTTTGAGATCGATACATTATTGTTTGGTAATTGTTATGATTCAGATACATTTAGTATAAATTCGAATTTACGTATCATAACTAAAAAAATAATACATGATACATTATTATTTATGTAACTTATTTTGTTTGAGCAATACTATAATTTAAAATTAAAAAATACATTATATATGTAATTGTTCCAAATTAGCTTCTTTTTTGTGTGTGTGATACATAACACAAAATTTATGTATCAAGTACATTTATATTGAACATGATAAACACTAATCGAAAATTCAACAACATTAGAGTTATGTATCAATACCTTAAATATGAACATGATACATTGCATAAAACAAAGGTTATTGTAGCAGTGATGTATCATCAATGATGAAACCAGGATTTTCATTAAGGGGGTTCAAAAAAAAAAAAGTGCTTAAGATTTGAGGTTTGAACCCCTCAACCACTAAACCAACCTCTAATCTTATTTTTAGGAGGTTCAAAATCAATATATAAACATAAAAATACCTTAAATATGCAACGTAATTTTTTGCCGAGGGGTTCGGGTGAAGTCCCTCGGCAGACTCTAGGTCCGCCCCTGTGCATCAGATCAATGATAACACTAACAAAGACTAATTTAAGACTCAAAATAAATGAGATACATTAAAAATCTGTAACTTTGATAGTGATGGTCGTGCAATGGCAGATCCAACTTTCTTCTTCTTTTTTTTGAACATTTTTCAACAGTAGATACATTAAAATAAAATAAATATTTTTCAAGAAAATTTTCAACGACAATATGATTAACTAAAATTGCAAAGGTTTAATAAGATTTCAATGGGGCCAAGGGGAGGAGGTAATTTTATTTTTATTTTTTAAGATGAAAAAAAAAAGAAATCAGAAATTTAAGTGAAGGAAAGAAATCTACCTCTTGAATAATTTGAAATCATTAATTGGAAATAGAAAAGATTTGAAATTCGAAAATAGAATAATTGATGTAATTATGGAGAGATTTGTGGCGTGAAAAAAGGAAGGAAAATCATAGATATGAGATTTCAAATTAATGTATCCGAAAAAGGAGATAATGGAAGGAAAAGAATCGATTTTTGATATTTTTTGAAATGGTAGAGAAAATATGATAATAAATGATGTGTAGTTAAGTAATTCTTTCTAAAAAATACACGAGGGATGTAGGATCGAAAGAGAAAAAAATGGGCTAAAATGTATATTACCACTAATTAAGAGTTTTCTACCATATAGGGAGGCGACCGAGATTCGTTATGTATCATAAATCCACTTAGATAAAATGTATCTAGAACAAATTACACATAATTTTGACCCCTAGACATGTCTCGAGGCATCAAAATCTGATAAGATACTTAAAATTGCAAATTATAGTGTATATAAGTAATTAGCTCCTAAACTAGTGAGGTTTATATAAGCTCCCCTAGTTTTTCTCTCTTTGTGCATGAATAAATTAAATAAATCTCATAGTTTTAATATGAAATTACAATCTATCCCTAATAAGTTTCTAATTACATTAATCCCTTAAAAATAAAAAAAAATTGAATACATTAATATGTAGCTCAGATACATTAAGTATTGTCTCGGATACATTAATATGTAGCTCGGATACATTAAAGAAATAAGGGATTTTGGAAATTTTTAAAAGTAATAGGGGATAATGAAAATAAGTGAAACAAAATGTGTGTATTTCTGTAATTTGTCCAATTTAATATGGTCAAATCCAAATTGGACTCCCGTTTCCCTTGTATCCTTCTACTGGGCCAAGCCCAACGCTCCCAGGAAGCTGATATTGGTGAATTAAAGGACCAAAAGCCCAAAATCATCTTGAGCAGCAGCTAGAAAATGGGCCTGAAAGAGTCCAAGGCAAATCAGAAACAGTAGCGGCCCAAAATCAGTCCAGGCGAATAGAAACTGATTTTTGGGCTCAATTCCCAAACAATCTATTTTGGGCAAATTACATAAATCCCGCTAGTTTAGGTTATAATTACTATGATTCATGATAGTTTGGAATATTTATAGGAAAAATTGTATGAAATAACAAATTGTTAATTCAAATTAAATGTTATAATCATAGTTTATTTTAATTGTAATTCGCAGCAAACATCCTTTTTTTGGCCGAATAGCGAATTATACAAATTAAAAGCTACATAGCAAACATAAAATTTGTTATGGAGTGCAATTATGCAAACTATAGTTATAATATACAAATATAATTTTTATGTTTGCTATATATGAAAGTTGCTCATATTTATAATCTGAATTTATAATTTTTGACTTAAATAAGTTAAAAACCAAAATCAAATCCAAACAAAAAAATGAAAAAAAGAAAGAGAAGAATGTCATTCTTTAAAGTTCAATCCCGCCACCCTTCAACCAAACGCCTGCTTGCCAGCAAGGAAAGGATTTGACTCCGATCCATTACACTTTCTTTTCATTTCATCAAGTACATATATCTAGATATGTATCCTATTTAATTTTTAAAGGTTAAAATTATATTATATTAACTTAGTATCATAATCATAGTTAAGAGTCTATTTGACATTATTGTTGGAAGGCCAAGAAATATTTATTTTGAGAAAAAAATATTTTCTTTTGAAAAATAAGGTGTTTGGCAAATCAATAAAACTGTTTTTGAATGGAAGCAAAAGTAGTTTTTGTGTTGTTGGGAAGAAGCGAAAAAATTTTGTTTTTAAAAAAGCAAAAGCAGAAAATTATTTTTTTCAAGACCAAAATGTCCCCTACCGTATATACATATTTATCAATATATCCTTTATATTTATTTATTTATTTTTGCTGGGGATTTTATTTGTGAATAATTTAAATTTATTTTTCTTGATATTTCTAATTATATTTATATCATCATATGAATATTATATCAATATTTAATTTATTTATTTTATTAATCTATGTGAAATAGTGATTGAAAAAATAAATATGTACATTTTAATTTAATAAAAATAAAATTTACATAAAATTTTAATAATAGATATTTAAAATAATCTCTTTCTATAAATAATCTTAATATTAAAAGTGCATTGATACTTGTCCTTTTTCGTAATTTGACTCTCAAAGGTATTTTTAAAAAAAAAAAGATTATCCAAATATAGTTTGCTTATCAAAATCACTTTTCAAATGAATTAACCAAACAAAAATTACTATTTTTTTCAAACACACTTTTTTGAAAAGCTATTTTAAAAATGTGCTTCTAAAAATAAACATTTTTTATCAGCAATGCCAAACAGACTTTAAAGCAACAACGTTTAGAAAACTATTCTTCAAATTTGATAAGAAAATGATATTCCTCACAATTTTTGATATACATTAATGTCATTAATTTCATCTTATATTTTTATATTCAAATATTAATTTTACTCTAATTTGATTTTTGCGTAACCAAAAATACATTTTAAATTTAAAAATGATCGCATTTTTTGTTTGAGAAAATTCTTGTTTTGATGAAAAAGAAAAAAATTGGAAAAACAAAAGAGAGCATTTTCAGATTTCAAAAGATTATCACGTTTAGGGGTGTATGGCCTTTCTTTTCTCAACTCCGGATTGATCATAGTAATTCAGAATTTGAAAAAGGAAAAATCTTTTGGCCAAAGAAATTTGGTTAGAATGGTATTTTACCTATATTATTTTACCTTTTTGAATATTTTTATCATTTTAACTTTAATACATTTTAACTAAAAAATGGAAAAAAGATCAGTTTATTTTAAAATAAATAAGATATTATACTTTTTTTAAATTTCTGATCAACTTTTCTGGCCATTTAACATTAACCTTTGAAAAATACCAAACAAAAAATTTAATTCTAATTTACTCACAAAAATCAATGAAACTAATGTATATCAAATTTTGTGTAGAACATCTTGTTCTTATAAAATTTAGAGAGTAGTTTTCCAAAAGTTATTTACTTAATTATGATTATGATACTTGTTAGTAGGGGTGTCAAAAATGAGCTCAAACTTAATAACCCCGCCCAACCCTCCCATACTTTTATGGGTTGAATCCAGCATAATTTAGATTTGGATCAGTTTTCAGCCCAACCCAATAAACCCGTTTTAAATTAATTCTGAGTTGAGCCCCATACATTCTCCACTTCAACCCGCTTCCTTAAACTATATTCTAAAGTTAACCGGCTGCTCTCACTCCTTTGTAGAAAGATCACAACAAATTTGATTTTGGCCAATTAATTTGTTCAAAATATTTGACGTTCACAAAAATTACAAGTCATTTATTACTTTTTTTTGAAAAAACTACAGAAATTCCACCATTTAGTTTACTTATTACCATTATCCCCTATAAGTTTTGCAAATCTCCAAAATCCCTCATTTTCGCGCATTAGATTAGTGCATATCGCTCATCAGATTAATGTATCAGCGCTTCTATTATTGTATCTCGCGCATCAGATTAGTGTATCATGTATAAAAAAATGTACATCAGATTAGTGTATCATGTATAAAATGTAATGTATCTTACTTAACGATTAATGTATCTCGCGCATAAGATTAATGTATCAGCGCTTATATTATTGTATCGTTTGAGGGATTTTTGTAATTATAAACTTTTAAGGGATATATTATAATTTTGCCTTAAAAATATGTGATTTCTGTAAATTGCCCTTTTTTTTTTTAGAAAATTATGTTCTTCTTCAAACTGCTTTGTGGTTTTAAAGTTCATATAATACCACTTATTTGCTATTTAATAGCTTGTTATTGTTTCTACTTAATATCGTATTGTATTGCTACTTATATCGTGTTATTATTGCTATTTAATATCGTGTTGTATTGCTTTTTAATGTCGTGTTGTATTATTTTTTAATATCGTATTGTATTTCTACTTGCTATTAAGATTTTGCTTAGATAAAACGGGTCAAATTGGGCGGGTCATGACCCAACCCGGGTTTTAGCCCATTTGAGCCCAAAGTAAATTTGGGCGGGTTATAACCCAACCCGCTTTTTAAGGCAACCCATTTTAACCTCTTCAATTTCAGTCCAACCCGCCCATTTGACACCCCTACTTGTTAGTGTAATATGATATTAATTTTTAAGAATTAAAGTTTCTCATCTAGATGTGTACTTGACGAAATTGAGAGAAAATATAATGAAGGGGTGCCAAATCCGAAAGAAACAACTTACAACGACTTTGAGACAAAATTCATAAAAACACAAAACACGGAAAAAAGACAACTCGCTCCGTTTCATATTAGTTGATTACTCTTCATTTTCCATGGTGCTTAAGAAATCATAAATAAGAATATGATTCTACTAATTTACTCCTTAAAAAACTTTTTAGAAATTTTATAAATAAATATGAACACTTTTAAAAAGAATTAATTACAAAGATAATATAAAAACAAATTATTACTTTCTTGAACTAATATGTAAAAAGTATATTTAATATAATGATCAATAATATGGGACGGAGGTATTTAATGATCAACTAATACAAACTTAGTGAGTATTTTGGTCAAAGAAGCAAAGCCATTAAACTTCCCAAATCAAATGGCGCACACAGTATTCACACTAACTGACTGAATGTGTGAGAGAGATTTTTGTCATATTGTCAAAGCCAAAGCTAAGTCTCTTTTTTTCCTCTAAAACAAAAGTGTAACGTATGAAATATGGTTTTATGTTGATAAGTTTTTTTTAGTTCATTTGGGGGAAAATGGAGATGGTTAGTGGAGATCAGCCGACCGATGACGCTCCGGTGACGGAGCAAGCTTCTCTCGACGAAGAAACTGGACTGGAAGGTGAGTAAACTCTTACCTGCATCTTCTAATTTATCTGTATTTCGCCGGAATTTTTGGACACTAGTTCATGTAATGTGGACTGTATCTGACTCATTTTTTTCCTCATTGGGTGTAATGCAGAACCTATGGGGCAGTTGTCGGTTGGCACTGAAGCAGGATCGTACCCTGAACGGCTTAACGAGCCTGATTGTATTTATTACTTGAGGAACGGAATCTGTGGCTATGGCTCTCGTTGTCGGTTTAATCATCCTCGTGATCGGAGTTTGGTAATTTTTGTTATAAGCCATATAAAAATCGTGTAATTTTAGGGTTCATTTTGAGGTATTTGTGTTTATTATGATGCCCTGATCACTTGATTTGCTTTGTTACTGTTCAATTAAGAGTGATCTATTAAGAAATCAATTTTTTTCAGTCTTCATTCTGGATTTTTAAATGTCTATTGTTAATCCTTTAAAATTGCACTCCTGATCTTTAGTGAAGTCAGCACGAAAGATTTGAAATTTCATGTATCTAAACTGATAACAGGCTGTGGGAGAAAGAGGAGCTACTGGAGGAGTATACCCTGAGAGAGCTGGCCAGTATGTTTGCCAGGTAGTTCCATTAAATGTGATAGAAATCAGTTTGAGATTTGGTGTTAGTTTAATGATCAAGTTCGAGAGAGAAGATGTGTTTTTGGATTTGGCTATCTTTTGTACAATAATTTTGTTTACTTTTTTTGCTTACCCTGTACTAATTGAGCTGTCCTTTTTGTTAACAAATCAATATATGTGCTTTTCCATTGTATCATATATCTAATATGCTGAATGACATCATATGTTGTCCTAGCATATAAGTGGCTTATAAAAAGAATTATGTTCTAGTATCTAGTATGCTATTTATGATGTTGATCATGATGAGATTTCTCATCTTATCTTCAAATGCTCTATGGAGGAATTAATTTGCTAGACTCTGTCATAATATTCGTCATTTTGCTGTATCTAGTAAATGTTTCGCCTTAGAAGTATTTAGCAGTGAATTATCTTTCAACCGTCCATTTTCCAATTTCATTGCTTATACTTGTATCATTTTCTTCCAATTATGATTGATCATTGTTCTACAATGTTGGTGCATGCGATTAGCTAAAATAGAAAAATATGGTCAATATGAATTCATATCTGACCCCAACGTGAACTGAAGCATAGAAGTTGTTGTATGATAGATCTCTTTTTTTTTTTTTGCATAAGCTATGATTGATTACTATTTGACATTTATCTCTTCCATTAGCTCCCCATCTTATGACATACAAAAGCTTGCAGTTATTTGTTATATATATTTCCAAAAATTTCTTGATTCCCAGAATTGCACGCATGGCTGACTCAGCCCTCTCACGAGTCGTCTGTTTGCTGTCTGCCCAAGGAGAAAGACCTCTTTCTCTGTTTTAATCTTGCTTTTTCTTCCAAAGTCACTGCTAGAATGTTATAAGTTAATTTTTGGCATTCTGTTCTGCGTTCAATATTATGCTACTATGTTCATACTTCTGTTTTTTTTATAATTATTTCTAATGGTCTTTTGGACTATACTGTTGAATTGGGCTACTCGTAAGTGCTTCAGTTTAAATAATCGGATTTAATTTCTACTTTTTATCATGGGGGTGCTAGTTTCGAGCTTCTGAGACTTTTCACCTTACCTTGATCATCTGTTCACTTGGCTGTCTAGAGTGAGGTGAGGTTATGATTTCCGTGTAGTGAATCAATCACCTTTTAATTCTGTCTATTCAATTCTCTGTGGAAGTTTCCAGTGTCTTTATCTCTCTATTATGTTTAGTGTTCCAACACATGAAATGTTTGGTTTTGAAGAGTTCATTTGCGTACAGTCCATTTTGAAAAGCGTAAAGTCTTCTGTCGCGTCTTCTAGTATTTACTCTAGGTTTGCCTGCATACACTATCCTTTCTAGACCCTACTTGTGGAATTACAATGGATTTGTTGTTGTTTTTGTTGTTACCATTTTTTCATGTTTCACGCTGAAGATGTTGTTCTTAAGAAATTTTTCCTTCTACTTTGTGATTTAATTTTTAGAATGTGAATGCTAGGTTTAGATAAGTATGCAGTTGAAACCTACTATATTTTTTCTGATCTGTTGGTAGTCTTGATTTTAACAGATCTAGCTATTTTTTGGATTTTGCCTTGTATATTACGTGTTGAAAAAAATTCCTTTGGTTTACTTTAATCACTAATCAAAGAAAATAATGAAAATCATTCGTCTGCTATAATATTCCATTTCTTATCTTGTACTGTGTGATCTAGCATCTGAACCTATTCTATTCCGAACTGTGATTTACATTCTGAGGTTTTCTAATATATGAATTGCTGCTAATTAACCTAAGTGATTGTTGAATATGAGAGCTATTGGTCAGTAAAGTTAGATGGCTATATGTCATGCATTTGAAATTCTTGCAAAACTTTCATGTATAAGACTGTAATGTTCACTGTTATAATGCTAGTTGTTCCTGGTTATGATTTACAGTACTATATGAGGACGGGGATGTGCAAATTTGGTGCTTCCTGCAAATATCACCATCCAAGACAGGGAGGGGAATCTCCAAGCCTGGTGATACATAACATTTATGGTTACCCGCTGCGACCGGTCTGTCTTCTTTTCATGTTCATTATGTTCCTTTTGTCTCCTTGTATCGCTATCTCCATTCGTTTGTGTTTTCAATTCTTTTTCTCGTCTCCTTTGAAAAGTTTGACCATCAAATTATCTTTCTGATTTGGTTCATTGAGTTCGTTTCACAGAATGAAAAGGAATGTTCGCACTATATGAAAACAGGGCAGTGTAAATTTGGCATCACCTGTAAATTTCACCATCCACAGCCAGCTGGTGTGCAAGTTCCAGCACCAGCAGCTGGACCTTTTCCTTTGCCAGCGGCTGTTCCACCACCAGCCACTTATCCAGAACTGCAACCTCTTCCTGTTGATTCAGCTGACCAATATGGAATGGTTACTGGCAACTGGCCAGTTATAAGGCCTGCTCTGCTTCCAGGTTCCTATATTCCTGACACATATGGTCCTATGCTTTTTCCCCCTGGAATGGTTCCCGTGTCGGATTGGACTCCTTATCTGGTATGTATATTATAAGTGTTTGTTGCATCTGTTGATATTGATCTTTCCTGAAATGCATTATTTATCGGGCAAGTATTAAATTATCTGGTGCAGGGTTCTACTAGTCCAGTGCCATACCAAACTACTCAGTCTGCAGCTGGAGCAGGTCCAGTGCCATCCCAAATTACTCACTCTGCAGCTGGAGCAGGTCCAGTGCCATGCCAAACTTCTCACTCTGCAGCTGGAGCAGGTCCAGTGCCATCCCAAACTACTCAGTCTGCAGCTGGAGCAGGTCCAGTTTATGGTCATACACAACTATCTGCTTCAGCACCTGCCTACGCAAGCCCATATGTGTCTCTTACTGCTTCTCTTGGTGCTTCAAGCAGCATCCAGGATGGACTTGCATTTCCGGAAAGACCTGGGCAGCCTGAATGTCATTATTACATGAAGTATGGGGATTGCAAATTTGGATCTTCATGTAAATACCATCATCCACCTGAGTGGAGTGGATCAAAGGCAGCTCTTATCCTCCGTGCTATGGGTCTTCCTCCCGACCTGTAAGCAACTTGCCATCTAATCCTTAGATTGAAATTCTTCACTGCAATTTAATGCTTTATCTTTTGGTCTTGCTTGTAAGTTTATATATAACGGGTCATCTACCAACATTCCCTTAGTGTTTCTAAGTACAAATTTGCAATTTCCTGTTCTGTTGGAAAATTATTGACAATGAAAGATAACTCAGATGTGCTCCTCCTTTCTAATCTCAAGTAGGCAGTTGGGAATTCATTTTCTTCCTTCCGTTCCTTCTTGTTATTGAAATATTTATTGTGTGCAAGTTCTGACAGTTGATGCAGGAGTTCTCTTTGTCAGTCTTCTGGCATTTTTATTGTGTTTATAATAGTGGAACCGGGCATGTGCTTAGCCCGGGCATAAACTACATTAAAAATTATATTTGCAACTTCTTTTTGATAACATCAATGAAGTTAATCAATAAATAATTAAGTCTTGATACAACAAAATACTTCTATAGATGTTCTTTCAAATTAAACCATACAAAAGGAATTGGAAGGTTAATGAAGTTATTTGTTTTTCTTACTTTAATCTTTCCTTCTCTTTAAAAAGTGCATGTTATGATATGATGTAGTTTTTAATTTTTCTTAATTTGATTTTAAAAAAAAAGAAATCGATATTTTATTTCTTAAACGTGTATGGAGCTTTAATATTTCATGTTTAACTTAACCATTTTTTCCTAAATTATATAAAACGTTGATTCCCATCTTTTAAAAAATATTTCAATATCCAAAAGTGTGAACAATTACTGTCGTTTGCCATTATTTAGTATTATACTATTTGGAGAGTTAAATTGTAGTTTATATTTAATTTTTAAAATCAATTTTAGCTATATATTAAAAAAATAATTTAATGATTAAACATGTACTAAGGTAGAAACGGAATGTCACCATAACTATTTTACTTGTCTATAGTAAATTTCTTAGGAAAAAAGACGATTTGAAATTAAGTTTAATAATAATTTCCATATAAATGAAGGACAACAAACTTTTGGATCAATTTTAAATTTGGTTGAATAAATAGATCTTTTATGATGTCACTATCCTCTCTTCCATAACATCATCACTCCTTGTCTACGTTGCTTGGACTTGTCACTTTTAATAATCGCACCTGTGTCGACACAACATGGGTGCGTGTGGAATCCGTACCTGTTCTAGTCAATCGATTTTGGGTACTTTGACCAAAATCAACGGAGAAATTCTGATTCAATGAATGTGTAATCAAAACAAAAGCTAAGGTAAAATTGGAGAAAATGGAATACCTTGTATATAGAAATTTCAATGTCACTCTTTTTCCTTTTATTCTATTTTTAGGATTCTCCTATTGATCAACATTTTTCCTCATAATATCTCAAATATAGGTTTTATAACTCTGTTTTTAGATATTTGAATTATATTTTTATGAGAAGGTAACATTTAGATATTTGAATTATTTTTAGGTGAATATCTGTACCTGTATCCATACCTAGATCCGTATTTTCCGAGTCTTAAAAGTTAGATCAGGAAGAATTCTATCCCTAGATACGCACCCATATCGGACACTTACCCGAGTCCAGGTAACTTCGCTTTTTATACCATTTAAGAAGCCCATATAGTTATTCAAATTTACCAAAATGGGTGAGAACTTGCAAGGTCATTAGAGCTTCAATTAGGGGTAAAATGGACAAGAAAAATTCCTGTGAAGACTACAAAAGTTGAATCTTCTCTTCTTTTATAGAGATAAAAATATAAGTTATATAACACCTTTCTTTCTTCATGTTTCCTAAGTAATATTATTTGTTTCAGTGTAATTTTTAAATAATATTGTGGTCTCCAATCCAAACTAAGGGCATTTCTAAATTTAGTGATAGCTTAAATCTATCATGACTTTACTTATGAGGAATTGTAGCTTTAAAACTGTTAGAACATGAATAAGTTTATACAATCTTATTAGAATAGGAATAGGTTTATACAATCCTATTAGAATAGGAATAAGTTTATACAATCCTATTTGGAATACAAATAGAAATAGGAATAGTAAATAATATCCTACTTGAAAAGGATTGTATTCTAGTGTCTATAAATAGGGTCTCAATGTAATAATGTAGACACGACAACAATTTAATAATATTCTTTTTCAATATTTCTCACATGGTATCAGAGTCCCTACGATCTTGGTAAACAATCAAAGAGCTTCCACTGCCGGCAGACGGCTATTATTCATATAGACCGCCCGTCTGGCCAATGATTATGTTAGCAAAAGTTGGGTGATCGTGTATCTTTCTGGTGACTATTTTCTCATATCTAATTTGTGTAGCACTGTGTCATCATTTCGGTGACTACTTTCATATATCTAATTTGTGTAGCACCTTGCCATCATTTCGGTGACTACTTTATCATATTTAATTTGTGTAGCACCATGCCATCATTCCGGTGACTACTTTTTCATATTTATTTTGTGTAGCACCATGCGATCTTTCTGTTGACTACTTTTTCATATCTGGTTTGTGTAGCACTGTGCCATCATTCCAGTGACTACTTTTTCTTATAGAATTAGTGTAGCACCGTGCCATCCTTCTGGTGACCACCTTTTTTTGCATATCTGATTTGCGTAGTACCGTTCATCTCTTCGGACTACTTTTCATATTTAATTTGTGTAGTACGGTGGATTTTTTTCAAACTATTTTCTCATATCTGAATTGCATAGTTCTATTCGTCTTTTCGGTGATTCCTCAAATTTAATTTGCGTAGGGTTGTGCCATCATTCCAACCCTGCCCATATAATTTTTCTTTTTCAGTAGGGTCGTGCCATCATTCCGACCCTACCCATATAATTTCTCTTTTTCAATGGGGTCGTTCCATCAATTCGAATTATTCTATATAATTTCTATTTTCAAGTTGGGTCGTGCCATCATTCCGACCCTACCTATATAATTTTATTTCTTAGATTGCGCCACTTTTAGCCATCAAATCTAATACTTTGGCGTATGAGCATGTTCCGACCAATTTTTCGGTGACTTTCTTGTTTAATATAAACTCATCTATTGATTCCAACATGATCCATATACTTTATACTAGATTTTGAGCACTTTCTTGCTAGGGGGAGTTTAGTAGTCTTGTATGTCGATTGTGTAAGTCACTCTATGGTCTGAAACAGTCTTTACACTGTAATCTTATCACTATGTGTTTTATCGGCATCATGCATCAAATTCAGTATTTCATGAGAAGATTAAGCACATCGAGATTGACTGACATTATGCATCAAATCCAGTATTTAATGAGAAGACAAGCACATTGAGATTGACTGTCAATTTTGTGAAATCGACTGATCAACTTGCAGATATCTCACCAAGCCCTTTATTGGTCCTCGTATTAATTACATTTGTAACAAGCTAGGTACATGAATTGTATGCACTAGTTTGAGGGGGAGTGTTAGAACATGCATAGGTTTATACAATCCTATTAGAACATGAATCAATCCTATTAGAGAATAGGAATAAGTTTATACAATCCTATTTGGAATAGGTATAGGAATACAAATTAAAATAGGAATAGTAAATAGTATCCTACTTGGAAAGGATTGTATTCTAGTGTCTATAAATAGGGTCTCAATGTAATAATGTAGACACGACAACAATTCAATAATATTTTTTTCAATATTTCTCACAAAAACGACAAAGAAAAGACCACGTGTCGATCACAAACTAGTCAATTTCAGCTAATGTGAATCCTCACTGGTCATTTTCACTTCACTTGGGCCTATTTCATTCCAATATACAATCATTTAGGTTCTTTAATAACTAGTGGTTCTTTACATTTTCCATTAATATACACATCTTTAATAACACACGTCAATCATTGTGTTCTACGTTTTTGCGAAGTGTATAGATTCGAAAGATTGTAGGTCCTTTGAGGTAAACTTCCTTCCTCGAGATTCTAGGTCTAGATGGTCCTCTTTTTTTTTTTTTTTTTTTTTACATTACCTTATAAAAGAAGGTCTAGCTCGTCTACACTTGTAACACTTTCAATCATCATGATTTCACACAATAGACGGATGCGTTTGTAGGTATACATAGGATGTAATCGAATCATATTGAGCGACATTTCCTTTTATCTCACCTGTTATCTTGTTCTCTTTGTGTATTGTTTGCACCTTTTATAGGAGGTAATCATTACAATATTGTCTAATCTTGTATTTGTGTTCATCCATCTCAACATTCTTATTTTCACATTAATGATCCCATAATAATGCCTAACAAAGTTACTTTTCAAGCAATAAATACTTGTACATCTTATTCTTCATCCTTGAGTGGCTACCTTGTCCATGAATGTAAAATAATGATATCTTTCTAAATTTACAAACTATTTAAATTTAAGCCTTACGTTTTACCCTTTAATGACACGATTTAATAGCCACAAGAATGCCTATGACATGTTTTAGAGCACAAGTTTTAAAAATCAGTTTTTCTTTCTTAAACTCTGTGTTCAACCAAACACATTACGGTAAATGCGATAGAGGGAGCAATAATTTTCCTGTGAGAATTTGTGCATCTCTTGAATGCCTAAAAATACCTGAAAACCTGGGAAGAGCTTTAAATGGCCCCTGCATTGTGGTTGTCTCAGGATTCTTCGTTCCAAATACTTGTTCAAGTGCAGAAAAAATGTTGAAACTTCGCATTTCTCATAAAGCTAGACTAAAATGCAAGATGATATCTGTAAATGTGTGATGTTATCTCAAGTTTCAGTTTTTTAGTTGCTTCTTTTTTGTTTATTGTGTTAAGAGAGTCAAAATTTGTCTAGTTTGTTCAACATGTCAACTTGGATTATGGACTATATTTGGACCCTTCAATGATTAAAAAACATATTTCCTAACTTTATGATGCCATACCGTTTAAGTGCACTCGATATTGGAACTTAAGAATGTATGTATCACTTTAAATCAATTAATTAGAAATTCAGTTGAATTGACGAAAACAAATTAATCTTATTTGATACTGCAGATGCATGTTAACTTTTGAGTTTTTGGTGTCAAATTCTGTAACAGACAGTATTATGCTATTACTTCCACTTTTTCATGAATTATTGATGTGAGATTCTAATTTTTTGGTACTTTTGCTTTTATTTACTTTCAGACATTTAATTTTAAAATAATGAATGCATTAGGACCAGCCTAATGTATATAATTAAAAATCACAGAAACGATAGAATAAACAAGGAAATATGCCTGACATTTGAGCTAGCTTACTTTCAGGCATGTATTTTGATGGGAGGTATTTGTATCTATTTATTTGAGCAGACGGAGTCCTTGTGTGATTTTAGTTGGACGTTCTTTAAGCTATCGTTTCATTGTCACCATTACATTTTTGGATCTGATTTCTTTATTTAGTGACATTGCTTAAATACTTCTAATACTACTTACTATTGTTATTCTTATGGCACAGAGGAGGATGAGCAGGTATTTTTAAGTCACTGTATCAAGTGTTGCTTTTGGAAGATCTGACACGGGTGCAACAACTATATTGAAGAGTCCGTGCAACATAGTTTGTCAAGTCTGGTAAGTTTTTCTCCCCTTTTCGTTCTTTTTGCACTGATTTCTGGCTTATGGGAGGTATCTACCTCAACCCGATTACAAGGAAAGGTTCACTATGATGGGGATATTCTTTTTTGACCTTAAGGAAAAAATTAAATGCATAGGGGACCATCCTTTTGTTGCAGAATGTTCCTCAGATCTACGAATTTGTAGGGGCCCTCTCCGAAGATTGAGGAACAAGAAGAGATATATCAAGAGAAGGATTTGTTATAGAGAAAATCTTATTAGTTACGTCCAATCACAAACTACACGAAAGTTGTCCCTTTTTTATGGATATTTACCCATCAATGAGATGCACAGAGGAAGAGAACGATTTTCATATATCCCTTTTCTACTCTACTCCTATTCTGGTTGTGCCATTACCAATCGCGGATAACCCCCTGGTCCGACCGCTCCAGACCTAAGAAGAACTATTATCCTTATGACCAAACACGGATCAGCTTCTTACTTCTCGAGTGATAGTTCCCACGATCCCAACCAACTTCTTGGGAGTAGGGACACTTGATTTCTTTGAGAGTTCATGAATTTTTGGTTCAATGGTAGTTTTTCATACTCTTTTGAAAATTTGAGATTTTCATTTGGAGGTATCAAGTAATATCCATTCATACATAAAATAGACAATCAGAGGTTAGACAAAAGAGTTATTTCATAACCCCGATACCTTTTGTAGGCATACGCTAGAATAACATGATAAAAATTAAAGATTGTGTCCAATTTTAAATGATGCAAATTTTCATTTCTATTGTTATGATGTTGCTGCTATAATCTCTCAGGCCCTAGCTCCTTTGTCTCCCAAATCTTCTCCTATATTCTTTTTCTTTTTTTGCTCCTTTTGGTCTTCACTTTTGGGTTTCTTGTAGAGTTTCTCCATTTTCTGTTAAATTTGTTTCTGGTGGATCTTCATTCAGTTTTTGATAGTGAGTTTAGTTGGCGTATGTGTGTTTTCTCTCTATTTTTCATGAATGTCATGATCTACTCATGCATGATTTTAGTAGTTTAGGTTCAAATAAATTGCAATAAATATGTTGGACTCAAGATTGGCTTGTACTGCTTTTTGCATAATGACCTTTCCTTGATTATTGACTTCATACTATTAAGCAAAGTAGAGAACTCGGGATGGTACTGTTTTGACAGTGCTGTACTTCAAGACACGCTGACAAGCTTGACATTGTTGGATTATGGCACTTCAGATACGCTGCTAGCCTGCTACAACCAAATACGGAGATTTTAAGAATTTATCAAATAGTTTTTACCATGCATAAATGGCAGGTGATACTTCTTGTAGCAATCGAAACGTCAAAAGAAGACGTTTACATGTGAAAGACCTTAATTTCATGAACAAATAACAACAAAATTAGCAAGAAGACACTTTAAAAATATAGTACTCTCATTTATTCTATCTTCAATAAGGGCTCTTGCTTTGACTTTTTGTGTTTTCAGTCATCAAAGAATCACATGATTGTTTGCATAGCCAACTATGTATTTTGCAAGTTTGTTAAATTCGTCATATGTAATGCATATAGACCCCTTGTTCATGTCTATCCCCTTGTGATGTTTTATTGTTTTATGTATTCACTCTTAGAAGAAGCATTCAAATCTTACAATTTTTTGGTAGTTGGTATCTTTATTATGTTTTCATATTGGATATTTCTTGCAGTGTACAAGTATGTCAAAGAATGACATTCCATGTACAGTTGCGGGGTTTGAGCCCTGAGTATGGAGAAAATCCTGTTGGGAGCATACCCCTGAATGAGCCCTGCGGTACACCATCCGAATTTAATCTGGGCTCCAATGCAGGCTCCGGATACCGAGTGGGAAACAAAAAAAAAAGAGAATATCAAAAACTCAACTCTCTTTTAGAGATATCTGATATACGGTACTTGTAAAGCTTTTGATTTTCCTTTTTCTCTTCTTGATCATCAATTCACATCCTCGTATGAGCAAGAATTTTAAGATTCATCATTTCCTCCATTGAAGGAACGGGATACAACTTAAATGTCTATACACACGTTACATGTGAGAAATAAAAAATAAATATAATGAAGAACATGTAAAAAACGATAAATTAATGTGCTTCTTTCTCATTTTTATCCTTGCCCCATGACTGTTGATTGTTGAAGACATCTGTAGAAAGAAGGGATTTTCCGTTCACCGTATGGACCGATCTAGATCCTGTACCTGATCCTGATGAAAGTCAGGTTGAAACCTGCTTTCATTCAATCACTTTGGGCTCATCATCTCAATGAAGAGGTGCTACTAAAACTGGAGCAAGTCCAAGATGGCGGCCTTGATGGAATACTCCAAGAAATATGAGACTGATGAAGGTAAAAGAGATAACCAGTGTGAGTTTTTATGTTTGTGTTATTCGCGTGTAGGCTCATACTCAGGTACTAAATTTGAATGTCATCCTTCATAGATTGTTGTTTTTTTTGGACCATGACTTGTATCTGATTTCGCTCCATATATAAAATGTATTTCTACAAAATAACTTCCCTTCTATCTTCAAAATGTTGTTTAGACCACCGTTTATGCTCTGAAATACTAGTAATAAAAGGTGTTGTAAGATTTAATTTCTCAGCAATATTTGCATGACTTAAAGTTAAATAAGCTGACACTTGCATGTTATCTTTTTGCTAGGCAATAGATATTTCAATTATTTAAAAGAGTAGTGTTATAATCCATATTAATTGAAGTTAGTTTTTGACATTTTAAAAACATGTTCAATAATATAACTCTTTTTTAGTTATTGACTTACGATCAAGAAGGTTTATTATCAGTTTGATCACATTCAAAAAGTAAAGAGAGTATTATTTTCTTAACCCAAAACGTCAAGAGGTCAAAGTGAAGGTTTTTGTTTTCCTTGATAAATTTGGTCGAATGATTTTGTAAAAGTAAAGTCATAAGTTGAGTGATCTTATTTTATTTGAGGGACAGGTAACTGTGTATTTAAAAAATTCCATCATCCAAACAATGATGAGAGTGAGCACTTACATCCCATAGGGTAAAAAACAGAAGGCCATAAGAACTAGTCTATGGAGCATTACAATTTCCCTATAAAATCAACAAAAAGTTCTATATCCCCCACCATATCCTGTTTACACCAAAAATATAGAAGACCAAGGCAATTCATTCTGATTTTTTGAATGTTGTTGTTTTTGTCTTCAAAGCCTATTGCATTTCTTTCCTTCCACAATGTCCACCAGATACTTGCGGGGATTAATTCCCACCAGTCCTCTTCTGAATCTCTTCTTCCAATCTCTTTCCAGCAGCCCATCATACTTTTAGTAGTTTTGGGAACCACCCAACTCACTCCAAGTATACACAAGAACATGTTCCACAGATTTGCAGTTGTTTTACAGTGTAGATATAGATGGCTATTTATTTCAGCATCCTGGTCACACATAAAACATCTTGAGCAAATCTGTACTTCATGAGTCAAACAAGCTTTTCTGCAAACTAACCACACAAAACAGGAAACTTTTAAGGGGACTTTGGCTTTCCAGATTAGTTTCCAAGGCCAGTTCCTAATCTGTAGTTGGCCAGTATTTCTCCTCCAATAGCATGACTTCATAGTGAATGCACCCTTGCTGTGAAGTTTCCACACTGGTCTGTCCGGTGCATTGGTATTTCCATTGAAATCATTTATCACTATAAGCAAATCTGCAACTCTTTGAACCTCCCAATCATTTAGGGCCCTTCTAAAGTTGAAATTCCAACCTTGTATGCTCCACATCTGAGCTATAGTGGCCCTAGTCTGTTGACTGCGGAGGAACAAATCAGGGAGGAGAGATTTCAAGCTCCTTTCACCTATCCAAAGTTCATTCCAGAACTCAATCTTCACGCCATTACCCACCTTGAGCTGAATATTTTTTTGAAACTGGGGCCAGAGTCTTCAAATAGTCTTCCAGACACTACAACCAAGGACATCTTTAGTGATCCGGGGACTTTGAAGTCGATATTTCTTAATGATGATTCTTTTCCATAAAGGAATATCCTCAG
The DNA here is from genome assembly GCF_019186545.1 of Solanum stenotomum. Lineage (NCBI taxonomy): Eukaryota > Viridiplantae > Streptophyta > Magnoliopsida > Solanales > Solanaceae > Solanum > Solanum stenotomum. Next base: position 18,026,541 of record NC_064289.1, on the reverse strand, counting down.
CACAAAACCTCCATAACCATTTTTGCAAAAGACAAGAGTTTTGGAGGCTGAGTTTCTTGATACCTAATCCCCCCTGCTTCTTGTGAAGTGCTATAGCATCCCATTTTGCAAGGTTGTAACCTTACCGCTCCTTGTTTCCATTCCACAAAAAAGTTCTTCCGAGCAATTTTATTCTCTTCACAATACTCTTTGGTATAGGAAATAGGCTCATCATATAAGAAGGAAGGGAATCCAACACATATTTGACTAGTGTTAATCTCCCTCCCAAGGATTAGGACAAATACTGACTCTTCCATCTTGCCAATCTCCCGTCTCTCCATCTCTTTGTTCTTTGCACCCAGGGGCATCCCTAGGTACTTTGTGGGTAAGTCAGCTACCTGGCATCCAAGATTACTTGCTAATATCTCCATATTATCAACTTTGTTCACTGGGTAAAGACAACTCTTTTGCCAATTAACATGCAGTCCAGAAGTGCCTTATAAAATTGTGAGGATAGCCCTAATATGTCTAATCTCTGATACTTCAGCTTCACCAAAGATTAGTGAGTCATCTGCATAAAGCAAATGTGTGACTCCCCTTTCATCTTCTCTGTGTCCTTGCCCCTGAGCTTGGAAACCCTTTAACTAACCATTTGCCCTTGCCCTCCTGATCATGTGGCTGAGCCCCTCCATAGCTAAGATAAACAAAAAAGGTGATATAGGATCACCCGTAGTTGAGTGATCTTATTGATATAAAACAAAGTTCACTAACTTTACTATATAATTTCTCTAAGTTAAGTGATCTTTTGAGATATTTACTCGTTAATAGCATGAATTGTGGAAGTAGTAAATTACCATGTATTTGTGTTTCACTGCATTTCTATACATTTGGTAGCACAAATTCGCCTGCTAAGAACAAAAATTAAAAATTAGTACATTTAAAGGATAAAATTAAGGGAAAAGAACACTTATACCCCAAAAAGAGAAACTATTTACAAATGACTACCCCTTACTTCATACCCATTGTTGTAAACTACTAACGTGCGTTTACTGCTCGATACCATCAAAGTATATGTATCCTCTGATGGTATCAAAGAGGAAGAAACAATGCTTCAGTAAAACACTAATGAGTTACTCCTTGATACCATTAGAGTATATATATACTCCGATGGCATCAAGGAGGAAGAAGTAGTGTTTCACTGAAAATACTGCTCAATTACTGCTTAGATACCATCAGGAAATGCAGAACCTATGTGGCAGTGTCCTGAAATGTAGTGTGGAGTGGATCTGACTCATTTCTTACCTCATTGGGTGTAATGCGGAACCTATGTGGCAGTTGTCGGTCGGCAGTGGCTCAGGATCATCCCTGAACGACTTTACGAGCCTGATTGTATTTATTACGTGAGGAACGGAATCTGTGGCTATGGCTCTCGGTGTTGGTTTAATCATCCTCACAATCGGAGTTTGGTAGTTTTTGTTATAAGCCACAAAAAATCGTGTAATTTTAGGGTTCATTTTGAGGTATTTGTGTTTATTATGATGCCTGATCACTTGATTTCCTTTGTTACTATCCAATTCAGATTTTGATCTATTAAGAATCAGCTTTTTTCTATTTCTATTCCGGATTTTTAAATGTCTATTCTTAATCCTTTAATATTGTAGTCTGAAAGAAGAAAATCCTTTCTTTTTTATACATTTTGCACTTCTGATCTTTAGTGAAATCAGCACGAAGGATTTGAAATTTCATGTATATAAATTGATAACAGGCTATGGGAGCAAGAAGAGCTACTGGAGGAGAATGCCCTGAGAGAGCTGGCCAATATGTTTGCCAGGTAGTTCCATTAAGTGTGATGGAAATCAGTTTGGGATTTTGTGTTAGTTTGATAATCAAATTCGAGAGAGATGTGTTTTTGGATTTGTCTCTCCTTTGTACAATAACTTTGTTTACTTTTTTTGTTGACCTTGTACTAATTGAGCTGTCCTTTTTTGTTAACAAATCAGTATATGTGCTTTTCCATTGTATCATATATCTAATATGTTGAATGACATCTTATGTTGTCCTAGCATATAAGTGGCTATTAAAAAAAATTATGTTCTAGTATCTATATGCTATTTATGATGTTGATCATGATGAGATCTCTCATCTCATCTTTCAAATGCTCTATGGAGGAATCTAATTTGCTAGGTATGCTTTGTCATAATATTGATCATTTTGCTATATCTAGTCAATGTTTTGCCTTAGAAGGATTTAGCAGTGAGTGAATTATCTTTCAACTGTCCATTTTCCAATTTCGTTGCTTATACTTGTATCATTTTCTTCCAATTATGATTGATCATAGTTGTATAATGTTGGTGCATGAGATGAATTTAAATAGAGAAACTTGAACTGAGGCATAGTAGTTGTTGTATGATTGATCTTTATTTTTTGCATAAGCTATGATTGATTACTGCATGACATTTATCTCTTCCATTAGCTCCCCATTTTATGACATACGAAAGTTTGCAGTTATTTGTTCTATATATTTCCAAGATTTTCGTGATACTCAAAATTGCACACTTGACTGACTCAGCCCTGTCACGAGTCGTCTGTTTGCTGCCTGGTCAAGGAGAAAGACCTCTTTCTCTGTTTTAATTTTGCATTTTCTTTTAAAGCCACTGCTAGAATGTTATAAGTTAATTTTTGGCATTCTGTTCTGCGTTCAATATTATGCTACATTGCTACTAAACTCATACTTCTGTTTTTTTTTTTTTAATTTCTTTTGGTCTTATGGAATATACTGTTGAGTTGGGCTACTCGTTAGTGCTTCAGTTTAAATAATCGGATTAATTTCTACTTTTTATCATGGGGGTGCTAGTTTTGAGCTTCTGAGACTTTTTACCTTACCTTGATTCATCTGTTCACTTGGCTGTCTAGAGTGAGGTTATGATTTCCTTGAAGTGAATCAATCACTTTTTAAAGTCTGTCTATTCAATACTTAGTGGAAGTTTCTAGTGTCTTTATCTCTCTATTATGTATAGTGTTACTTCCAACACATATCAAATGTTTGGTTTTAAAGAGTTAAATTGTGTACAATCCATTTTGAAGAGTGTAAAGCTTCTGTTGCGTTTTCTAGTATTTACACTAGTTTTGTCTGTGTATACACTATCCTTTCTTGACCCTACTTGTGGAATTACAATGGATTTGTTGTTGTTTTTGTTGTTACCATTTTTTCATGTTTCATGCTGAAGATGTTGTTCCTAAGAAAACTTTCCTTCTACTTTGTGATTTAATTTTAGAATGTGATTGCTATTCTACCTAAATGTTTGGTTTAGATAAGTATGCGGTTGAAACCTACCATATTTTTTCTGATCTGTTAGTTGTCTTGATTTTGACAGATTTAGCTATTTTTTTATTTGCCTTGTTAGTTACCTGTTGAAAAAAATTCTTTTGTTTTAGTTTAGGATCACTAATCAAAGAAAAATATGAAAATCATTTCTTCTGCTATAATATTCCATTTCTTATCTTGTAGTGTGTGATCTAGCAACAGAATTCATTTTGGATGCTGCTTGAAGCAGCAAGAGAAGCAGTAAGAGACACATATGGCCCTGCGTAGGCAGGTGCTGAAGCAGATAGTTGTGTATGACCATAAAACTGGACCTGCTCCAGCTGCATACTGAGTAGTTTGGGATGGCACTGGACTAGTAGAACCCTGCACCAGATAATTTAATACTTAGCCGATTAACATTGCATTTCAGGAAAGATCTATATCAACAGTTGCAACAAACACTTACAATATAAATACCAGATAAGGAGTCCAATCCAGCACAGGCACCATTCCAGGGGAAAAAAGCATAGGACCATATGTGTCAGGAATATAGGAAACTGGAAGCAGAGCAGGCCTTATAACTGGCAAGTTGCCAATAACCATTCCGTATTGTTCAGCTGAATCAACAGAAAGAGATTGCAGTACTGGATAAGTGGCTGGTGGGGGAAGAGCCGCTGGCAAAGGAAAAAGTCCAGCTGCTGATGCTGGAACTTGCACACCAGCTGGCAGTGGATGGTGAAATTTACAGGTGATACCAAATTTACACTGCCCTGTTTTCATATAGTGCGAACATTCCTTTTCATTCTGTGAAACGAACTCAATGAACCAAATCAAAAAGATAATTTGATGGTCAAACTTTTCAAAGGAGACGAGAAAAAGAATTGAAAACACAAACGAATGGAGATAGCGATACAAGGAGACAAAAGGAACATAATGAACATGAAAAGAAGACAGACCGGTCGCAGCGGGTAACCATAAATGTTATGTATCACAAGGCTTGGAGATTCCCCTCCCTTTCTTGGATGGTGGTATTTGCAGGAAGCACCAAATTTGCACATCCCCGTCCTCGTATAGTACTGTAAATCATAACCAGGAACAACTAGCATTATAACAGTAAACATTACAGTCTTATACATGAAAGTTTTGCAAGAATTCCAAATGCATGACAAATGGCCATCTAACTTTACTGACCAATAGTTCTCATATTCAACAATCACTTAGCGTTAATTGGCAGCAAATCATATATTGGAAAACCTCATAATGTAAATCATAGTTTGGAATAGAAGACCTGGGCTGCCTGAATGTCATTATTACATGAAGTATGGGGATTGCAAGTTTGGATCTTTGTGTAAACACCATCATCCACCTGAGTGGAGTGGAACAAAGGCAGCTCTTATCCTCAGTGCTATGGGTCTTCCTCCTGACATGTAAGCAACTTGCCATCTAATCCTTAGATTGAAATTCTTCACTGCAATTTAATGTTTTATCTTTTGGTCTTGCTTGTAAGTTTATATTATAACAGGTCATCTACCAACATTCCCTTAGTGTTTCTAAGTGTAAATTTGCAATTTCCTGTTCTGTTGGAAAAATATTGACAATGAAAGATAACTAAGATGCACTCCTTTCTAATCTCATGTAGGCAGTTGGGAATTCATTTTCTTCCTTCCTTTCCTCCTTGTTATTGAAATATTTATTGGGTGCAAGTTTGACAGTTGATGCAGGAGTTCTCTTTGTCGGTCTCTTCTGGCATTTTTGTTGTGTTTACAATAGTGGCATTGGGCATGTGCTTAGACCGGGCCTGAACTACATTAAAATTTATATTTGCAACTTTTTTTTGAGAACGTCAATGAAGTTAGTACATAAATAAAGATAGCATTTAAAATTGAATAATTAAAAGTCTTGATACAGGAAAATACTTCTGTAGATGTTCATTCAAATTAAACCATACAAAAGGAATTGGAAGGTTAATAAAGTTATTTTTTTTCTTACTTTAATCTTTCCTTCTCTTACAGAAGTGCATGTTAAGATATGATGTAGTTTTTAGTTTTTCCTAATTTAACTTCTTTTTTTTAAAAAAGAAATCTATATTGTTATTTCTTAAACGTGTATGGATATTTCATGTTTAACTTAACCATTTTGTCCTTAATTATAAAACGTTAATTCCCATCTTTCTAAAACATTTCAATATCCAAAAGTATGAAAAATTACTCTCGTTCGCCGTTATTTAGTATTATATCGTGAGAAATATAAGAAAAAAATATTTGCTGGATTTGGTCCCTACTCCCAGGCATTGTTCTGATTTGTGACACTTTTTCACTTCAACTGGGGTCATGCAAACATGTGATGTTATCTGAAGTTCCAGTTTTTAATTAGTTGCTTCTTTTTTGTTTATTGTGTTAAGAGAGTCAAAATTTGTCTAGTTTGTTCAATATGTTAACTTAGATTTTATTTTTATTCTTTATGACCATGGTGTCCCGGCCAACTTTCGTGCACCTCAACTAATTTCACGGATATCCGCCACCTCTCACCAGCAACATGTACCAGGTAACCTATCCACCAAAGCTAGGACAGATGGGAATAATCACCTAGTGTTATTCCATGGGATATCTGCCACCACCCACAAAGCAACAGGTACTAGGTAACTCTGTCCACCAAGGCTAGGATAGATGGGAAGAATCACCTAGTGTTTTTTTGTTTCCGCTGAGTTTTGAACCTGGTGCATATGTCAACTTGGATTATGGACTATATTTGGACCCTTCAATGAGTAAATAACATATTTCCTAACTTAATGATGCCATACTGTCATCCTTATTACGTTATTTATGCATTCATTGATATCTGCATTGCCAAGTTGATGTTGTGTTCTTGTTCTGATTGTGAGAAGAGATTCCTAGTTGTCCATTGATCTTTTGGCAAGATGCATCTTGTATTCAATCATCAGCATATTAATATTTGAACAGAGTGAATTTTGTGCTTTAATAATAGCTGTGCTCAGACTGAAAGATCATTTTTTTTGGGTTCTCTCAATTGTTGTTAGGGTGCACCGTGCACCAATTTGCTTCCACTACTCACAAAATGGAGTGTGCAAATTTGGATCTTTTGGCAAGATGCACGTTAACTTGTGAGTTTTTGGTGTCAAATTCTGTAACAGACAGTATTATGCTATTACTTCCTCTTTTTCATGAATTAATTGATGTGAGATTTTTTTGGTACCTTTGATTTACATCTACCTTATGACATTTTATTTTATAATAATGAATGCATTAGGATCCAGCCTAATGGATATTATTAATAAGTCAACACGAACGAAAGAATAAAAATAAAATATGCCTGACATTTGAGCTAGCTTACTTTCAGGCATGTATTTCAATTGGAGTTTGTATCATCTTTCTGCTCGGTGAGACCAAGAATATTTGCAGAACTGATGAAGTAAATATATTTATTTCAGCAGAGGGAGTCCTTGTATGATTTTAATTGGACATCCTTGAAGGTATCGTTTTACTGTCACCATTTTATTTTTCGATCTGACTTTGTTATTTAGTGACATTGCTTAAATACTTGTACTATTACTTTACAATTTTTATTATTTCTGGCAGAGAGGAGGGTGAACAGGTATTTTTAAGTCACTGTATCAAGTATTGCACTTTTAGAAGATCCGACATGCACGCAACAACTATTTTGGAGAGTCTGCACAACATGGTTCGTCAAGTCTGGTAAGTTTTTATCCCCTTTTTCCTTCTTTTTGCACTGATTTCTGGAGATTTATTATATTTTCGTATTGGAGATTTATTACAGTGTACAAGTATGGCAAAATATGACATTCCATGTACAGAGAATGTCAGGAACCAACTCTCCCTATTCTTTAGAGACATGAGGTACTTGTAAAGGTTTTGCTGTTCCTTTTTCTCTTCTTGATCATCAATTCACATTCTGGTATGAACAAGAATTTTAAGATTTATCATTTCTTTCATTGAGGAACAGGGTACAACTTAAGGATTATACACACCTTACATGTAAGAAATAAAAAATAAATATAAAGAAGAACATGTGAAAATCGATAAATTAATGTGCTTCTTTGTCATTTTTATCCCTGCCCCACACTAGATAGAGGGAAAAGAAAACTGTTGAAGACATCTGTAGAACGAAGGGATTTTCCCGTTCATCATATCGACCAATCCAGACCCTGTACCTGATCCTGATGAAAGTCAGGATGAAACCTGCCTTCATTCAAACACTTTGGGCTCATCATCTCAGTGAAGAGGTGCTACAATAACTGGAGCAAGTGCAAGAAGGCAGCATTTACGAAATACTCCAAGAAATATGAGACTGATGAAGGTAAAAGAGATAACAAGAGTGCGTTTTTATGCTTGTGTGTGTTGGCTCATACTCGGGTACTAAATCTGAATGTCATCCTTCATAGATTGTTTTATTTTTTTGGGACCATGACTAGTATGTTTTTGCTGCATATATAAAGTGTATTTCTATAAAAATAACTTCCCTTCTATCTTCAAAATGTTGTTTGACCATTGTTCATGCTCTGAAATACTAGTAATAAAAGGTGTTGTAAGATTAAATTTCTCAGGAATATTTGCATGTCTTAAAGTTATATAAGTTCATACTTGCATGTTATTCTCTTGCTAGGCAAAAGATCTTTGTTCTTTCTAATTTACAAATACTGATTATTTATGCAGAGAATTTGTTGATCTTATAGGACTTGACTACGTGAGCAGAACAACAAGATATAACCTGCAGGTCATTTAGGTTGCGACATGGGTCCGCGCTGAATATTTTGGTTGAAGAATAGTGTTAACTACTATTGGTCTATGTCAAAGTTGAGAAAAAATGTACTAGCACATTCAATGATTTGTAGTTAATATAGTAACAAGTGCTCAATTAGGCACATATTGTACATAGACTATTGGTTATTGTTACTTTAGTATGATTTAGTGTTTGGTTTTATCAATCTTTGATGCAAGATTGAAGCATGATCAATATTATTCTATGATGTATATTTGAGCGTATCTCTTTCTCACGTATACATGAGAATGTTACTTTCTTACCCATGTTAGTACGAAGTCATTTGGCCAAACATATGGTCGAACTATTTTAAAATTATTTTTTTGGGACAAATTTGTAAAAAAAAATGTAAGCTGATTTTTTTTATTTGGATACAAACGACGGAGTTTCATCAAATTTTCCTTTTTGAATTTAGTTTGATAATTGCACCAGATGAAATAAATCATCATTGCATGTAAAAATGAAATAAGAAAAGATACCTTTGGACTGAACCGAAAATGCTTTCTCTGTGATAAGTCTTGGCTAACATTTATGTGGCTGAAAATAATGAAATTCTAGTCAAGTTTGTTTTATAGTTTTGGACCGGAAAAGAAGAAATACACAGTTTAAACAAATAACCATTGCAGCTAAAAAATATATTGAGGTAAAATATGGTGTATATATTAGTTAAGATAAGAGAAGAAGTAAGAAGAAATACACAATTTGGAACAAAAAATTTATTGCACATTATTATGTGGCAATTTAAAAGAGAGTATATCCATGCTTTTGCCATGTCAACCTCTAACGGTGTAAGCTATTAAATTGCCAAGTTCAAAGAGAAATTTGATCGAACAATAGTTATATTTTATTGTTCTTTCAAACAAAATCATAGTATTTTTTCCGTTTCAATTTGTTTGTCTCATTTTAACTTAAATGAAATTTAAGAAAGTGAAAGACTTTTGAATCTTGTAGTTAAAACTAAAGATATGTAAAAGATACCAAACTATCTTTTAAAAACGTCCACATCAGACTGCAGATAAATTCTTGAAAGAATATACGATAGTAAAATTATTTGGTGCAAAAGACAGTTTAGTTTTACCAAAAACAGTATACTCTATTATGTTGTACACAAGGGGATAATCACAAAGAATGTGTCAAACAAATACAAACTGCAGTATATTATGTTGTTTACCAAGGGGCTTTTTCTCTATTAAACCGGATAATTTTTGTGACCAAGTGCAGTCATTGGTAACTCATTTTTTCAGCAAAATGTATAAAAACACAACTTGAATGAAAAGAGAAACACAAACTATCTAGTTGATTTATCACAAGATGAGGGTGCTTTGGTTATAGATGAACTTGTGGACTCTTCAGCTTGCACAAGTTTGCGAAGTCTGTCTTGAAGGACTCTGACTCGGTCTTCTGTTTTGCGGAGCCTTCGCCATCTATAGGCAAACCAGAGCCCAAATCCCCCGTATACAACAGTATACGAACCCCAAACATAGGGGTAGGTTTCTGCATTCTCTTTGACTTTCTGGTACTGTTCTTGTATCTTCCCTGCCCAATTAGTGTATGAGTAACTTTCTAATTGCTTGTCTACTGCAGTTGGTGGTTGAATCACTTCACTCTTCTCCTGAGTCGCCATCGTTGGTCCTGTAACTCAAAACTTGAAAAATAGTCTCAATGGAGAACCAACCCCTGTGACTTGTACAACTTGGCTGCAGCAAACACAAACAGTCCTCAGTTACTCGGAGCAATAAGAATTAAGATTATCAAATACAATAAAATATACTGTTACACTAGCTAGGAGGTACATACTGCTCTTTAACACATTTAAACCTTTTTTTTCTTGGAGAAGAAAAATAGCAAACATGATTTGTATTATGCCATGTAGAGGCAAATAAGATAACCATCTATCTAGAGAATGACCACAAGTAAACTTTTGTAACAATGTTTCAACATACTAAGATCTTTCTCTCCTGGAAGCAGAAGCCGTAAAAGAATTGCATCATAACAAGTAAACACTAATCTGTGGTACAAAAAGTGGTGTCTAAAGCTAAGTAGAGGGCTCAAATTCATGGATATTGCACGATAACAGATGAAGCCAAGACTTATCTACATAGAAAATAAAATGAAAAACAATCCAAAAGAAATACCCTAGACTACATAGAAAATAAAATGAAAAACAATCCAAAAGAAATACCCTAGACTAACTCCTGAAAAAAAATTTGATTATATTATACGTACTAACTGAAAGAGTTAAATCATCCTTAAGAACATATTAACTTCAAGAGCTTGCTCCATATGCTTCATTGGAAGTCCAACAAAATCATAAGCCATTAGAATTTCTATCTAACTCACAATCCTTACATCTTCCTCTAAATATGAAACGGAAGCCCAGTGCACTAAGCCCCCACTAAGTGTGGATCCAAGAAAGAGTCTATTGTACACACACCTTTACCCTGCATCACAGCAAAAAACTATTTCCACAGCTCGAACTTGTGACCTTCTCATCACTTCACGTGGCAGCAACTTTACCAGTTACACCAAGGATCCACTTCAATCCTTAGTCTGAACAATCAGTTGAACCAAATTAACCTAACCTAACAAACTTATGCATTCAGAATGTGTTTGTTTTCTATAAACACATTGAATTCAAGAAAATTCTAATTGAAATTTTACAGTTCCAGCTTTTGCAGATAATAGTAAGTAATAAATAATATAGTAGAAAAGCTGATAACTAAATCGCCCTGGATAAAGGATCAGTCTCCAATCTCGATCTAATTATCTTCCCCATGGAACTAGAATACTACTTGGAAAGCACCATAGAAACTACATCAGCAAAACTATTGGCATATGAAAGTAAGGAATCCAAAACCCTCTGCTTCGTTCTGAGCAATCAAATCAAAATCGATAAAAATGAGAAACGACCATACCGTTTGGGTGCAGATCCAGGAGGGTCACCAGTCGTAGGGTTCATCCCGGGTTTCCAATAACAACTATCACGATTGCAATTAAACCCACACCCCATATTCATTTTATTATTCACTACAAACTTAAAAAATACTAATGAATTTATAACATTTAACTTTTTTTTTATTCAAACATTATAAAAATTATTTTAATAAGACAATTCAAACAGACTATAAATCAAATTGCAAGGACGACTCTTCTGGTTGCTTACTAATTAGATACTCATTTTGAAACTTCAAATTGATTATATACCCATCTAATTTAAATTCCACAACATAAAAGTTTTCAAAGTTTGAACTCGTAAATCTTTAGGAAATTAAACGATCAGAGGATAACTATACATAACACTTTGGTGGAGTCGTCTATGATATCAACAACTTTAATTTACGATATTGTGCTCTGCATTGCTCAATAGAAATTTAATATTGAAAAACCAAACTGATGTATTATTATTTATATAAAAATCATATCAACTTTTGCAGCAACACATAAGATTTCAGATTAAGTACGAAATTCTGAAGTTATTGAATGTGAATAAGAAAAACAAGAAGCCTCATAAGAGCTAAAAATATATATTTAAACAGCTATATTAATGGAAAATGTCACGTTTGGTGACTGGCAAACATACATAATTTTTTGTTTATATTTGGGATTGCAATGAATTTTTCTCTTTATGCATGCATAAACTTTTGGTCCTACGTAGAGCGTTAAGTTTTTCCAGAGTCACGCATATCTTCACGACATAATTTAATATCGAAACATGTGTACCATCTAATTTTTGTACATGACACTGCGCAGTTAACACCTTTCCAACGATGTGCATTTCACACAAGAGATTCGCAACCCTGTACAGTTTCTATTTGAAAGGCTTGTCATTCACTTCGCAAACTATCAACAACACAAGGTTCTTCTTCTTCAAAATGCGGACTTCACAGAGGATATAACTGGAAAAAACTAGGTCCACCAATGTCGAACCATACTTTTCAAACAGTCTTATTGAGCTCAAACAGGTCGCTAGCGCATCGTCTACCAAATGCTAACTCCTCAGGAACTCCTGTCACGCTTTGATTAACCACTGCAGAATATAATTTAACCATTCTAGATCTCTCCAGCCTCTCCTATAAATGGATTGCTAATCACAAGAAGTCATCTTCTCCTGTGTCTCGGACTTCACAAAAAAGGTCAATGAATACGCACGCTTATCCCTACCTAGAAAAAGCCAAGGCAACAAGACTTCATCCATAAGGAGCAGTGCATAGTGGGCTCTTCAACCAATCTTAACTGGCTATTGAGGAAGAAAAACTGGCGGCTTGCTCTTCCATTTGCCGCAAGAATTCAGATTCCAACATCCTTATAGCCATGATCAGATGACTACGCTGGATCACAACCCTATCTTATCCCTCTCAATCCATTGTTACCCCAGGAGTGTAGCCAAAGCATTGATGATTGGTATTAGTGAATTAGTCCAAGGAGTAGTACTCCACCACAGTATCATATGTTTGCATAGACAAAGGGCTCTCGGCAAAGCACCTACAATGAAACATTATTTTAGGTCAAAGAATGTGGTATGCTTTACCAAAAAAAAAGAAAAAAGAATGTGGTATGAACAGCAATGCTTTAAAGAGAGAGAACGAGGGGCAGAAAGAGACTAAAATTTTATACATACAAATTTATTTATTTTTTTAAAAAAGAATGAAACCAAAAGGTGGAAAAACAAAATAAAACAACAAAATATTACTTAAAAAAGAAGAATGAAACCAAAAGGCAAAATAAAACAACAGGAACAAGAACATTAGTTGAAAATAGCTACAAAAAGAGCAGCTTAGAAAATAGCGGACATCATTTCAAAAGAATATCTATTTCACTTTTCCCGTTCTACTACTGTTACAATTGCAGCTCCGGCAGTTAGTTCAAACTTCAAACCAGGATGGCAGTTTCTAATTCCAGATAGATCGTTGGTAAATATGGCACTGCCGGTATCTAACCTGGACTGACTTATTTAGAGCGCTTACTTGCCCATAAAAGTTCTAGTGAAAAAAAGTGACAGATAAACCTTGATGAATTATCTCCCTTTCTGTCTAGGAGATGAATTCAATGCGACGAGCTTAACGCCAGCAGGTCAGACAAAACTTTCTATTAGCCAATTATATTATATCCTAAGCCTCCTGCCTGTGGTGGCAATAAGTGAACTATACAAATTAGTTCATGGATGCCATCTCAGTATTCAAAGGTGGAAATTCACAGACATAATCCACTGTCCTCAATGTTCATAAACATTTGCTAAGACAGTTGACAGAATTGGTTCACACAGCTATAAATCTAGCGCACAAAGAAAAACAACAATTCAAAGTCTAATGTGGGTTTACCCCGAAAAGGGTATGTCAGTGATTAATGAGGTGGATGCAAATCCTGGAGACCAAGATTCAAATCTCAGCAAATACAGAAAACGCTGATCACTTTGCATGTGCCTAAACATTGATGGGTATGTACATGTGCGAGTTGTGGGTAGCAAGTATCCAGTGTAATAGTCGGATTGTGCTCAAGCTAGGTCCCACATCACCATTATAAAAAAATCTGAAATTAATCCGCCTCTGCTTAATGTAATAAAATTATAAGTAAAATATACCTTCGTGTGTTAAAGTAAAGACTCAATGAAGTAGAATGAGAGATACCTTAGTTCATGCCAAAACACTTCTGCACGTTCATGCAAGAAGGGCCGCAATGGAGCAAGAAAATCTTTTCTGTCGCACCTCTGTGTTGAATGTGTATTCTCAGTGATAAAAAGTGAGGTAGCAACATGGACAATAACGGATGGATCTGGATCCCCCAGTATAGCCTGCAGCTCCCTTCTTATCCAAAGTTCTATTCTCTGTAACATCTTTTCTCTGGTACTCCTATTATCCATGTGCTATAAATTAAAACACAGTAAAGATTAGAACCAAATTTAGTCATCTCAAACAGAATCAATTAAGACTGACAACTTCTAGCCATCTGGTTCTTATTATGAAGATAGTAGATATAACAATAGCCTTATTTAGTGAATTGGATAAATCCATTGGGCTAAGCATTACCTGCATGAGGCAATTTTTAGATGAAAAGGGAACAGCCTGCAATCTCTCTTCATAAATGCTGCAACAAAGTATACAATTCCAGGTCAAATAAATATCATCTATTAGGATTTTCGATACCAAATTCAGACACATATAGATATATAAATGGAATAGCATAAAACCGCGGCGATTAAGGAGAAATTACAAATAATTAGTAGGTATTTGTACCTGGAACGCCAGAGAATGATTCTCCTAGTAATATCATCTGGATTTAAAGCTCCATTGTGATCAAAGGATCGCCGCCTTGGGAACGGCCTCGTTCTGGAGCCAAATGTATTCAACTCTTCTCTCCTTCTCCTAATCGCTCTGTCCAACATAAAAATCACAAACTCAATGGGGATAATTCGGAGCAATTTAGGGATATTTCAAATCAATTGTACTTCAACACTAAAAGTTAGTAGTAAGATTTCGGTAATGAGCTAAAACTGATAGTTAATTTGAGTACAGAAAAAACTAACCTTCGGTCCGCCAATCGGTCTCCCAGCCTAGAGGGGACAAAACCTGAGGGTAACTTCTTAGTCTCGTTACGAGCTGATAATTTCTCTTTCTGGAAGGTCCGGGAGGAGAAGCTGATTCTGGAGAACCATGAATCAAAGTCGGCGTTGCAGAGAGGGCATTTTCTCTTCACATCGCTCCATCTGCGGATGCAGACGATGCAATAGGCGTGCATACATGGGATAACAACCGCCGCGCTCCGATGGTGTAGCTGGCAGAGGCATATCGGACATGATTGCCGGGCAACGGCAGTGGCAATTTCCTTAAATCTAGAGTCCATAAGAGAGACACAATTTCAAGTCGGGTTATTTATTTTAATCCAGCTTTATTTGACGGATCAAATTCTTGACGATCCATTTCATTCAATTTTTTTATAATAATTATTTTGTAATTGTGTGGTTAAATGTTAGAAAAAATAGTGTTTTAGAATTTATAAAACTCTTTTTTGAGCTAATAAAAATGGTGGATTTTTTTAAGTTATGTGGGCCCACAGTTATATTTAATAGTTATTGGGGGTAAATTATTAAGTTTATAATAAAAAACTAAATTGAACATATTTTGTCATTCATGGAGAACTATTTGAATAACCTAAAATATATTTCAGACCAAAATAAAGAAACCCTAATACATCAAGGACTTGGGCTGGGCATAATTACCGAAACATCGAACCGAATCGAATTTTTTTGGTATTTCAATTTTCGGTATATATTTTCATATTTTCGATATTTTGATTCGATTTTCGATACGTAATTTTTGTTTTTTCGGTATTTCGATTTAACCGAAATTATTATATTAATTCTTAATATTAAATATTATAGGAAAAATGCAAATTAGGTCAAGACTTTTCAAATTTTTTATGTTTTCACTTTTCATCGCCGCACACTTCTCAAAATTTCCAGTTTTCGATTTTCAATTTTTCATCCCGCACACTGCACTTTTCAAAGTTCAAACTCCTTACTCTTCCGTCTCCCATCGCCAACATCCGGCCGACCGCTTTCCCACTTCTCACTTTTTTGCGCCGACCGCCGCGACCAGAATTCAAAAGCAACCGACCAGCAGCAACCGACCGGCGAGGCGGCGACCAGCACTCCAGCAGGTAACTTATATTGTGATTATTTTTTGTTTTCAAGAAAAACCGAATCGAATCGAATTATTTCGGTTCGGTGTTCGGTACACTTATTACAAGAATCGAAAACCAAAAAAAAATGAATTATCGAATGCCTAGCCCTATCAGGGACCATTTTGATCATTTTCCCTATAACCGGCACCCAATTCCTATATAATGTTATTTGGTTGGGTAAGAATTTATAATTTAAAATAAATTATAATTGTTTTTTAAGAGAAAAAACTTAATTTACTAGTAAAATAAAATATAATATTTTTTAGAACCGATTAAAATGAAAAACCCAAAAAATGTCATACAAACCGAAAACAATTGAATTTTTTCCCTCCTTTTGAATGGGTTGGGCAAAGCACTGTATAAACATCTTTTTTATTTTCTCACCTAATAATGGTGTTCGATATTCACATTGAAATTTAATTAATTTAAATTCGCTTAATATAAGACTTATTCAAGGAAAGTGCTCTCAATCAAAAAGAATTATTTCATATTAGGACTCAAAATCGAAACCTCTAGTTAAGAAGAAAATAACCTCATAAATAATTTATAGTCAATCTCTTGATAAAAAAATTGAAAGACCCTTTAAATATGAGTGTGAATAACTTGAGTCTAGCGTGAAATGCTAGTTGAAAGCTTTTCTGAAGTTGCTCCAACTCGTAGTGTTAATTCAATAAAATTAGTAATCTTTATATAATGGTGTGTCCATATGATAAAATCAAAAAAAGAAAAGAAGTGTCCATATGATAAATATAAGTACTTATAAATAGTGGCTAAAGTTCACAGAATTTAACTACAAAATAAAGTTTCAATATTTCATCGTTCACTGATATATGTATTTGTGGTGACAAAATTTTCTTTGATTAACGTAATTGTCAAGACTAAGAGTATATTTATATTGATTTAAAAGTTAGTCAAATATTATTTTTGAACACCAACCCAATTTCCACATAGAAACACAGAAAGCAAGTAAATGCTTAACGGAAATTACAATAAAATAATGGACAATTGATACAACAATTTTTCACATCGTTAGTAGTGCATGTAAGTAAAATTCTTACACACATAATTTTACTTCTTTTTTCCCTTTTTCTTGCTATAAAAAGTACTCCATTACTCTGTATATATTGTCTTCCTTTTGAAAGTTTTACGTTGGAGATAAAATACGATAAAGAAGGAGTACTCATCACTTTATAATAGTCCATATATTATTGTAAAAAAAAAAAAAAGACCATTATCATTTCGATTATTTATAATTAAACCCATAAAGCACCAGCGGTTTTGAGTTTAGGCTTCAAGGCCCCTTGTAAATGAAGACTCATGACTTCACTTTCTCCACCGACCATTTGGCCGCCGATGAACACCGCCGGCACCGTGGGATTGCAGCCGAGATTCGAAAGCACGGCCTCAATCTCACGGCCAGCTCTTTGCATCTCATCGAGCTCGTAAACGGCGGTGTTAACGCCGAGATCGGAGAAGAAAGACTTTATGGAGTAGCTCATGCAGCAACCAGTCTTGCTGAATATCACAACTGGCTTTTCAGTTACCATTTTGCTTACTCTCTCCATTACAAATATCAACAAAATAAATATACAGAGAGAGAGGAGTTATTTTGAGGTCTGGTGATTTTTGTTGAGAGACTTCGAGTTTTAAGGAGAAGGTCCAATGAGACATGTATATATAGACTCTACATGCATGTTAATTTGCAGAAAGAATCCAAAAAATTAAAATAAAAAGTAATTATATATGGTTAAAATGCTACTATTAAATTATTTTGTCTAAAAATATCCTAAGCTTCAATACTTTAGTTCAAACATATCATTGTTGATAATTGTTTGATCTAAAAATGTATGTTTATTAAAGGGTCTGAAAAATATTTCAACTTTGGTCGGATTTGTTGTTGCGATACTAAACTTTCATGAGGACCTATTACCTCCCTAGACTATTTAATACCGTATTTTAAACATATATATTTGCCTACGTGGACATACAAAATAATGCAAAATAATAAATAATAATGTGTCCACGTGGGCACATATATACCTTTAAAATACACTATTAAATAGTTCAGGGGTAAAAAATACGGTATTAAATAGTCTAGGGAGGTAATAGGTCCTTATGAAAGTTTAGTATCGCAACAGCAAATTCGACCAAAATTGGTGTATTTTTCAGACTCTTATCCCATTATTAAATGGATTAAAAAATATTACTTTTTTCGAATAAATGTTTTTTCTCCTTTTAAACACATTTTGTTCCCAATGAGAATATTATTTTTAATGAACCTGATACTTATTTTCTTTCTTTTAAAATCACTTAACTAATATAAATATAGGAAATAATATTTTTCTTCTTGATATTGTTTTATCAATTAAAATAGAATAACTTAATTTACCCCTTTAACAGATAATATAAATCATATATATATATAAGATCATAGTAAACTCATCATTAATTTTCATTTAGATAGTGATAAAAAATAATTATAATAAAATAAAAAGTTTTTTATTTTTTTCCAATTAAAGTAGATTAAACATTTGCTAAAATAAATATTATTAGGAAAAGAATGTGTTCAAAGAAAATAAAATAATATATTTATTTGTAAAAATGCATTCTTGATCCATTAAGTAACAATAAGGATATTTTTTAATCGAACTATAAATGAATGACATTTTTATTTATTTCACGTAGTTTAAAGGTATTTTTGACTTTTTCCATAATAATAGTAATATATTTTATTTCATACTATATATTAGATGAATTTTAGTAGCTCAGTAGGTTAGCTCCCCAAACTTTTATCTTATTTGTGAGAATTCAATTTTCCATCTCGTAATCTCCTCTCTCATTTCCCCTTCATCTAGCCCATCTTTTTAAAAATTGTTTCGGCGTCTTTTTTATAATATAAAAGTCTCTTATAAAAAATATTTAAACTCAAAATAAATATATTATAAAAGATTCTACAAAACCAATTGACTCTATCAGTTAATACTATAACTCAATGTCCCCTCATGTATAAGAATCTGAGCAATTAACCAAAAACCTTTATAATTCATTTAAGAGCCGTTATACTACAAGAGAATATAATTCAAGTGGGAGTAATTAAACTTTATCAAATATCTATGAAAAAAATAATAATTAAAAAATGGTTAATTAAACATATGCATGGTTTTTCATTATAATAAATTGTAACGACTTGTTCCAATCGTTATAGAAAAGCCAGTGGGAAAAATTTTTGGGCCGAAAAACTTTTACGTAATATCTTGAGATTTCCCAACCTAGTCCAAATTTGGACGAAATCGGAGTCATTAAAGTCTAGGGAAATCTGGTAGCAATTGGGTGATCTAATTATGAATTTGATCACATGAGTAGATAGATAAGTCGTTAAGGAACCCATACGACTTTACAGAATTGAATTCGGGCGAGTAGAACTCCCGGAATTGATCTTGGCGTGAACGGGTAGTTTCTGAGTGTCGTTGGTTGAATGTGTGTTGTGAAATGGGGTCTTGGAATTATTAATTTTGCTCACTAGTTCTGTGCAAGCCACTGAGGAGGGATTTCTGCCACCAGGGCGGGGCCGTTGTAGCGGGGTGAGTCCCGCTGTGACGGGGCAGACGCGACTTAAAGTCGGAAATAAACCCCAAAATCATTTTTTCCTGCAATTTTTGAACTTGAGAGCTAAGGAATGAACCTAGGGCTTTTCTTAACATTTCCACCATTCTTGAGGCTAAAGGTAAGATTTTAACTCCCCAAATCCATTTTTCAATCCGTAGAACGTAATCTAATGGGTAATTATCGATGGGGAAGAGTTTTGATATGAGAATTATGGTGGAAAAAGCCCTAATTTGGCTATGATGATCATGGGTATGATCTAGGGTTGATAGAATTGTTAGTAATTCGGGTAATTAGTGATTGTTTATTGATTTCCGTGTTATTATGATTGTTTGTAGACCAAGAACAAGCGAAACGAATCCGGAAAGAGAAGATCCAAGTTTCTTAGGGATTTCAAGCTTGTTTCGAGGTATGTGATGATTGTGATTATATGATTGTGTAATGTGTGTTTATTCTTGCTTCATTATGATACATGCATGTATGCGAATATTGCATTATTGATCACATTAATTGTAAATGAGGATAGATGAATGATGAATGCCATGAATCATGACTTGATTGTATGATTATGAGAATGTACTTTGTGATTGTGATTGTGGCTTGTTGAATGGATCGAGTGTTGCGTTTCGACACACTAACTTGGATCGGTTGCCGCGTTTCGACATAATTATGGGATCGGTTGCCACGTTCCGGTATAATTATGAGATCGGTTGCCACGTTCCGACATAATCATTGGATCGGGTACCACGTTCCGGTATGCTAACAGTTTGGGATTGGGTTCCATGAGAGGACCAATGACTTGATGTAATTGTGATATTTGCGAATCGTGAAATTGTTCGTTGTTCATAAAAAGATGATGATATTGTATATGTTCCGTGTATGCATGTTATTGTATTGTTGTCTTGACTTATGTATGTTGCACTTAGTGGGATAGCCGTGTGATCCTACCAGTACACTGTGGTTGTGTACTGATACTGCACTTGCTCTTGCTCTTTCTTTGTTGAGTACAGGGCATTTTCAGGCAGTTATTGACAGACCTTGCTTAGAAGATCAGTGTTCGTTTGAATTCAAGGGTGAGCCAGTTCTTCCAGGCTGCCATGAGTTCTCTTTCTGTCTATGTCCATATTTCGGACTTAGACTTTCTAGTTAGTTATTAGTACATTAGTTTGGGGTTGTAACCCTTCTTGTTAGACTTATGGATCTTGTTAGATGTTTTGGTACATTGACTTTCATGTTCTAGGCATATTTCTTCCGCATTTGTTTAGTTGTTAGACTTTTGTTTGGAGTTTATGGGAACTCCTATCTTTTCCTTAGCATTTAAACCTGCTTTCGTATACTTAAATGTCTTAGTTGCTTGGTTCTTTGGTTAGCTAACTAGTATAAATGGTTCTCCCACTGGAGAGTTAGTGTGGTGTCAATCACGATGATCTGGGTCGTGACATAAATATATTACACGTATATTGCACAAATATTATTAGACTCTATAATCTTATCACGAGGTGCCTAATTATGAATATTATTTTAACGCCATTACCTTTAATTTGTTTTTTCTATTTTTAGACAAATAATTTTATTTTATTTTTACCCTCCCTAGGAGCTCCCACCCCTTTTGCTCCCTTGGTAACTCAAACTCGCAACCTTCGAGTTGGAAGTGAGGGGTGTTTACCATCCGAGCAACTCCCTCTCATCTTTTAGACAAATAAATTAACACCGTAATTAGAAGAAATATTTGGATTGTGGTTGCAGAATTTTGTGAGAGAATTAGTTCAGCTGATGCACTTATATTTAACACTATACATGTGAAAATAAAAAAGTTTCACAATACACGATTAACTCATGATAACTATATATCAAAAATTGTGGTGAGTAAGCAAAGGCATGCATAGGCAGGCAGGATTTTGAGATGATGGTGTATTATTACGAAAGTGTGGATTTAAGATATAAATTTAATCGGTTAGATATTTTGATTCTTATCATTGAATATCATTAAAATTATAAAATTATAGGTCCAACATTAATTCTCATATATATAGCGAAAAGTGTTTCCAATAACTACTTAGGGAGGTGTTACCCAATTTTAGAAAGAAAAATAAAACAAGATAGATAAAAGATTCAGATTTCTAACATCTCTTAGAGAGGTGCACCCAGTCATCACCGCATGATATGATACTACGAGTTTGAGTTCACACATATATATTTAAATATTAATTAAAAAATAGAACACTACATATATAATCTCAGAAGAAGAGCATGAATTCATGTGAATCCGGTGACTTCCTCCCTTTGTGAGTAACTAGTATCATGCTATCATTAATCTAAAATTTCAAAGTCAAGCTCTAAAAATAAAATTAAGGGCCCGATATGTAATATAAAATCATGATATCAGATTAATAATTTGAATTTATTAAGTTGTATTTTTCTCTCATAAACATGAAATCTCACAAGTTGTGAAAACCATAAAAAAATCAATCTTATACAATCTTACCAAATGAACAAATCATATTTCATAAACAATATATCAAAATATCCTAAGGCGTCACGCTGATATATAAATGACATATCTCCACGTTTCTTTTATAAATAAATGTTTGTGATTACAAACTTTCAAGTAAACATAGTTTTATGAAGATTCATTTGTCAACAATAGTAGTAAATAGTTATTCTTTAATATAACTTTTTACATGGTATGAATAATCTCATGCCAACCATAGATTAATTTTACAAAAAATTAAAATGATGGGTCTTTTTTTATATATATAAAATACAAACTTATTGATCAAGTCTACATTTTAAAAAAATTAAAATCACGATTTGAAGATCAATTTTTTTTTTGAAAATTTTGAAATACGAGATCATAATTTCAAATTATAATATGAAATTACATGTCAATTATTATCTTTTGTATAAAGCGCATTACTTTTAAAATGAAACTTTTCATGAATCGGAATTAGTTAAGCTCTAAAGCAAGCATCACATATGAAATGAGAATTAAAAAAAAAAAGATTCTTATGGCATACGGAAAAAGGACGTGCCATTTTACGGTTTTTAATTTCTCTTTTATGATAGTTCAGTCTTTTTTTTAATTTCTTTTATCCTATGGCTATATTACTAGCCATGAAATAAAGGAGAATATAATATGTATAGAGAATCAAGTGGGATAAGGAAAATCTTGATTAAAGTTCCCAATTAGAGAAAGCGACTCATATATCCATCTAGTACGAATTAGCATCTGATGTTTTTAAAATCGAATTTAGAACCCGTTTGAATTGATTTATTTTATAAATTTTTTATTTAAATAATTTTCAAACACTTTATTATAGAATGAAATAAAAATAAAAAAGTAATCCTAAATATTGATTTTTTATCTAAATTAATTATAAGTTAAAACTTATAGGAGTAATTTATATTTTTCTTAACTTATAAATCAAAAGCTATAAATCTATTTAAACAAACTCTAATCCAATCAGGATATTTCTGTGGTCCAATATACAAATATTCGATATTTCACACAGCTAAGCAGAAAGGCAATTAGGAGAATGAGGATATAAAATTTTTGCAATCACTTTTATTGATAAGCACATGCTTGTCTCTTTTGAGGACATCCAATAAACAAATAAATACCCGCTAAATATTTTTTTACATCATCAGATCGTAGAAATTGAGATTTAAAATCTTAAAATTAAAATATACATACCAAAATAATATGATGGTGTAAAAAAATCACTTATTACATACTTAAACAGTTGATGACAACACTTAACATGCACTTGTCTTCTATAGAAACACATCCATCAAAGGAATAAGGTTAAATTTGATTGAAAAAGTATAGTGTTTGTTCAAGTTTTTAAGAGAAATAAGTGTTTTTGAAGGATAGTAAAAATTGTTTTTCAGAAGCTAAAAAAAAGTATTCGTAAAAGCACTTAAAGAAAATTACACTAAAAACATTTTTTAAAAAACTTAATCAAATACTAATTGATGCTTAAAGTAATTTTTTAAAATTAATTAGTCAAGCACAAATTACACATCACCAAAAATAATTTTTTTAAAATTACTTTTCAAAATAAGTTAATTTTAAAAACTCGGACAAACGGATTATATGTCCTGCTAAAGGGTCAAAGAACTAAATTTTGGGCAACTTACTACCCATAAATGGCCCTAGTACATTTCCAAAGGTCAGATTTTACTACTTGGTTGCTCGCAATGAAGTTTCATCTCATATCTATCTATAGAAATAATATTCCCTCAATTTATTTATTTTAGAAGGCAGATAAAATTACACTTTAAGATAAAATATAGAATGTGAAAAGGATCTGATCACAGTACATAATATGATTCGTCATTTTATATGGTTGAAAAATTAACTCAAGTGTGGGATAGACAAAATGTGCTACATATACGTATTGAAGTGCTTTCGATGCTCGAATAAGTGGGAATTTGATTGGACATTGATTATCATCTCAAGATAAAATAAGATAGACATATACCTCCACCAAGAAAAAGGAAATTATTAAGAGATAACAGATGGTTTGGATCGGTTTTTCTCTAAAATAAAAAATAATAATTGAATGGAATGTATAATAATTTATTCATTTTCAAGTAATGTAACTAATTTCTTGCAATAACTTTCTTTGTGCAAAAACATAAAAAATACCAAGTTATCTTGACTTATATTTGAACTAAACAATGATGACTAATTAAAAAACTCAAAGATAGTTATTTTCAACATAAAATTTGGCTATGATTAGGGGTGTCAAATGGACGGATTGGATTGAAATTGAAAATATTAAAATGAGTTAAAATAGAAATCGGGTTGGGTCTTGACCCACCCAAATTTACTTTGGGATCAAATGGGCTAAAAATGAATTGAGTCTTGACCCGCCCATTTGACTTGCTTAATCTCAATAATTTTAACATAATGATATTTAATTTTTATAATCACAATTTGAATTTCAACTCAATTTTTTTTTCTAAAAAAGTAACAAATGGATAGATAAATTTTGAAAGATATTAAATAGATAATAATTCATACCTTCAATATAGATACATATCTTAATAAAGAGTTTTAAAATGAGTTGAAATTGAAAATTGAATTGGGCTCAATTGAAGATTCTCTTGAAATGAGTTAGACTTGAATGAATTGAGATTAAACCCAATTCAAATTATCTCGAGTCTAACCCTTAAAATTCTTGACAGATTGGACGGATTACCTATGTTTGGGTTCATTTTTAACACCCCTAGCTATGAAGACCTGAAGTCGCGATACAATCACAAACTCATGAACTGCAATTAAGTACACAGATAAATGAACTGAAAAGAGACGGGTCAATTATCAGGTTGGATTGGTGATAGAATTGGTAAGCGTGTCTATGACAGAAAAGCACACAGATTGTGCATACGTTACATCCCAAAAACTAAACTAAAAATAACAAGTGTACCCCTGAGGCAATGACTATCTATGTAGTGCTTCCATTAACTCCAACATCGATTATAAACAACAAATTGCTAAGAATGTCTCCTTTAGAAGTTTGAGAAAAATAATGACCTGCATTTTAAATTTGCATCGGACTAACAAATTATAAACTAAATATCTTTCCTTTTTCCGCCAGTCAGATAGCATCCTGGACAGAAAATCTCAATGCCCATGAGTCATGATTGGCAGGAAAGACAGCATCAAATGACGTTCTGGATAAAATACCAGATGATTAGATCAGAAAATGAATAAAATTTCCTTCCATTTTGAGGTCCCAGCCGGCCAGCCAGCTAACCTCATCTTTTTACTCCATTTCGACTCTCAT
Source organism: Solanum stenotomum (assembly GCF_019186545.1). NCBI lineage: Eukaryota > Viridiplantae > Streptophyta > Magnoliopsida > Solanales > Solanaceae > Solanum > Solanum stenotomum. The sequence goes on along the minus strand of NC_064289.1, from coordinate 18,001,386 downwards.
TTTCTCCTCTTTCCCTGGAAAAAGGAACAAATTATGGTTATACACAAATCTGGAAATCATAAACAGTACTGAAGAAGAATGAAATACTTACTGAGCTGACATAGTCATCCATTGACAATTGCTTCCGCTTCTTCAGAGCAGAGGGGCTTTCGGCTGCCTGTCTTGCCAAAGTGCGCTTTGATGGGGTCGTGTTCTGTTGAAATAAAAAACAATTAGCATCAATCTTATTTACCTGCAATACTTGAGTCAAGCGGTTGCTATTTAACCTTCGCAAGCTTCTTTTCTTTGCGTGCCTGCCTCTCCCTCTCATCATATTCTTGATTTTCCCTCTCAATCAACCGAATAAGTGCATCGCATCTTCTGGCAAGTTCTTGAGTGGTACGAGACTTCACAAACCAATCAAATTTGAACAAGGTTGATTGGCGAAATGCAGCCTTCAGCTCATCCCAATTTCCATGGCCAAGCTTGTGAACCATACATATCTATAAAAATAACCACGATAATCATTTTACCTGATGGTGGATTAAATCCTATATGTTCAACCTTGAATTTCAGTCCACTCACCATGAAACGATCACACTCCTCGTTATACAGCTTTCCTTTGTTCTGACCATACTGGATCTTCAATTCCAACCATGGATTTTTATACCGATCCAGCTTCTTACCAATTGCTTTCATAATCTCATCTCTCCGCGAAATTCTAGACTCTCCTCTTTCAATGTTCTTAATAATCCGATCATAATCTGTAAGTTTAATATCCATTAAACTAAAGTACAATTCTCCAAATGCTACACGCTCAACATGTATGGAAATATTAACCCGTAAATAATTATAATTATTTGTAAAAGCCTAATTTAGCATGTAACCCAATTATCAAGAACTTTTTAGACAGTTTTCTAATCCTAGTTTTACATCAATCAGCAGGGCATATTTTTAAAAGCCTTCTCTACCTAAACCAAGAAAATAAATATTACAAACCTTTTATTTTTGACAAAGTACAAACAAACCTTTTAATACACTCACATCTCAAATTACAGTTCTGTACTCCTAAACAGTGTTCACTTTCTAAAAAGGTGAAGTAACTACTAAATCAAATGATACTAGAAAAAAACAATTGCACTGGACCCACTTATTCTATGCAATGCAAGCTCTCTTTTTCAATGGTGTTTGGATTGGATAGCTTCTTCAGAAATCAAAATCAAGTTTTGGGTTTTGGAAACCCTCAATAACAAAAAGAATGTTTCAAAAGAACCCTTTTCTTCCCCGATTGCCACAAACTGATCAACACATAACTTCGACCCCTCCTAAAGATTTCATCTAGTTTTCCCACCTTTTCATTGTGACCAATATACTTCTCTTCCGTTCATTCATCTTTTGCTATTGTTACAAGGTGTATAATAACCATTTACCTTTTTGTTAGATCTAGGTTTTTATATTAGCACCAAGAGTGTGGACAAGTGGTCAGTGAAATAGAAAGAGAACCATGAAGTCACAGTTCAAGACTCATCGGCAGTAAAATAACACTAGGTGATGTCTTTACATCTACTAAAGCCTTGGATAGAGTTACCCGGTACTTGTTGGTGGAAAGTAGCAGGTACACGGTGGGATAGTCGAGATATGTGCAAATACGTCTGGACACCAATTTCAAAAAGAACTAAAATATTGCTACGCCACAATGCATTGTTAGTCTAAATGCATGCAATTCACATGAATTGATACAATATTCATAGTCGAGATGGAATTAATTATATGGCAGCCAGTGCTAGTTTTATGATATAATATGTTGCATTGTTAGCTTTTTATTTGGTTGGAATATATTTTCATGTTTTCCTAGAAAATATATTTCTGAAAAAAGAGTGATCCTAAGTCGAGGTTGGGAGGTCAAAATTTGGGTGTTGAGTTGAGGTCAAGAGTCAGATCCTAGGTCTGGACCCATTTCGGGTGGTGAGGTTCAAGGAAAGTTGAAAAATATTTTCCTAATTTAAGGAAAGTTTTGAAAAATATTTCCTTACTTTATACGAGTGAAAAACATTTTTCTTAAATTAGAGGAATATAAGTCCATTTGAAAAATATTTTTCTAAAATATTTAAGCCAACCAAGGTCCAAACATGATAAAATTGGTAAATATTTTTCTTCATACCAAACACACCCTTAGTGAGTGTACTTTTAGAGGTTCCTACACCCATACATACTTAAGGGGAGTGCAATTGGTGGATACACATGAGTTATCCATATTTTATGATGTATAATATAGGTTGATTCATATTTGACCCACTTTTAAATGGTTGGATAACTGACCCATTCAAAATGGGTTAAATTGAATGGATACCCATAAATTCTATCCATTTTGCCACCCCTAGGTATAACCAATAGTTGTTCCTTTAACCACAAATTAACCCACTGACACTTACCATTTAGTTCTTTGTATCTTTCTTTGAAAACATGTGCATATCTTTCAACCTCCTCCTCTGTTTTCCCTTCCATTTCAGCAGCAATACTTTTTAAGTCATTGCGGCCATACTTCTCACAAGCCCTGATAAAAGTATTGAAGTCTCTTCTACTCCACATTGAAAATCCCTACATATCAAACTTGTCAACCTCCAACTATAATAAAGGTAATTACAACCCCAGGATGAGTTAGTAGATACACTTACCTCTTCCAAAAGTTGCTCCTTTTCTTCCTGCTCTTCAGCCGTTAAAGGCTCTCCCGCATCTATATACATGAAACAACTTTGAGGATATTCAGAAGAAGCAGACCCCAATTATTTCCCATATAGAAATTCTTCTGAAAAAATTACGCTGTTTAAAATGGTAGAAAAAAAAAATACCTTCAGGTTCTTCCATATCTATAGTGTCTTTGACCTGATTCTTCTGGTGTGTCTGTTGGTATAATTAACACCTTTCTAAGCCAACAAAAAAACACAAAAGAGTAGCAATGGGAAAAATTGAGAAATCCAAAACTTAACCAACCATAAGATAGCGCACTTCCTTCTCATACAGCTCACTCAGTCTCTGTGTATCGAAGAACTGAAAGTCATGCCTACAAATGGCAAGATAACCAGAACTGTGGTTAGGGAAAAAAGTACTACGGTTGCAGGAGACCTATGGTCACAGAACCTTCACTTTGAGATGCTAATATATATGGCCCAACAGAATCAGGAGAGAACAAAATTAGTACACAAAATAGAAAAAAGTGCAAACAGAGACTTACAGCTGTGGCATCCGAGGAATCCGAGGCTCTTTAGGTCTTGCAGGTCCACTTTGACGCATGGTTTGCTTGAAGTATTCAGACTCTGAATAACTAACCACAAAGGAGAGTCATGTTTTAACTGATGATAAACTAAGTTTCAGTACATAAAAGGTAAAATTCAGCAACACAAAAACATACTTGCGTTTTCTTTCTCTTTTTGGAGGTTCTATCCAATTGTCACTGACAATCTTCTTGAAATCCACCTTGTTTTCATCCTTTATTGACGCAATGCAAAGGCAGAAAGGCAAGTTAAACCCACAGAAAAAGTAGCTACTGAGCAAGAAGTCACCAGAAAACTGAACAAGTAAGCAATGTTACCTTCTCATCATCGAAGTCATACAATTCAGCAGCTGCATAAAGTCAGGAATCTATAGTTAAAGATGTACATAAGTTACAAAAGTCAAACAGAAATAATCAGGAAATAAAGTGCATACTGTCATCCATCTTAAACTTGATAGCATCTTCTGTAAACTTCTTCATCTTAGCATCAAGTTCAGCTGTTGCCTCTTCTCCCTTAGCTATTATTCTATCTATATCCTCATCAGTAATGGTGCTATCTTTAGCACTGAAAACCATTTCAGCACCAAAGCGCACCATTTGCAGCAGCTCATCCTTGTTAACAGCTGTATTATGCATCACATGATCCTCAGTTAGTGATTTCATATACATCTCAAAAGTAATCAAGAGAAGGAATTTGTATGCAAAAATATCCTCACTTTTTTGCTCAGCTAGCCGCCCCTGCTGGATAACCAATGCATCAAGTGCAAGCTTTTTGTAAGCCCTTTCAATCACCTTTTCCTCAATGGTATACTGCATGAATAATTGAAAAGCATGTCTCAGCATACCACCAGAAGATCCCAAAGCAGCATCTTTTCAGTGCATGAACACATTAGGGAAAGAAATCGAACCTCAGTGCAGAAGCGAAACACTTGGACTTCCTTCTTCTGACCAATCCTATGGGCCCGGTCCTGAGCCTGCAAATCAACCTGTGGATTCCTGCAATTTCATCAATGTAAAGACGAGATTCAGAAACCAGCATGTTTCCTGGGTTTTACAAATCTACAACGTTAAGATCCTCACCAGTCACTATCATAAAGAATAACAATATCTGCTGTAGCAAGATTGATACCAAGACCACCAGCTCTGGTTGACAATAAGAAGGCAAATTTTTCACTCCCTGGTTTGTTAAAAGCCTCAATAGAAGCATCACGATCCTCACCACCAGTATTTCCATCGATCCGGCAATACTGGTGACCTCGGAACAACAAGTAGTCTTCAAGGATGTCCAATAGCCTTGTCATCTGAATTAGGAAATCAAAAGAAAGAGTTGAGTCTGAAAACTGAAGATCCAGAAAGCTGTTGAAACTTTGGATAGGCACAAGAAAATGAAGATAATTAGAGGGCAAAACCTGTGAAAATATTAAAACCCTTGAGCCACGTTCCTTCAATTTAGGAAGCAACTTGTCTAGAAGAACCATTTTCCCTACATCAAGTTACATGAATTATAAGGCATGTAAAAACTGCTACAGATAATGGAAATTAGACACACCAACCCAGATGTGCATTCAAAGATATCAAAATATTACCAGCATTTTCTACAAGATGCTCTCCTGTTGTATATGGAGGTCCTGGCTCAGCACCTTGAAAAAGATATGGATGGTTACAGCATTTTCGTAGCTGCATTGCTATATTGAGAAGACGCTTGCGCTCCCCTCCAGAATTGACAACCTCAAGATCTTTCTGCAGCAAAGCCTTGTAGTACTGCTTCTGCATCTGGGACATACCGACCTTAAGAATTGTTTCTTTTTTGGGAGGCAGACCCTTCTCCACATCAGACTTCAGCCTCCTAAGAAGAAATGGACGCAGGACCTGCCCAAGTAACCAAAGTTGAAAAGTCAGATTATGTTTACAAGGCTTCTCCCTCAAAGTTCAAAGCCAGTGAAAGCTGAAATTAAAAAAACATCACAGAGCAACTATTGTTCTATGTTCATCCTTTCAAACATAACCTTGTCCTATACTCTTCCTCTTTTTTCGAAGGGGGAAGGGGGGCTCAAACCGCATGTACTGCTTGGTCTCAATTATAGAAACTACTATTAAAAAGCAACACACCTTATGAAGCTGTTGGACCACTTCCTGCTGGTCAGTCTCACCAGAAATCTGGAACCACTCATCAAAAGTCTCAGCTGAGCTAAAGATCTCAGGCAGCAGAAAGTTCAGCAGTGCCCAGAGTTCATGAAGATTATTCTGTGTAATATCATGGAACTCAAACATCAATTAGACTGAAAGTGCTAATATAAAAACGCAAAGATGGAAATAGTATTTTTTTTAAAGTAGGAAAAAAGGCTTGACTAGCACAATTAAAAGACATGCGTATTAATCAGGTTATTTATCAACATTAGTTGGAAATAGTTCAAGTATTCTTTGGTAGGAGCAATATTTGAAATCTGAAAGGTTGGGAGTGGCATTATATAATGCTACTTTGAAAAATTAAGATAAGTAATTTGTATTTAGGGAAACTGGAGTAAATAATGCAAATAAAAGTAAAAAAATCCAGAATTACGGCCAACATTACAAGGAAAATAACAAAATAAGCATCACCTGCAGCGGTGTCCCTGTGATAAGCAATCTATAATTAGTGTTGTAGAGCCTCATTGTCTTTGAAAGAAGAGAATTTTCATTCTTGATCCTATGTGCCTCATCAATTATGATGTAACGCCAATTAAAGCGTCGTAAAGCAGACTTCTCTTTGATAACCATCTCAAAGCTTGTGACACACACATCAAACTTCCCTGCAACAAGTAGATCCTCACGTATGTATCTCTGTAAATAAAAAACAACGGAATGGTTTGAACAGGCATTACAATGTGCAAAAGAGGAAAGCAAAAGAGCCAATATAAGTTGTTGCTTACCCTTTCATCAGGATTTCCAAGGAACTTAACAGCACGTAAAATAGGACAGAAACGTTTGATTTCATTCATCCAATTGCCAAGCGTGGATTTTGGAGCAACAACCATGTGAGGACCAGTTATTCCTCTAAATTCATGTAGGTAGCCCATCAAGGAGATGGTTTGCAATGTCTTACCAAGACCCTATACAATAATAAGAGGATTAAATGACGATGCTTCTCCTTAAAAGTCATAATTGCAAAATGTAGGGAGAAGGGAGCATCTCAATACAGTTGCATATGACCATACTAACCATTTCATCAGCAAGTATTCCATTTATTCCATTCTCATACAGTCGAATCAGCCAGTTTAAACCAGCAAGTTGATAATCCCTCATCTTCCCTTGAATACCTGACAAAGTATTTATGATGTGATATTCAGGTGCTTAAAGAAGAATGAAATATGAAGGGAGTAACAGAGAAAATGAGATAGAAGCCTGTATCCCAAACTTCAACTGTTCAATATGACGTTATTTTCCGAAATACGCTTAAATTCAAAGCTTTGAGCAGGGCTACCATGCTTCATATAAAAGAAGTACAGGAGAATTCAACAAGTGAAACCTCACTAACTTGGTTTTCTTTAAATTCACAGTTTCCAATAATGATGCTCATTTAGAGGTATTGACAAATCTCCACCCCTGTAAAACTCGCTTATTTCTTTAGCCACCTTATATAAATAAAATGATAACAAAAATAACCTGATTCTGTGCAGCCATCAATCACTTGCTCACATGTTTAACTAACACTATCACTTGTAACAACAACTTGACTAAAGAACCTTGCACAGAGCTACTCAAACTATACACCTCACAGGATTATTGCATAAGTAACTTCTTTTTAAGTAGGATCTACGCTTGGGTATCTGATCTCAGCCTTTTCAGGATGGACCTACCAGTTTAGTAACAACTTCATGATACACGGTTCAGTAACATCATATTAACAAATACACTTGCATCAAAATATATCTTACAGGATGGTTGTGCCACAAGTCGTGTATTCCCAGAAAGTTCATCTTCATCTTTGAGATACTCTTCATCTTCTTCCTCTTCAGTTACCTTTGATGCATGACGACCCCTAAAGAAAGAAAAGGTCATCAAATGGCCCATAACGAATCCACATACAGAAGTACCTCCGGTAAGTGGAAAAAATTTCTCCTTTATATGAACAACATAAAGCATACTGGGTGAAGCACGTCCACCCAAATAATCATCTGAAATAATATGGTGCCATCCAACTCTAAAACCAAGTTGTATATGACTGTTACTTCAGGGTTTCAGTATATAACTTTATCTTATTATGATTAAGGAGAGCTTTTTATTCGATATTCACACTACAACGTCAGGAACTGCAGAACATGTAGAAAAAAGGAACCATGCCTCTCTTTTTAGATGACTTGTCAATGAAGCCCGTCAATATCTCAATTCTCAGCATCACTTATATCAAGAAAAGGAAGCAACTTAAGAAACACGCAAACAATATGGAAGTCCTTGCCAAGTTATATAAATAGCAATGTGTATGTATGTTGTGTTGATTTTACATTGCGAACACTTGCACTAAAGTCCCATTGATAGGCAAAGAAGATCTCATTCTATTGAAAGGAAGAATCAAATAGATAATCTTAAAAAACTTAATATTTTTTCCCTCTTGCTTGAACCACAGTTCCATATCACTCACTCCATGCACCTTAACATCAACTATTGAATAACAAAGAAATTCCAGCTGATTAGCCAAAAATGCATTGCTCAAAGTATTTAAGCTCTATAAGTCTCTGGGATCACAATATCCGCCTTTCATTAAAAAAAAAAACTAACAAATAAATGTTCAGACGAAGTTACTCATACCTTCCTTTTGTTTTCTTTGGAGCGGTGGACTGCTCACCTTTGGCAAAATGTGCAAATAACTCAGTTTGCTGTAAGAGATACTTCAATCGCCCCTGTCCCTTGACATTCTGCCACAGATACATCAGCATTGAGTACACATTTTATGAACAATTAAAACAAAAGAAAGGGGGCACCAACAAGTATTCTCACTAAGATACCATGTCAGCCTCAATGGCAGCATTCTGTGAATCCAACATATCTTGTATTTTCTGCTTCTTCATCCTCTGCATCTCTTTCAACCTGGCCTTTTCACGCTTTGAGATTTCATTGACTGCAACCTCTTCCTACAGGTAGTATAGCAGAACTAGTGAGTTGCAAAATAAATGTCATAAAACTTCTCAAAACATGAAAGCTGCTAAAAAATAAACATCGTTATAGTTTGCTAAGTAATTCAATAAGGAAATTGCTCAGTGTTTCACTATAATATGCCAGAAAAAATATGACTCAATCCATATTAACTTCGGTTTCTCTGATTCAAAAGCTCCTCCCAGAACATGCACGCATGCTTGAACAATTTCAGTCTAAATGACTAAAACCCCTAGCATTACCAGCTTGGCCAGGCATTAGCAAAATGCGACATGTTATTGAGCATTAATTCAGCAGAACAACGAAAACCAGAGAAAAGCAACCCTAATATTTGAATAACCATAAAAACTCTGGCAAACACGTGAGATCAGCCGCGTTACTGTACCGAACAACAAATTACTGATCAAAACTGACGGAAACAGCAATTAGCATACCTCATCTTCTTGGTCCGCTCCATCGGTAGGAGCATCATCGTCTTCCTCTTCGTCGGAGTCCTCAGCGGCCCTGGCGACGGCCTCAAGTTCCTCTTCGTCTTCCTCGTCATTGACCTGACCTTGGACTTGCTCCTCCTCGGAACTTTCCGATATAGACTCCTCCGATGATGATCTATCTCTCGACGGTTTCCCCATGGCGACGATGCTAGGGTTTCTCAATTGGGAGTCGTAAATGGGACTCGCCGACTAACTAGCGAGTTGTTAGGTTTGGAATATATACTTCGCTTGCTAAAAGAACCCAATTAGGTGATTTTGCTGTTGATAAATATATATATATATGTATGTATATGATAAAATGAGAGTTCCCGCCAGTTGTGCGTGATCTGCAATTTGGCGCCTTTTGGTATTGGGATGGAGTCTGATAGGTTTCGGGCGATCTGCACAAATTGGATTATTTTGAGGCACGGGTTTATACTATATTTATTCTTATTTAGCATTACAGAAACGGAATTATTACACGCACTTACTCTTGATCATGAATTTTGTGAAAGATTTTTGAATATCAAAAATTGAAAATTTAAATTTTTAAAGGCGTGTTTAAATAATAGTCAAACTCAAAAACAAAAAATTATAAGAGTAATAGAGAAAAGACATAAAGTGACACTTGAAATTATTTCGAATATTTAAAAAGACACTTTAACTAAGCGAGTGTCTTATTAGCCCCACAGAACTTTTAAATACCTTTGTAAATAGACCATTTTGCCTTGTTTTCTTATCAATCTCAGATTTTGAATATGCGTTTGAAGCACACTCTCTTTTAATTAAGTACTTTAATTTAAATATTAATAAGATGTTGATTTAACCCAACCCGAAACATTGAGTTTCCAACTTCAATAATATGAACTTATTCAAACTTCCATTGGTCACAATCATAAACCTGATGGCATTAAGAATTATCTAAAAATTGCATTTGAATTTCTTCGCCTAAGACTTCCATAATTTGTTTAAATTAAGAATTTCTTCCTAACAAGTTGAATTCATAAATAAAAAAAAAATATTAAGCTAACGACACCAAATGTCATTATACAAAATGAGTATTATAATATTAAAAAACAAACCTTGTATTTAGAATAACAACATATTTTTAAACTATAGGAAAATTTAGTATTGCAAAATAATAAATTTCTAGGGTATCTTGGAATTATCCTCGAAGAAAATTACCTTGACCAAACGGTAAAGGAAGACGCAAACATTCTATGGTTTTACCACCGCATCACGTCTTTTTACGAACCCGACTGGGAGATCTTTATTTTTTTTGGGTTTTCCTTCTCTTAAATAAATTATATATAAAGTAGAGAGGAAATCCAGGAGTGCACGAAAAGCACCCATCGCCTACTGGGTCTAAATAATTGTCCTTGTTGACCCTTCTTCCTCGTTCTGTCTCCGCTCTAATCTACTCCCTGAATTTTTCTCCGTATAGGTTATGGAGGGAAGAATTTTGTTAAAGGGTGTTATATTTATGTGCTTAATTGCCTGTTCAACTGCTAGAGGTAATTTATAAATGCCATATACTACTACTACTTGTTTTGATTTTGCAAAAACTTATGGAAGTACTGTATTAGATCATGTATAATTTGAATACGTGGAAACACTTGAAGTTTTATCAGTACAGTAGCAAGTGGAATTTGAGATTCTGGCTTTTGTCAAGCCGAACAGCTTCTATATAAATTGTTGATCAACTTTTTTTCTCTCTTGATTATTCTGGATTGATGTATAAACTCTAATCGAGACCCTTTCAAACAGTTGCTGTTAGACCAAGGTTTATATTGCCTTTCATTGCTCATACCTGGACTGCCTAGCCTGATAATTGAGGTCTATACACATTTAAGTATTCCTCGGGCTTAAATTAGGGATACTTGGATTTGTTCTCGGCCTTGGTAGTGCATTTTTAACCAAGATGACACTATTTCATGACTGGGAAAAGAATGGGCTAGGAATGGTTTAGGATGAGAGAGGAAGACAAAAATCTAGTGAAGTTTATGACCAAGACTGATATTTTCAGCTGAGATAGCATTTTAAGCAGCCATATAGGGATGTTTCATCTGAGACATTTGGCAAGTCTCTATTACTCTGTAAGCTTATTGTTGTGTTGAGTTACCGAGATGGACAAGGTAGTTCGCACTATGTATCAACGGATAAGTAGTGGTATCTGTGGATACTTTGAACTATCCTTATGGACTAATGGAAATTAAAGCTTCAAGTGAAGCAACCTAGATAAGGTTGTACAGGCATTGTTTGCTTTGTTATGTATTTATATGTAATATTTTGTGTGCAAAAATAAATTCCCAACAGATGCATTATATTTGCAAACTGGTAATTGGCATGGTTGGTTATGACAACTGATTTATGAATAGCTACTTACGGTTAAGTTTTTTGGCTGTAGAACTCAAAGTGAAGGATCAAGGGACAATCTACAATCACACTCTTGCCACCATATTGGTGGAATATGCTGCATCGGTCAGTTTTTGTTACATTTTAAATAAGCAAGTAGGGTCAGAAATGTTTTAATTGAAGGGTAATTGCTTACATTTGCTGATATATGGTTTATGATTTGGCTGGATATCATGATGGCCAAAATTGGACTTTACCAATAAACGATGGACTGAAATCCCAATTTCCAATTTCTTTCTGTGTAGTTTAATTTCTATATTCCTTGAACTCTTCTCACTCGTTTTTGCTGCATTTGATTTGCGGTAATGTGGTTAATATATTCCATACTTCATCGGTTCAAGCTGTTTTATTAGGGAACCAATTATATCCATACTTGTGATGTTCTTGCTGGACTTTTGTCACCTAGAGTATAACAAATATGACCTCTGTATTTGTAGGTCTATGTGTCAGATTTGACAGAACTATTTACTTGGACATGCCCAAAATGTAATGATTTGACGAAGGTATTTTGTTTGGATTGTTGTGAATATATTCTTCAGGTTGAAGAGAAGCCTTATGTAAATTTCATCCTGTGTTATTCTTATATGATTAATTTGTCCAAGCCTTCATCCTGTGCAGGGGTTTCAAATTTTAGAGCTCATTGTTGATGTGAAGCGATGTCTACAGGTGAAAATCAAATAGCACAAAAGCATGTGGTGCTCTCATTTTGAGGTGCTAATTTGGTTCTAACTATTGATATCAATTTCAGGCATTTGTGGGGGTGGCTCCAGATCTTAATGCCATTGTAATTGCTTTCCGAGGCACTCAGGGAACCAGGTTTCATTTCTACTCCGGGCCGTGCTCATCATCCATGTGGTCTCATGTTTAATTTGACTGTATGGTGAATAAAAAATGTCTTATTTTGCAAATAAGAAGTCTGACTAGTTTATTGAGATGGATATCTTGGTAGACATATCAGAGTTGTTGTACATAAGTCCTGCTCAAAAAGCATAGAACTTTAGTTCTCTTAGTCTTTTGGTGTAAAAGTGAATATGTACAAGAAGTAGATAGGTCCGTAGTTCTTTTCCATGTAGCTAGTCGTACTAAGCGCATATCATTTTTTCCAATACAAATTCAAGTCGAAATGCTTAAAAGGGTTAATTTAGTCAACAGGTATTGTTTTATAACCCAAACCATCTTTTTGATCTTTGGGAAGAATGAATCTTGTGTAAAGATTTACAGAATAGACGAGATTGAGGGTAACAACATAAAATTTCCCATATTTGTAGGTCTCATTTGGATCTCTTTTTTTTTTTTTTTGGTAAGTTCCTTTTAATTTGATTCTATTTTCAAGGCAGTCTCATTTAGAAATTAATATCAGTAATAACATTACCTATCCAAAAAATCAGTACTAGCATTCATCGTTTGCTCCAGCGTATATCCCTTGCATCGTTGCAAGTGAATGGCCTCATTGCACATTTTTTGCCTTTTAAACATTGGACTTAATAAATAATAAACGGTTGAAAGAGAATTTTATCATTGCTAAAGTTTTTATAGGTTCGACAGCTGTCAGTGATCACAATAAGTGGATATTGTTTGGTACTTTAACTTTGTCTTGGGGTTGGGGGGGAACTGCTGGCTATTTTATGTGGATTCTCACCTGATGGAGCTGTTCGAACATTCACATTTTATGGAGCAGTGACTTCTTTTGATGTTCTGGTTGAATTATGTGGACCTTATCTCTTGTTTTATCAAGCTTAAAGAATCACAGTGATTAAAGTAAATTGAATCTCTCTAGTTTGAGAAATAATACGGACCACCCCTCTAGCTTCACATGTTGTTACAGGGACCTCCCCTACTTTTTATGTTAGTTAACAAGGCCATTGAACTGGATAAGGTATGCACAATATGCTCTTAAATGACCATTAGTACCCTTAGCAAAATATTAATTTCCATGATATAATTCTTTTATGTTTTCAATATTATAATAATAATTAGTTTTCTGATAACTGTGGTGTCCGCGCTAGCTTGAGCACTCCTCCGCTAATTCCACGATATACTTGTCACCTCCAACCAACAATAATTACCAGGTAACTATATCCCTAGGATAGATGGGAAGAAATCACCTAGTGCTTTTGTCTTTATTGGGATTTGAACTAGAGACTTCATGGTTCACTTCATTGACCACTAGGTCACACCCTTGGGTGCTTTTCAATTGTTGCTTTTTTCCAAAAAAAAAAAAAAACTCCTGCAGTCATCAACACCCTTTCCTTGCCCGTTGCCACTGCCGCCTTCCAGAGGCTGAGCTAGGATTTGAAATTTATGGGTTCCAAATTCTCGGATAGATATTAGGTGTTAGTAATTGGGTTTTAAATTTAATTTTTGTACATATTTAAGGTGTGTTTAGTATGAAGGAAAAATGTTTTCCTGGAAAATATTTCCTCGGAAATCAATTGGATTTCTTACTTATTTTCTAGTGTTTGTTAAGTAAAAAATAATTATCTCAAAAATATATTTATATGTAATCTAGCAAACCATTTATGGAGGTGAGATGGGGTGGGGGTGGGGTTTCAAGGGTGGCGGAGGGTGGGATGGTCAAGAGGTGGGGGTTGGGGGTGCTGGGTGAGTAGGGGAGAGATGATGAACTTGGAAGGTCTCTTATGGAACTTGTTTTCCCTACTTCCATTAAGGAAGTCATTTTCCCAGTTTTAAGAAACTTATTTTCCTAAAGAAAATGTTTTCCCAAGCATTTGACCAAACCAAACATGAGAAAATTGAAAAATATTTTCCTCCATACCAAGCACACCCTTAGTAAATTTCTTAATACAAATACATGATTTGAATTAAAGTTATTAGGTTCAACCAAACCCGTACGTGGGCTTGTAGCTCCACCCGTGTTGCCTTCCCTTTCCCAATCAAACTCAGCCAAAGAAAAAGGGCCACATAAAAAGTGAAGGAGTTTTTGGTTAGGTGGGCATTTGAAATTTTTGCCATTAGCTTGAGATGATTGGGAAGATAAGTTTGTCATCGCTTAAGGTAGAGTAAGTGCATTTAGGTTTTCAAGTAGGCAGAAAGTTCAAGTAATTCAGCTTTCTTTCTTTAATGGAGGAAAATATTGTGAAAGTGGAGAGACTGGGAAGCTGACCAGACCTTTCATGTCTAATAGCCTATTTGGCCAAGCTTTTGGGAAGCCGAAAGTGTTTTTATTTTATTTTAGGGAAGTGCTTCTTTTAGAGAGTTGAGATGCTTGGCCAAGCTTTCATGAAAAAACTAAGTATGTTTGAGTAGTAGTAAATGTTGTTTTTTCTGTAGAAGAAAAAGTAATTTCTCCCAAGAAGGATTTTTGGAACCTTGGCCAAGCACAATTGGTGTTGCAACACTGCCTAAAGTGCTTTTCAAATTAATTAGCCAAAACACAAACTGTTGCTCTTAATGTACTTCTTCGGAAAAAAACTTATGACAAAAGCACCTTTCAGAATAAGCAGATTTTGGAAGCTTTGGTCAGGCAGGCTATAAGTTGTGAAATGTAGCTCAAGAGATTCTTTTTTATCTTGCCTTGTGATTATGCCTAAAATCCACTAAGCACTGGTGGATCTGTTCATATAAAGTAGTATGCATCTCCAACATATGGATGACTAAGTTCATTTGCTCTTTTGAAACAGCATACAGAATTGGATAGCAGATCTATACTGGAAGCAGCTTGATATAGAATATCCTGGAATGGAAGATGCAATGGTGAGTGCACAATATTTGGAATCTATTCTGCTTTGTTTTGTGTATTTATCATCTTTTCTGCAGGAAGATTAAAGTCAGTTTTGCATCTTGCAGGTGCATCATGGATTTTATTCCGCTTACCACAACACAACATTACGCCCTGGAGTGCTAAGTGCTGTTGAAAGTGCAAAAGAACAGTATGGAGACATTCCCATTATGGTGACAGGACATTCAATGGGAGGGGCCATGGCTGCTTTTTGTGGATTGGATCTCACAGTATGTTTTAAACTTGCTGCTATTTTATGACTTTCCACCGATTATATATTTTGACCTGCTTTTCCAATTAGATAGTTCAGGTTATAGAATAACCTTGTAAGCTCTATTGCATTTGCACTCCCCGACGAATAGTTACATGTTTCAGTTTCCCACTTTGCTTCATGAATCTTGAATTTATGATTTGACAAGATGCGTTTTATATCTCTTTTACTAATATTTTCTATTTATCAGTTGTAGATGTTCATACTTATGATTAGAATAGGTGGAACTGTATGTTTGATGGATCTTGTGACATAACTAGGCTTCCCCCCTCCCCCATCCTCCCCCAAAAAAGAAAAATGAGCTAGTGCTTCTATTGACTTATTTTATGTATGCTTATTCCAGGTAAATTATGGCTCGCGGAATGTTTCAGTTATGACATTTGGACAACCTCGAATCGGGAATGCTGCTTTTGCGTCCTACTATAGCAAATGGGTGCCAAATACAATTCGGGTCACACATGAACATGATATTGTCCCTCATTTGCCCCCATACTATTACTATTTCCCTCAGAAAACTTATCATCATTTTCCTAGGGAGGTAACTGTTCTACAAGCAGAACTCAAATATTTTGTGCCTAATTTTAATCTGATTGAAATCCAGCTGTCAATTCAGTACTTGGAAAAATTGTAAGGAATGAAATAGCAACCTTCTGTGTAGTGAATATCTTCAGTACAGTGATTTAGCTATTCAAAAAAATTATTTATTCAAGAAAACAGTGTAACAAATTGAAGAATGTTGACTTGTACTTGAGCTCTTACTATACGTTAAAGATAATTATATATTTTTATGCATTGTTGTGTGTTGCTCGCAATACCATTTGCTGCCTGAATAAGTTGAAAGTATGTTGTCATTTTTTATGTAAGTTTCATCAATTTAATGGCTGTTGTTATAAATTAAACGTTGGTTTTATTCTTGTATTTGAAATCTCTGATATTGCAGGTGTGGCTCCATAACCTAGGCTTTGGACTTCTTTCTTATACAGTTGAAAAGGTCTGTGATGATTCTGGGGAAGACCCTTCTTGTAGCAGGTAACTTCTCTCTGTCACGGGCTTATCTGTAATCAATTTACAAGAGAACTGCAAATTGGTGTATATTAAACATAGTTTGTGCTGATCAGATTAAAAAATAGAGGAGAAATCATTATAGTAAATTGGTATTAGTAAAGGGCACACTGCAATCTGCATCATTGTCACTATGCGGCTTCCTTCTTTATTTAAAGGAGGTTTGGTTCGTTCCACAAAATTGTGTAGAATAAAACTGTAAAATCTCTGTGAAGCTCTAAGCTCAAAAAGTTCACTGGATTAAAGATAAGGGGACATAAAAGATAAAACCAAAAACAAAGTAATAAAAGAGTTGATACTTTGTCCGACTAAATTACAGAAAAAGACGGAAGGTTGTAGTTTCTCTGTTGAACAATCATATGTGTAAGAGCTTAATTGGTTTTTCTAAGTACAACTGTTTTACACCTCTCACTGTCAAATTCTAGAAAGAAATTTCCTCATTCCTATTTTGTTTGACCTAATTGTTATATATCTAGTAGATAACATTCTTCTTTCACCATGATCTTTTCAATTACTCTTTTATCATTCTTTGATTCAATTATTTGTGTTTGGTCTTGTTTATAAACCTATTACCTTTATAATTTGAAAATAATGCACCAATATCCAAAGATAAAACTGAAGATTAATCAAGTTGCCCCATTTGAACTGAAGTTTGGTCATACAAATCTGTTAGGAGATGGTAGTTCAAAAATATTCTTAGAGAGAAGCGAACTATTTTTTTTTCACTTTCTTCTTACCAAAGGAGTTATGATATCAATATTGATTTGAATTGTCTCATAGCCAGACGCTATACACCCATGTGAAACATCTCCGGTTACCAAAGGAGAGGCCTTCCTAGCCCCCGCCCCTTTTCAGATTGTCCTTTGTGTTGTGGAGAACTTGCGGAATTTTGCTAGTGCTCTTGGCCTGTTTGCTAATTTTCTAAAATACTCCAGGTCAGTAGCTGGTAGAAGTATTAAGGATCATCTGACGTATTATGGTGTAAGATTGGGAGGTGAAGAATCAGGATTCTGCAAAATTGTGATGGATGATCGTCTTGCTGCATATGGCAAAGTTGATGTTGATGGAAATGTCAATCTATCCAGAGATTTTTCTGCATCTGTTTTGAGGATGAATGTTGAATCTAATGAGGAAGGGCGGTCAATATAGAGGTTTTCTGGGATTATTTTCTTGCCTTTTGGGGAGGTGAATATAGGTCCCTGGTAAGGCTAAATTTGAGCTGTATCCCAATCAATTGTGCAGTTTGGTCATACACTGGGGAGATCATGTATTTTAGTTTTTTTTTTTTTTTTGATATGTACATAACATTTATGTAAATAATTTTTTTACTATTGTTATTAACTAAACCCAGTGAGAATAGTGTGATTGTTCAACTCTGAAACAGAAGTGACCAAGTGAAAGTATTATACAGTTCATTTAGCCAAAAGTTAATTATTGATCAGAAAGCTTGCACAACTCAACAAACCATATATATAATACTACAACAACAATATAACAAGTGGTGGTCTAGCGAGAGTGAGGTGTACACAGACTTTACTCCTACCTTATGTATGGCAGAGAGATTGTTTTTGAAAGATCAAACTGTGCCATGTATAATTTGGCAAGAATTATCCTTATATGATGTAAAGTGTTAGTTTACAATAAACATTTAAAATAGTAGTATGCTATCATTATTTAGTAAGAATTAACATTTCGTACCGTAACTATTCATGTTTTACACCATATGGTTGTTTTACTTCTTATTTTGAGGATAATATGATTCTTAAAATGACCTTTATATAGTAACATATTTCTCAAGAAAGGGACTAATTAAATGAATAGTAAAGATTCTAAAAATACAGTATTACTAATACACATAGAGCTTAGTTAGTTTATATGATAGTTGAAATGAAAACTTACCAATAATGAGTGACTAGAAGTGCATTTCTTCCATCACAGAGTTTGTGTTTCATTGTTATTTTTTTAATCAAGTACTAGTAGGGAATATAATTTAAATATTTATGCTGCTTCGAGTAATATAAATTGACACCATCTAGCACACACTAATCTGTACTAGTAATAAATAAGTTGACAAGAACTCACATGTTTATAGGAATCATAACTGAAACTTCTCAGCGCAATTTACTCCGTATTAGTCATGCCTCTGCTCCAATCTACCCCCTTAATTATTTGTTTTTCCAACATTTAACTACATAAAATTCAAAATTCTGTAAATTTGTCTCTTAAAGAAAATATTATAAGTTTTTTTCTTAATAAAAATATATTAAATAAAATTTCTAAATCAGTGTTACGGAAGTTTATCCATCATTTTCCGCACCTGTCCAATGGAGGAGCTAAAGGGGTTTTAACAAAGACGGATCGTATTCTGAATGTGGATCAACCTACAAGAACGATCACCAAGGATCGTGGTGGAATAGTAAATACTTGTTCATTCTCAATTAATGGTTTCAGGTTTGAATTCCATAAATACAAAATAGACTTTGTTAGGCAGCGACGCATTTCCCTGTGAGATTTTTTGACATAAATTTAAATTTAGTCGAATCCCAATACATACCATCTCTCTCCCAAAAAAGAAAAAATAAAAATAAATCATTAGCAATATAGATGAACCATCTAAGAAAAATATTTAGTCGCATTCAGAGCTCATACAAAATTATGCGTTTTGGTTGTATATTTTTTATTACTTGATTAAATTACACGTAATCTCACTTCATTTTATAATAACAAGTTAAATCATTTTTTTAAAGTTACGTAATGTCAACTGTCAACCAACTAACTTGAAGGTCAAATGCCCAATAGAAGCCCCATAACACCGTTATAACGGTGCTTATCCTTTTTCTCTCCCATGCCCCACGCATCTAACTAGATCTTATCCTCTCTCCCTCTCCACACCCCACCCTTACTTATACCTTCAAATATTATTTTTCCGTCCACATTTTACTTGTTCAATATTTAGAAAATAAATTTTACTTTTACTTGTTATTTCAATAAAATCTCACTAAATTAATACTCAATTAGTTAATAACCTCTGACATAATATTTTCCTTCGATTTTAACTTGGGTCGATGGAAAAAATTATTCATTTCAACAGGATAGTAAGATAATATATTTTCAGAAGACCCCTACATAAAACGTATGATCCCATAAATATTATAAATTAATCATTCTTTAAAAGTACAAATTTATATTTAAGACAATTTAGTGAAATATAATTCTATTGTGTTTCGTTTTTTGGTTAAAATTTAAATCTAATTGAAATTCATCTCTTACTTTTCTTATTGTATCTAAAAGTTTTGATATTGTCTTTTCGAAATGCACCATAAAATTATGAAGAGTTCTTAATGCAATAAATGTTTCCTTAGACGTAATTAGTTTTAAAAATATTGTATCATCTTTAATAGTAAATAATTTAAAATAACTATTTATAAAAATCAAAATAGATAATTTGAGACGGAATGAATATTTCCTTAATTATTTCCATATATGGTATAGTATTAACCACTATTATTGTTGCAATATCTTAATGGGGTATGGCTACATATAAAGATCGTTTGTCCCTTGCTATAACGAAATGTCATATTCACTTTGATTGAATTTTGGGTTTTCAGCCCATTCCCCTTTGTCTCCTCAGCCCTCCTCCTTCGGCTATCTTGGTACCGGGGGTGGTGGGTGTACTTTGTTTCCCTGCAAAAATATGGAAGGCTCCTGCAATGAACGCCTTTATTTTGGCAAAATGGGTTATGGGTATGGAAAAATAACGTATATTTATGCATTTTTTTTATGTGTATTATATATGTTAACCTTCAGATTTAGGATAATGTGCATCTTAACTGTTTGATTAGTGAACTAAATGATGAAATGCCCTTTTTTAGCTGGTGGGTTAACTTTGATTTTATGTTTTGTTATGTGGGCTTATCTGTATAAGCTTCAAGATTGAAACTTTGTTAGTGTCTGATTGGGATTTTAATTAATTGATTTGTGGATATGTGATAGATGTGAGCACTATAGGAGAAGATGCAGGATTAGGGCGCCTTGCTGTAATGAGGTCTTTGATTGTCGTCATTGTCACAATGAAGCAACGGTAACTTTGTTAGAGAATTCCCTTTCATGATCTTGAAGTTACTCACTGTTAATTGCTGTATTATCAATCTGATGACGATTTGTTGTGTTTTGTTTTGCTGTGTTTGTTTGATTAGAGCTTGTTGCGCAATATATATGATCGGCATGAACTGGTTCGACATGATGTAAAGCAGGTACTGTTTTGGGGATTATTATTCTTCGGTGTTATGGTTTAGAAGTTCTTACATGAAGTGTGTGTTGTTTTGGTATATCAGGTCATTTGCTCAGTTTGTGATACAGAACAGCCGGTAAGTGTCCCTTTATTTGAATTTGATTTTTTTTCTTGGTTGGTGATAGATGGAATCGAGTCTCTAATGTCTTTCTTTATTTCAATTTAGGTTGCTCATGTTTGTACAAATTGTGGTGTAAATATGGGAGAATACTTTTGTGAAGTGTGCAAATTCTATGACGATGATGTAATTATCCTATGCTTCTGCTGAATGAGATTCATTCATTGCCCCTAGCCTCGTATAAACTCAATGTCCTTTGTTCTTTAGGATTTTATCGACTACTTATATCAATGTATTTATTTTTATAACTCCACTGTTACAGACAGACAAAGAGCAGTTTCATTGTGATGATTGTGGAATCTGCAGGTTAGTATACACGTTGCATTGGTGGCTTATCGAGAATACTTTGGTGCTTCTGAAGTCTGCTAATTAGAATATTTTCTTTTGTGTAGAGTCGGTGGCCGTCAGAACTTTTTTCACTGCAAGAAGTGTGGTGCGCATTACAATTTCCTATTATTATATTTGAGACTCCATGGAAACTGCTCTCTTTTTTCTTAAGTTTGTTATATGTTACTTTGATTTTTCTTTATTTGCTAAACTGTGAATGCATTGGTGATTCTGTACTGTAGGACTCTATTGGATCTCTCGTCCTTAAAATATTCTTCTATTTTGTTCCTGTTGTCGACTTGTCTTCTATGGGACCGAAGAAAGAATTACTATTTACTAACATCAATTGGGCAGTATATAGATAAGTTCTCCTTTGGTTAGATCGTAGTCTTAAAGACATACCAGATATGGATGCTTCAATCCTGTTTCTTAATTACAGAATGTGTTTGTATATTACAAGCATGGTACTTTGTCTTTGCTTTCATTGTTTACGTACTTGTAAATTATCACAGTCAATACGAAGATTTTATTTACACATTCTATACTAGTTGTGAACACATTGTACATGCATGGTTCATCGGTCTTATATAGATGTACTCTTTTTTTGTTGTTGTCTTTTTCTCCCTTTCGAAGTGTGGAATATTGGAGTTCTGTCTAAGTATTTCCTAGAGTTTTGGTTGGCCAATGCAGGCAGAACAGTTGACAGCTTTTCAAGTTTTTTTCTCTTGCTTATAGCTGCCAAATGGGCCAGGCTGGTCCACTTAAGCCCAAACCAGACTGGACCACTTAAGAGTTAAGACCAAAGGGGTCGGGCTTAGGAGGAAGGGTTACGGGTGTGGGAGGGGCTGGCTGGACCAGTTCTCACCCCTAACTAGATTTTTTAATTTTTTTTTAAACATACTAGCAATTTGCACAATTAAAAATATATAGTAGTTCGAAGTTATACTTGAACAAATTTAAAGCTTAAGAATGTGAGTTTTTTTTTAAAAAATAATTCTAATCTCTTTTGTATTTAACATTTAGAGTTAAATTTGAAGTAAAAAAGAAAAAGTCAGGCCCACTTAAGGGGTCGTAGGGTGGGCTGGTCTCACTAAAGCCCAAAAACCCGCCCCCAGCCTGACCTCCTTATCCAGCATCTGACTGCCCCTACCCCGAACCCACTGTCCCCGTTCCTGTTGGTTCGTCCCAGACCAGACTGTCCCTATTGACCTGTTGACAGACATACTGCTTGCTAAGATAGGAAATTTTCCAAATAAACTGAATCTCTTACTTTCTTCCTTCTCTTTTTGATATCCATTCTCTCAACAGTAGACATTCATATTATGTTGTGACATCTTCTATCTCTATCATTTCATTGCCAAAAATGTTGTAGCTTCTTCACCTTATCTTGTTCATTCTGTAGGCTCTTGCTATTCAGTTAATTTACGTAATAACCACTCGTGTGTGGAGAACTCCATGCGGCATCATTGTCCCATTTGTTATGAGGTATTGTATATGAACTGTTATACCTTTGCTGTGGATCCTGCCACCAATTATTTTAATTCATGCTGCGATAATTTTTGAAATGCAGTATCTCTTTGATTCTCTTAAAGACACAACAGTAATGAAATGTGGGCACACAATGCACACTGAGTGCTACCACGAGATGATAAAGCGTGACAAGTAATCACTTAATCTTATCTATTTATGCTGTTTGTTTGGTTCTTACTACATAAAAAGGTAAAAATTATGTTATCTGAGTATCATTCTATCTGGAACTCAGATGCTGCTGTCCCATATGTTCCAAATCAATCATAGATATGTCGAGAGTTTGGAGAAGAATGGATGAGGAGGTAGGTTTTTTGAACTGGTGCAAATAAAACTCTAGGAGGTTGGTGGAGTCCAATTTCCAGAGGATGCATATTATCATGTAAAAGATTTCCATGCTTAACAAACTTGTGCAAGGTTGATTACCTCTTAAGCATGCTAAATTAATTGCTGTTGTTTTTGAAGGGATCAAACTTATATAGTACGTAGAACATTAGTTTTGCAGTTTTAACTGTACGAGGTTGGTCTGGGTCCAATTTTTTGAGGATGCAGTATTATTGTAGAAATTCTCTGCATACTTAAAGCTTAGGGAAGGTTGATTACTTTTCCTACACATATTTCAAAATTCTCTTCATACTCAATTGTTCTGCTACTTCTGAAATTATTTATGTTCTTTCTACATTAGTTGTTCTTGCGGGGCACTCCTTCACGTCAATGACCTTGTTTACTTTGTGAACTGAGCTGAAACATTTTCATTTCAGGCTAGACATGCTGTTTCCGTTAGATTGCAGTTTCACTCTAAAATGAGGATTCTGCGAATTGAAAACTTATAAATTAACTAAGCTTTTGCTTAAATTTTATTTTTAACTTGTTTTCAAGAATCGTGTACACTCAGTTGAACTCATATTCTGCCTGAACTTCAAAATCTTCTTTTCCAGATTGAAGAGACAGTCATGCCTGAAGATCTCAGAGACAAGAAGGTATCATGCTTTTTTTCTTAATCCCATATTTTTGGCGCCGAACTGTTTAAGGTTCTGCTCTACAGTACCTACTTTTTAGCTTAAATGAAGATATGATAAATGCAGAATTTTGACTGATTCTTATATTTATTTTAGAAATAATTGAAGTCCATACTGAACCAACCACCTTACGTTTCAATCTTAGTCATCCTTGGCACATCTTTGCTTCTTACATTAACTATGCTTAACCCATCTAACTTGATCAATCTGCAGGTTTGGATTCTATGTAATGACTGTAATGATACAACCGAAGTATCCTTCCACATTATCGGGCAGAAATGCCGACACTGTGAATCATACAACACCCGCATGATTGCATCTCCAGTTCTTCCTCAATAACAATTTTTTTACTGGAAAAAAACTGATTGTTGCATGCTGGAACCTGGTGGGCAGGTAACAAGAGAATGCTTTATGGTGTGATCTTCACCAAATGTGATTCTTTTCAATCCTTTCTGCATGATTTGCCGCCTTTGCAACACAACTCAACTTGCATAGCGGATGCATTTATCATATTATTCTTTCTTCAATGATGTGGAGTAGAAAATCCAACTGATCTGATACCATATAGAATGCATAATTATTGTATCAGAACGAAGTACATTGTAGAGCTATTGTGTTAAGATTGCCAAGTGGATGAAGGTATTACAATTCATGTAACCATTTCGAACCCCGAAAGGGCTTACTGTAACATGCACAAGATTTATAATCACTGTGAATATGTACTATATAAAGGAGCTTTTTGGTTGTACACATGCTTCTGGCCCTCTAAAGATCTTGCATTGTCTTATAGCTGATGTTTGCTGACAAGATGATAAAATTCACACTGTGCTAAGTTTACACTCCCAAATTATATAAAATTACAATGGTTAAGTGATTTAATGAAGTGAAAATGAAATGTTAATTAACCATGAATAAATGAGAAATATGCATATGCAAACAGGTAACATGTATTTATTGATTCGGTGTAAGTACCATGTGCTTGTAAATTTTTATCCCTATCATGCTAACGTTTTTGAGTATCATTTTAAATGTACATCAAAAGGTTTCAAATGAAATTTTATATGTTATTTGCAAATTGCAAATGGTTGTAATGTGATGAATATGGTATTTGTTACAGTTGGTTTGTTCACCACCAAGACCACTATTTTTATATGATCAATGAAACAGGGGAGAGAAGCGCAATACTAATTCCTTTCCTCTAATGTACGTAAAATTTACAAGGATCACGCAACTATGAGTATCAATGGATCCATTTACTACCATGACTTATGGTGAGATGAATAGGATCCTCCATCCTAATTTTTTTTTTTTTTTTTTTTTCAGGATCCTCCATCCTAATTCAACTATGAGTAATAATGGATCCAATTACTACCACGGGTTATGCTGAGATAAATAGGATCCTTCATTATTAATTAGAGGTTTTGAATTCGAGCTATTGGAATGAAAAATTGCAGTAGAGGCTGTACATAGATACCAATCCCATAATGTGCTATATATACTAGTCACAGATTGTAGCTAAATACACACAAAAAAGGATCCTGTAGTTTTAGTATGAATATGAAAGCAGCATAATGCATGCTTGCATCAAAAAGTAAATGTGAAAATGGACCTAATTACTTCAATTATTCGAAGAGGTTATAGATGTAGCAGCAATTATTCTGAAACTCCAAGGAACTGAGCAAAGCTTGGATATTTGGGCTCCCATCCTAGTTCAGCACGAGTCTTTGAGTTGTTTAACTTCTTCCCTAAAGGATCACTAGTTCCTGAGAGAAATTATACATAACCGTTTCACGCATGACTCTTTAGGCAAATAAGAGTAATTATAAAGCCAAAGGATAGAATCAGTTACCTGTGAAACCCTCAAACTTCTTATCAAACTTTCCACTTTTCTCGACTAAGTCCATCACTTCCTGCCTGCAATAAGCACTAGGTAATACAACATAGGTCAGAAATTCACAATATCTTAATTACTTGACCGAAACACGGAGAGTATTTAAATGGAATGACCTGGATACAGGGTGGTTGTCACAGCCCAAAAAGATCCGACCACGAAGTCTCTTCTTCAAGATGGTAACTGACAATGAAGCTGCATCCTGTTGGAAAAGACAGGCCAAAACATCAATATTGGTGTAATTATACAAGCATGAAAGCACAACAAAAGGGCAACCTCCGGACTGAACATGATGTAAAAGATAAATGCATAGTCACCTCATAATGAATAAGATTGAGGATGTGGTCGGGGCGAATATCACAGCTCCCTTTATGTAACCAGTATATATGTGCACCTCTATCTGCTTTGTGTTAATGGTTAAGGTAGGCACATAAACAATAAAGATCTAAAAGCTCCACAGACAGGACATATGCCAACTGAAGCACGTAACGAAGGATATATAAAGGCCAGCCAATCTAACTACACAGCCATCAAAGTCCAGCACTACTTTCTCTGCCTTGAGAAGTACATCGGTTCTAGCACTCCTCCCAATTGGTACTACGGGGCCATCCTATACATTGACATAGAAAATATGTTAAGCCAAAAAAAGGAATACCGCTGGAATAACACATGACACATTCTTTTTTAAGTTATAAACTTCATAAATTAAAATGCATTAGCTCCTCTAAAAAGGCAATTTAAAACACTATATCTTAATGTTTAATACATAACATCCCACCTTGAGTTAATCAATCAGAACAAGAAACTGTTACTTGAATAATGTTTTATAAGATTTAACACCTCGTTTATTGCTCCATTGTCAAAGCAGTCATATGGTGCAGAGCTTGAAGTAAATAGGAAGGAACCTTCACCATTCCAATTTAATGCAGCCTCCCTGCTCATTTCACATGCAAAAAGAGAACTTAATTACTGGTAGCATTGAGCCTTTACATTAAACCACATTACATGATCAATTTGGTCAACATCACCTAAGCAAGTCAGAAGACGAAAAGCAAAAAGGTTGAGTAACTCATACTAATGAAGATATCTATTAGAAAAGAGATGGTATTTATTATTCCATAAATAAAAGCGGTTTTATCCCTAAACCTTATGACATGTAACACAACTTAATACCAACTAGTTGGTATATATAGTTCACCAAATAAAATTTCCCTTTTAACAAAAAGCCAGAAACACAGTTTCTGCTATTCATCATGAAACATCTACAGAAACTATCCACCTTGTTATTGTTTTTTACAAGAAAGATTTTGATATCAGCATGATTAATACACCCCAGAAAAAATGAAACTTGATATCAAATAATGCCATTATAGATAGGGAGTTAACCAGTTATTAACCTTACCTAATGTCACCAGCGTAGTCTTCAGTCTGAGATGGAGGAGCACAGAATATAACATAAGGGAACTTGTAAGTCAGCTTGGTTTGTTTGGAAGATGGATTAATTCCCAATTTAATGAGTTCATCATGGTGATTGGTCGTCACTGTCTGCCCATATATCTGACAGCCTGGGTATTCCTGCCACATTAAAGGATCCACAACTCTTAGCATCTAATTTCAAAAAGCACATTCCATAAGCAGCACAGAAATCCACTGGTTCGTTACAATTACAAGGCAAGAATCTCATGCTCTACATACAATATATGCTTCCAACACAAACCCAACTTAACAAACAAGAAATGGTTGGCTATGATCATGCTATTTTTGAACTGGTGTACACACACATAAAACTTATGTTCTTTCTTTTAAAAGAACAATACCTCTCTCCATTTTTCAGCCACTAAACGACCAAGCACACCAGGTCCAACAATCAGCAGGTCGTTCGCTCCAATGTTACCCCTAGATGAAGCCCCCAATTCTTCACTTGGAACATCTTCAATAACCAATAAATCAGACAACATCAATCAAACTAGAGAAGACAATTTCAGAAAGAGATGCATATATCTTAGGACTTAAGAGTAAAACATGAAACATTTTTCCTAAACATAAAGTCATCAGCATTTGAATTCAATTGTATACTTAACATTGCCAACAACTTATTTTGCCCAAAATATAAAAGCAGCCTGGTGCACAAAACATCCCGTCATCACACAGGTTCGGTAAAGGGCCGGAGCCAAGGGATGTGATGTAGTCTATCCTAAGTGGGAGACAACTTTATTTTGCCACAATCACATTAATTCCTTTTAACAAAACTAAGTCATTCCATAAGATTTGATCTAATTAGCGAGGATAACAGCCTGTAAATATCTGGTTGACGCACTGCGGTTATGATCGCTGGAGGCACTGTCGCAATTCGTACAATCAGATTGCTAAGAAATTAATCGAATATCCTCAGAATTTAGTAATCTAATGGTATCAAATACATCGAAATAGCACTCAGTGACATCACTCATCAGCAAGTAGTTGTGCAAATGAAACTCAATTGCATAAAGAAAAAAAGTAGAAGCAACAGCTAGTTTTTTTCAGTACTAAAAGCAATTGTTGATCATCGAATTAGTAGTTACAAATCGTAATTCGTATCATCTGCAATTCGAGTACCAATGGCGGAGGAAGCGTTGACTTGGAGAGAATTGGCGGACATTGTAGGTGATGAATGCTTCAGGAGAGCGGAGGTTGAGAGGTTGGAAGGGAAGAAAGTGAGGTTGAAGTTGGAGGTTTGAAGATGGCAGCCAATTCTGGTAGCAAAAGCAGTAGTAGTAAATGTAATGGTGCCCATGGATGGATAATCGAGAGGAGACGATATTGCTGTTCACAGCAAAAATCAACTTCTTTTACTGGGCCTCCACTCTTTCACTTGGGCCACGCTACCCATTTTCCCATTTGGAAGGTTACACTTCCACCTCATTCTAAATCGGGAAAATTACGCGATTAACCAAACTCACACTACATAATTATTCATCATAGCTATAATTTGCTATAATTATCACTCGCGATCAACATTAACCATTAATGACGTGGGCTGACTTCGAATTTGTAAAACTAGTCATGTTTGTATAATTCGCCACATTTGTATAATTCACAACTAACAATTCCTTGTTTGATTTGTATTTGTATATGACGATGATTTCCTTTGGTTTTTCAGTTTGTCATCATATACATTCAATCTTTTTGTGTATAACTTTATAAAATTTGTATAAACGTGTAGTTTTCGTATTTTGTATACTATAATTTATATAATGTAATTTGTATAATATATTTTGTATAAATTGTTTAAAGTTCATATGTTTATGTTTGTATCAATTTGTTATTTCGAGTTTTATCATATTTGTATAATTCCAGACTTTTTATTACTCAATTATACAAACATACCTGCGAATTATACAAACGAGATGCAAATTTTACAAATTATTGCCCTATCTCGCTCGCCTCTCTCCACCCTCTCCTAATCTCGCTCACTAGAATATACAAATACATATGTATAATATACAATTATCTAACCGATATACATATATATACAATTCACTTCTCTCCCACTCTCTGGCCTCTCTTGGTCGCCTCTCTCCTCCCTCTCCTAGTCTCGCTCGCCACTCTCCTCCCTCTCCCAGTCTCGCTCGCCACTCTCCTCCCTATAACATGTAGCTACAAATCGTAATTAGCAAACTATATCTATAGAGCATAATTAGACTTTTGAGTGGCTATGCGAAAGTTCCTCTTCTAAAAAATGGAAAAGAGTCAAAATTCCTGCTCAGAAATCCTTTTATCTTAATTTTATGATGTGTTTCTCTCTCGAAGAGAAAGCAGTAAGAATTAGTAGAACAACACAAGATTATATATATATGGATGGCAAAATGGGTAATTTGTACCCATTCAAATTACCCATCTTAAATGAGTTGGAGTTGGATGCCCAACTCATTTAAAATGGATAAAAAATGAATCAAACTCATATTACCCATTTAAAAGTGGGTAGTTAAATGGGTAAAAAAGACTCATTTAATTTATATATATAAAAAAAGTGACATTAACGGAACATAAATATTTTGAAGGGATATTAAAAATGAAAAAATACAAAAAAAAATTAAATAAATTCAAGGAAGGGATAAATAATATGTAAAAATAAGTTTATGAAAAAGTAAATTTAGAGGGGTATTAATATTTCTCCTAGTGTAAGTGTATAGCTGACAATTTCATATAGGTTTACGTGTATTTCTCTGTCTTATCTAGAAAAAGTTTTTTGAATATATTGATCAAACTCTATTTCATTTGAATGTTGAATTAAAAATGTCATTTTCCTTTAAGGATATAGGAGTACTGCTTTTATGGTTTTGATGAAATATCCAACACTTTTCCATACTCTTGAATTTTTTTTTTCAAATTGGGGTCTAAATGTTGAAGAAAAAGAATGGAAACAACTCAGATTTATCAGGTTGAAGAGTACGATCATCTCATCTAAAAGCTTAAACTGTCAGAGAGAACACTTTTATTATTTAATTATATTCTCAACATATATACATGAAAATAGACAAAGTTATTCGACACTTGTGGTACACACTCTTTCACCCATCTTGACATATTCCCTCTCAAAATTGTTATATTGATTTCCAATACAACCACACTACAATAAATAAAAACAACTTTTAGCGACAATATGTATATCAATTTCAAAAGATGGATCTCTTGGTTAATTTTAGCTGATAATTTATGTTTCAATGATGCAACTTTTGCTAGTTATATCACAAGGCAGATTGTATAAGACCAATTCCAGGAGCTGTTGATGGCAACACTTTTTGAATCTTCATAGCTTGATTAATATGATAATAATAAGGTGAATTATCATATTTTCCTTTCCACCTGTTGATAAGTTGAGATGCAAAATTAAAGTTACTCAACATTGTTACTTAGGTATAGACGATTTTATACTTATAATATAAATATATAAAGAAGAAATCATATATGAAAAATTAAAAATTAATCGATCTGAACCTGTGCTCGTTGTTTTCTGAAATCTGGAGCTCCAAATGTTGTTCGAAATTTTTGAAAATCAAGTTGAGTTGCTCATCCTTCACCTCGTCTAGAGTTGTAGGCCACCACTGGATTTGGATCGAGAATTCAATATAATTCATATAACGAATTTTAACATTTGAGATTGAGACGTAATTGTTACTATCATACATATATATTAAAACTGTGAAAGAGTACAAATTATTACACATGGAAAGAAAAGGATAATACCTTGGGAGAGTTATCCTTGCTAATGACAATAGCCCTTATGCCCTTTATAATTAACAAAAAAAAATAGAATCAGCTTTAACTCAAAAGTACCAAAGTGTTTTTCAAAGTTAAATATTTGCAATCAAAATTAAAATAATTTCTATATATTTGAAACTAAAGTTGAAGACCTGCGTATATACCTCATAAAAATCATTAGATATTGTTCTCCTTAATATGTTATTCGAGATTCTGAATTCTTTCTTCAAACAATCAGATAATGTTTGTTTCCTTCCTTCTCGAATCTACATAATAATTTTAAACATTAGTGTACAATTTAAACATTTTATTTATCTTGACACTGTAATTTTAATGTATAAAAATATGTTGTTATAGTACTAAAACATAAGTTATAGTCCACTAGTGTTATAGTATTTAAACATAAGATATATATAGTCCATTACTTTAATGCGACAAAAATATTTTTGTGACATTATAAGTAAATTTCAACAATTATAAGTGAAATTACTGTATAGTTCCACTTAGAAAACACATAATTATTGTATCTTCTGATATAGGGCGTGTAGAAATTACAAGATCTTAAATATAATTACCGATCTTAGTGTTATTTTTAATCCCGTTGGGGATAATTTCTTTAGGTGTTTAAGCACTGGTTGAATCCAACCATTTCCTAATTTATGTGCCTCAGCTTCCTGAAAATAATAATAATAAAAAGTTATAATTTATGGTAATGCATGATGGTTGAATTAATTATGCTATTACACCACCAAAAAATAATTAATGATGATCTTACAAATGACATCAATATCTCCTCGACAGTATCCTTGGAAAAACATTCGTTGATTATGGACATCCTGCATTGCATTGAAGTAATGATAACATCGAAGAAAAGGCATAATACATAGATAGACACTTAAACTTAATCGTAATTGACAAGTAATTAATACTTCAATTTTATGAATGTACATTTAGACATCCCAACTCATCCCCACTTTTTATGTTTTGCCTAGATGATCATTTTGTAAGTTGAAGTGTTCAACTGACACATGAGTAGAGATAAGTTGAAGTGTCTAGATCTACATCGTCAAAGTTGAAGTGTCTAAATTAAGATATCTATCTATATAAATTATAGACTACAAATTGCATTAATTATTTAAGACATAGAATATATATATTACTTATTCAAGATGCTATTTTCTTGTATCTCAAAATCTGTCGAGAATTCCTTGATAACAGATTCAATAGCATTCTCATCACCACTGTTTAAGCTTAATAAACGCTTCTCTAGCTCAACCAATTTCTGTAAATAAAAAAAAAGGTGAATATAATTTATTAGAGAATATATATATATATATATATATATATTTATTTATTTATTTATGTTGCGTTAATATACGAGCTTGGATATAAAATCATATTAGTATAGTTTTGTCATTTATGAATATTACTTGTGAGTCAAAAGTTAAAAAAAAAAATAGAGTGTTGGAGTAGTTGTAACCTGAGAAGGGACAATATGTGTGGCAAGTCCTGCAGCAACCACCTCTTTACCCTTTAGCCTTGCTCCTGTTAATCCTAAGTATTCTCCTATATATACAAAACAACATTTATATAGGTTGTTTAGTGTTTGACTGGACAAAAAATTTAAAAACAGAGAAAAAAAGTCTTAGTATGTCATGACATTTATATGTTTTGTATATATATTGTAAGAAAATGTCATTGATAAATTAAATAGTACGTTTTAAAGTTAAAGTATTTAATTACCTAATCGACCAGGAAGTTGAGAAAGCATGTATGAGAAACCACAATCTGGATGGAACCCTATAAGTGTTTCTGGAGTGGAAAATACCTACCAATATGATATTTTACACAAAATTAAGTTAGATTCGAAAATCAAAATATTAATTAGAATTACACATATGTTGGAGAT
Source organism: Solanum stenotomum (assembly GCF_019186545.1). NCBI lineage: Eukaryota > Viridiplantae > Streptophyta > Magnoliopsida > Solanales > Solanaceae > Solanum > Solanum stenotomum. The sequence continues at coordinate 17,968,726 of NC_064289.1, read as the reverse complement.
GTATATATATTATACTCAATAGCGGATCGAAGCCAGAAATTTCACAGAGGGTGTCCACAAAAAGTGAAAAAAATAAAAATTGTTGCTAGTGAGATTCAAACACGTGAGCACCCTAAGCACTGACTCTTTCAATGCGTCTAAAATTACTGGGCTACAACACCTTATTCTATCAAGGGTGTCCAGAATATGTTATTTAATCACTTTATATATCATTTTACTTATGCATACGAATTACAATATCATTTTTCGATAAAGGTGTCTATCAGACAAGCTGACTGTAACATAGCTACGCCCCTAATTATACTCACAGTATTTTCAGTGACAGCTGAAAATCTCATTGGAGTCATCAAAGATGCACCTCCGCCCATTGACATTCCATGAACAAGAGCAACCTACAAATCGGTCATCGCTATGATTAATTAAATAGAAAAAATTACTGTAATTTAAAACGAAATTGGGTGAATATAAAAAAAATTGTTCAAATATCGCCACATAAATTAAAACGGATATTATTTTAAAGAATAGCATGAGAAAATAGAACGTACCAAAGGTTTCTTATATGTATGAATGTGGTAGCAAAGCCAATACATCCGATAAGTAGCTTCAAGGCACGAATCCCCTGAGAAATATATATAATTATTCAATGTTTGTAATAATTCAATAGTCTTAAAAAATGAATAACTAAATTAATAGCTTCCTTGTTACAAATAATTACTTTCTCTATCTTAATGTATGTGATATCGTTCAAATTTCAAGAGTCAAACAGTTCAATTTTGATAGTGAATTCAGGCATAAAATTTTTAAGTTTCCTTAAAAACTTTATAAAAAGTACTATAAGTCATAACAATTGATAATTTAAAATATTTTAAAAATATATATGAAAAAGTTACGATCAAGAAATACATACTTATTTGAACCTTAAAATTCAAAAAGGGTCTGCTTACTTGTTTTTCGACCATCATAGAACATTTTCAAGTCCCCGCCAGCAGAAAAAGCTCTTCCTGCTCCCTATTTAATTACATCACAAAAATTAACTCCATATCTTGATCAAATATGTATATATAATTATATATGTTGAGCTAGCATTTGCTTCATTATTAGTAATATACATGCCTTGATGATGACAAGCTTTGTACCATCATCTTTCTCTAATTTCTCGAGCTTCTCTCCCAGCAATAATGCCTAAATTCACACAAGAAAAATAGTATTCATTTAAACAATTACGTATATAATATAAGATGAGATGCATGGCATGTTTGACGATCAAAGTCGGAATTTAAAGCATATGAGTTAGAGATTCTAATCTTGACAGGTTCTAATATATAACAATTTTTTACATAAAATGTTTCTGACCACAAGATTAAAGATAATTTTGATACATTTAAGATTCAAAAGTCTTTTTTTTTTTAATTTTTAAAAATCCATACCAAATCAAAAGTAGATAATCGTAATCAAAACAGTACTACCTCAGTCTTCCTTTCATTCTTAAACGGTATATGATTAGTCAAATGAAAGGAAGACAATGATATAACATATATATACCACTTTGCCTGAAATGACATTTAATTGATTTGGCCGATTTATCGTAATCACTCCGACACGACCAATTTCTTCAGCAATAACAACATCCTGAAGATTAACAATAAATTAAATTTGCAGAAAGTACTTAAGAGTTCCTAAATAGGATTAATAATACAACAAGTGAAAGAATAATTGAAATTAATTCTTAATTTCTTATTGAAACATTAGATAATTACCTCTCTATCGGGCTTTACTATTTCTTGAGCCATCCGCGCAAATATTAGATAAACACTTGCGTACGTACGTTCTCGCAATTTAATTTTGCCAACGAAATCCAAAACTATATGATATATATTCTTGCAAAAATATTTTTTTAAATAAAAAATAGATAGAAATTACGATACGAAAAGGATTCTGAAATTGACACAAGATATATGAAACTCAGTGGGCAAAAAAGACATAATATATAGTTTAAAATAACAATGAGGATCTCCATTATCAATGTCTATTTTATTTTTTTTAATCAAGTGTTAGTACAAAGTAATAGGCGTGGAAGTTGACGCACTTTGTGACAGCCTGACAAATAGGTTCATGGGAGATATCTAAGTGAATCTTCCCAAATATTTCATTCTCATTTTTTTTAATTAACTTGCTTAAAAAAATATGGATGGTAGACAAAAGCAAACAAAGTTATGATAGATTACTTGTCATTGTATTACTTCTTTATTAATTATTTGGTTTGTTATATTAAAAATAATATACATTGAAGAAGTTACGTTTGTCTATAAAAATATCTTTCATCTATTTAATGGAAATAAGGTTTGAAGAACTTCAAGGGTGTTTTTGTCATTTTCATTATTTTATGTCGAGATGACTAATTTAGGTACTATTATTTCATTCTTTGACAAAAATAATTTCTTTCGATACTAATTATTAATTATGATATAATATAACTTATTTTAGGATTAGTAATCAAACAAAAATAAGACAATTCCGAGGATTATCTATGCTTATTCAGCATATCAAATGAACCTTAATATCATATACTTCTATAAAGATTTTACTAGTTATATACCTTGTTTGAATCGTTGTTACTTATTGTATTATTACTATACATATAATATTTGTTTTAGTTATTATTAAAAATATATTATTTATATTGAATTATTAAATTCATTGTTACATAACAATGAAAAATAACATTTTATGTTTGGTAGTATCATGTTTTCACCTAATTTCTGAATTTCATTTAGTCGTTACTTTTCCATACATACAAGTCACAACACTCCCAATAACTTTACAATTTTTTTTAGCTGATTTTATAACTTCATGAGTTGCTTGTATTTTTATTTATCGTCATTTGGTGACAGCCTTGCAGAATTATAAAAATGGCGTTGAGATTGACAAAACATGGGAAAGGATTTTCTCCGTTGTTATTTTTATTTAATACTTTTTAATAATATTCCACGAGTAGGGCATGTGTATTTTTATTTTATATATATAAATAAATATCAGAGACTAGATCGTTTTCTTTAGTGCTTCTATAAAGATTTATTTGTTTATTAATTTATTCTTATATTAGTTTTTTAAGATCTATGATAAATTATTTCTAATTGTAAAAGCCTGGATCATTTTGTTAATAATTCTTCTAGATTTTTTAAAATTTGTTTCGGTATTGTATATGTTTCTTCTTCTTTTTTGTTTCCTTCATAAAAATAAAAAATGGATTTAATTCTCGTGTTCTTTTGTGAAGTTGTAAACAACGAAACTCGAAAATTCAAAAATTCTACGATTTTTGTTTATATTTACTTTTTAAAATAATTTTAAAATATTAATTAAAATATAGATGAAAATAGAGATCTAAAAGAAATAATCTTACAACTCATCGTTGATGAAAAATATAGAGAAAGAATTTTAATTCTCAATGTATGATTGTGAAGAAATAGTATATCTTGATACATCTGATTATTATTTCTCTGAATGAGCTTAAAAGAAGCTATAGATTTGTTAAATGATTTAATAGAAAGTCATAAACAAATAGCTTTAAGACTAAAGCTAATAGAGATATAAATAATATCTCTAAAAGAAAATATCCCAAGAAAAATTACAAGCATAATAGAAAAAGTAGAAAAAATTGACGAAAGAGTTAGTCAAAAATATATAAATGGACTTTTAGCAAAGAAATTTACAAACAAAAGTTCATATAAAAAAGGAAGCCTTGATGAAAAACTCGTTCAAGATTTTTTGAAAAAACAAAAAAATGAAGAAATAGAACAACCTAGAAAAGAGATTCTAGAAGAAGAAACAGAACTAGATGAACTAGTTAATGCCTTATGTCACACCCCAAGACTATACCCTGGGTGGGACTGACACTCGAAGACCATTGCTGGCCTCAAGCGAACCCTTGGCCTGGCTTACTTAACTTAGTGGAAGACAACATTCATATCTATAAAGTTAAATGAACTTAACTGAACTGAAATAAAATAACTGAGAATGTTTTAAAGATTAAACATTCAACTTGGCCAAAAGTGGCAACCCAAGTCTTAACAATAAGATCTGATAATGAAAAGACTCAAATGACTAGCATTTGACTGTCTATGAAGCCTCTAAAACAACTGAGATGGATGTTGGGACAATCCCCAGAACATTCTAACGAACTAACTAGAAAGCAATATTAAAAAGAGTCCTCTGGAATGTAAATAGGCTCATCGACTGACTCTGAACTGCTCACTGGATCAACGATGCGCTGGAATGCCGATCCTAGTTACCTGTGTCTGCATCATAATAAGATGCAGACCAACTGGCATCAGTATATTGAATGTACGAGTATGCGAGTTGGAATGCTAAAACAATATAGGCTGGAAAGAGAATCTAAAAGAAACACTTACATTGGCTCTTCTCACCTCATGAATACTTAACTGAACTCATTTCAATATAAAACAGTTTAAACAAGTGCAATATAAAGAAAAGTGTTTAAAAACATGATGTCAACTTTGTGTATGTACAAGGATACAACATAACTCTGAAATGTATGTAAAATACAATAAACTGATGTATATAAAAATAAATAACTTATGTGGGAGTTTCTCTAACCAACAACCATCACATAAGAGCTATAGTGATGATACATCGATCTACCTCACGCTGCCAGTGCATTCTATACCCGGCCAAAGGTATAGAACCTGAATTGCCTAATGGATCCACTAGTCTATTGCGAAAAAGATTCATCTAAAAAGTATGACCCTTTTCTACCCATGATGGCTACATGGTTCTATGGTGACATGAGTTTTCTAAACTCATGCTCGTCCCTAATTCGGTGCTCAATACTACTCCCAAAATATACTGGCTCTTATGTTTTAAAAACATACTTCTTCTGTGATTTGAGATTAGTGCTAAAAAACTTAGCTCAAAGGCTATCTTGGAAATCAAAATTTCCCCTCTTGCTTCATTTAGAAAGCGATTACTTTTTCTGAAAACTAGTCCAAAGGCTCTTTGGAAATCTCAATTTCCGTCTTATTTAAATGCGAAAACATTTTAAATCTCTTTGGGAATACTTAGTCCTCATATACTTTTGGAGAAATGAACTTCAAACCTTACTCTTTACTCAACTTGAACTTTAAGTCCTAAAACAAAGTTAAAACATTTGGAAAAGACTTTTGGAAAACTCTAAGAACTTATCTTGACTTGACTCTTACTTCTCTTGACTTTGATCTTAACTTTCCTTGAATTGGATTATGGATTCAAGGTTCATGATCTCATGTTTATGGATGATTCATGATATCTAGATGTACCTTAGAGTGGTGGAATCAACTAGAAAACGTAGGTACATCACTAAGGAACACGTACAAAAAGGTAGGGAACGAATGGGGAGAACTGGCGTCCCTGGCGCTCTGAGGGGTGCGGGGCGCCAACCCTCAAAGTTCAGAGAGCTTTCTGTGGTGCTTTGGCTGGCGCGACGCGCCAGAGGCCAAAGTTCAGAGGAACTTTTGTGGTGCTCTAGCAGGCGCGGCCCCCCAAGCCCTTCCCAAAAAACTCCAATTTTTCTCCTTCGTTTTTCATCTCTAAATCCTCTAAACTTCCATAGTTCTTTCCCAAACCACTTAGGATCATTAATACCCTCAATACCCAATAGATTTAACTCGAAAAACAACCCTGAAACACGAATCAAGTCAACACTAGGCATTCAACAATCAACCAACAAGAATTCAACAATGTTCTTCAAGAATTTCACTTTCTTAACATTCAAACAACTCCAAATTTGCTGAATTGAAACAAGTTTGGCGTGTGGATGAACTAATCCAACACTATGTGATCTCACATACCTTGTAGGGATCACCCCCGACGAATTCCACTCGCAAGGCTTGAACGTTCGAAATCTTGGCTTTTCTCCCTTTCTTTCTTCCTTTCTCTTTTCTCCAAGCCCTAAGCGTGAAATTAATTTTCTAATATGACCAAAATAAGTTTTTACCCCAATAAATCCCTAAAAATGAATTAAGAAATAATTTAGAGAAAAGACTACTTTGCCCTCCCTTAAATCCGGATTGGGACTTTCCTCAATCCAACAACCCAACTTCCGAAAGGCATATCTCACTCATATGATGTCGAAATCGTGCAAACTTGGTGGCGTTGGAAAGATATCTCCGAGGGATTTCCAACCATATCAAGAGATGCTCCTAAATCATCCTGATCTAGGAGTTATGGCATTTTGAAAATGGCCAAAACTCACTTTCTTACCTTAGACAAAAATTTCCAAATTTTCCTTATTCTTTCCAAAAATCAATATTTTCATATTTTAAAACTCTTTATAGTCATTTCTAGGTGCGATATGTTACACCTTAGAAGACCTTGATCTTTCAGATAAAAAATTAGTTTTGATGATTCTTTTTGCATCATCGGACAATCCTGTATACCAGTTGCTTACTTTTCCCGTGAAAGTGTTTATCATAATTATATATTTTTCTTCATCAGAATAACTTATACCTTTTCCTAGTAGGAAGAGGTGAAATATATTCTAAGCCCATATATTTAGAATTAATTTATTGCTTTTGTCATCTATGGACTTATCCACAGTCTGCATTCTTTCATAAATCATGTTGGCCATGATTTGTGTCTGATTGTCCATTTTGGACGTTTCTTGATAAGAAATCTGCAAGGAAATTGTCAATTCCTTTAATATATTCAATTTTGAAAGAATAAAATGACAACAAAATCTGCCATCGATGTAATCTCCTGTACTGAGGCTCAGAAGGGAGTTTGTTTCTTGTCAGAACAAGCAAGAATGATGCAGTACGAGATTAACCAGCTCAGTACTGAACAAGCAGAAAATATGAGTGAATTTTTACTCCTATGTGAACATTTGGATACTCATCCAAAACGGAATTCATATCCTAAAGGGAATATCACTCCCAATAAAGTGGCAGGAGATGTCTCACTAGCAGCTAGTGCCAAAAACATCTCGACGGTAAGCACGAATATGCCAAAACCTAAGTCTAAGGACGAAGGCAAAAGCCGAGCAAATGAAAAACTATAAGATGCTATTTACAAAAATCATATGGTGAAAATCCCTTAGAAAAATGGGAAAATAATCAAGAAAGAGCTAACTTAACTCTTAACGACCCTAGCGTCATCATCAGAGTAAGACTAATGCTCTATAATGAAGAAGATAAAATTGAGTTCAAAACTCAAATCAAAGAATTAATTAATCTAAAATTAATCAGACCGAGTAAAAGTCCTCATAGTAGTCCGGCATTTATGGTAAGAAACCACACCGAAATAAAAAGAGGAAAAGCTAGAATGGTCATAAATTACAAAGAATTAAATAAAAATTGTGTTTTTGACGGATAAAATTATTTCTACCTTTTCCTTTGACTGTGATAGTCTTTCTTTATTACCTGTAATATTGATCATTGATATGTTATTTTTATTGATATCCCAATCTCTTATAAAAAAAGATTTTGCTAAACTAGCTTCGGATCCATTGTCAATATGACAACATGTTGTTAATTTAGTATCATAGAGAGTTATTTCTATGAACTCTGATACCCTAAAAGATGTTTCTTTGGGCATTTTTAAATTTTTGGTATGAAACAAGTTTCATTTTTATAGCTTATTTCTATTCCTTCCTTCCCTATGCTGTAGTCATTTATACTAATAAGGAATATATATATATATATATATATATATATATATATATATATATATTGGGTTTAATATTATTTAGTATAAGAATTTATTTTTTTATAAACAATACATGAACAAAAATAACCTTAATTTTTATAAGGGAAAATTACTTACCACTCACGACTAACATTAACCATTAATTACGTGGGTTGACTTCGAGTTTGTATAATTAGCCACGTTTGTATAATTCACCACATTGTATTCACAACTAACAATTTTTCGTTTGATTTGTATTTGTATACAATGGTTTGTATTTGTATATGACGATGATTTCCATTGGTTTTTCAGTTTTGTCATCATATACATTCAATCTTTTTGTGTATAACTTTTTAAAGTTTGTATAAACATATAGTTTTCAGATTTTGTATAATATAATTTATACAATGTAATTTGTATACTTGTTTAAAGTTCATATGTTTTGTTTGTATCAATTCGTTATTTCGAATTTTATCATAGTTGTATAAATCCAGACTTTATATTACTCAATTATACAAAAACACGCGAATTATACAAACGTACCTGCGAATTATACAAACGAGATGTGAATTATACAAATTATTGCCATCTCTCGCTCGCCTCTCTCCTCCCTCTCCCAATCTCACTCGCCTCTCTCCTCCCTCTCCCAATCTCCTTAGCTTCTCTCATCCCTCCCCCAATCTCGCTCGCCAGAATATACAAATACATATGTATAATATACAATTATCTAACCGATATACATATACAAATCACCTCTCTCCCACTCTCGCTCGCCTCTCTCCTCCCTCTCCTAATCTCACTCGCCACTCTCCTCCCTATAACATGTAGCTATGAATTGTAATTAGGAAACTATAGCTATGGAAAATTAGTCTATTTTTAAGTGGCTATATGCGAAAGTTCGTCATTTTATAGTATTTATATACGTGGCCTACATTCACTATACTATTGAAATTTGAAAAGTACTCATTATGAACAAAATAATAATGGAGGAAATTCTTTCCTACAAAAAGATGTATGCATCTATCTATGCACTGGTCGAAGTGGAGATAAATGGATCAGTTAAAATAATAAAACGTGTTCATTAGTTGGATTAACTTGAAGATACACATTATAAGAAATTTTAAAAACAGAAGATGTTTTAATAATGATAATGATGTGGGAATATATCTTATTAATCTTGAGCAGTGTTTTAAAAGATAGGGGGCGTGAAGTGAGACATTTTATGTAGTACGGGGTAAGACGTAAGTTTGAGTCATGGAGTGTAAGTCTTATGGATCTATGAGCATAGTCTTATGAGTCATGTATATTCAATTTTATAATTTTATTACTAAGAAAAATAAGCAAAAGTAAAACTTTCAATTATTTTACATACAAAATTTAATAAATAACTTATAATATATAGAAAACACTATTATGATTTTTATTTTGAGAAAGGTGTAACATCCTGGAACTTGGAAAGGAAAAATTTGCAGAAAAATGTTGTTGAGTTCTGGTTCTACGGGAAAGACCTACAAACCGTAGAAGTATCTACAGGCCGTAGGAAGTGTCCATAGGATTGGTTTGGACTTGATCAGATTCTGAGGTGAAAGATTGGGGTCTGCGGACTGGTCCACGACCGTAGAATGGTCTCGTGGAAAAGGGTAAGGATTTCTGGGTTCTAGTAACTGTTCTATGGATTGATAGGATGGATCATAAGGTGAATGACGGGCCATAAATGGGTCCCGTAGAAGTGATCCAGACTTGATGAAATTTTAGAGCCCCAGTTGATTTCTACAGGAGGGTCCTAGTGACCGTAGAAGTTTCTACGGCTCGTAGGTAGTGACCGTAGGAATTGTTAAAATTTTAAGGCCCCAGTAAGTGGTTCATCGGCTGACCAGTACGAGCCGAAGGAATTCCTACGAACCTTAGGTTGGAATCGTAGACCACTTCGATTGTTTTAATGAAGGATATTTTGGACTTTTCCCATCCCTTCTAAGACTAACCCCGACCTTTTACACCTAGTTAAGGGTTTATTCAGTGTTAAATACCTTTTTACGTTTATGAACACTTAAAAGAATTTGAGCAAGGTTCCAGAAGGAGAAAGAACTAGGATTTTTGAGTATTCTTCAACTTTTCGTCGATTTCGCCAAGAACTATGTTTCTCCAGGTATATGTAAGGCTATCATAGTGTTGGACTATTTTGTCCTCATGCCCTACATATGTCTAAATTCAGTAAAAGAGTAGTCTAGGGTTTTGTCCTTTATTTCAAGTATTCTTGAGATAAGTAGTATTGCTGAATTCATAATTGTTGAGTTGTTGTATATTATGTATTGAGATTATTGAATTGATTGTTCAGGTCTATTTTCTAGTATGAACCTTATTATTGAGTTATTTATTGATAAATCCTTTTAACCAATCATTGTCTTAAATTGATTTTTGAGAAAAATGAAGAAGAGCTTTGAGTAGAGTCTGAAGAGATGTTTATAGAGAGAGAGAGAGAGAGCATATAAGGGAACTAAGTATTTTCCAAAGATATCATTTTTAAAGTGAGAAAAGAGAAACTTTGATTTCTAAATGAGTATATAAGTTCAGAGATATTTCAGAGAATTGCCTCTTTTAAGAGGATCTTTTGAGTAATTACCTCAAATTGAGAAAGAGATTGTTTTTAAACATTGAATATGAGTATATAATTATTAGGAGTAGTATTGTGTAGCATCTAGCAACTAGAAAGAACTAGATGGGAGTTTAAAATCTGGAAATAGTCATTTTTGGAAAGTATAAGGAAATTTGGAAAATGTCAAGTGAGTGAAAGTGAGTTTTTGGTCAACTTCAAACGACCATAACTCCTAGCTCAGGATGAGTTAGGTGTAGTTCCAGTTATGGTTGGAAAGTTCTTGGAATGATCTTTCCAATGCCACCGAGTTTGAGCGATTCCAAGTTTGTATAAGTAAGTTATTTCCTTTGGAAGTTGGGCTTTTGGATTAAGGAAAGTCCAAATCTGGATTTGTGAAGGGTAAACTAGTCTTTTCCTTACCTAATTTGCCTATTTCGTTTTTAGGAATTTATTGGGGTAAATCAAAACTAAAAGAGGAGAGAAATCAAGAAATCGCCAAGAACGTTCAAGCTTTGCGAGTGGAATTCGTCGGGGGTGATCCCTACAAGGTATGTGAGATCACATAGTGTTGGGTTAGTTCACCCACACGCCAAACTTGTTTCAATTTAGCAAAATTGGAGTTGTTTGAATGTTAAGAAAGTGAAGTTCTTGAAGAACATTGTTGAATTCTTGTTGGTTGATTGTTGATTGCCTAGTGTTGATTTGATTCGTGTTTTCGGGTTGTTTTACGAGTTAAATCTATTGGGTATTGAGGTTACTAATGATCCTAAGTATTTGGGGAAATAACTATGGAAGTTTAGAGGGTTTAGAGATGAAAAACGAAGGAGAAAATTGGGGATTTTTCGGGCAAGGGCTTGGGGCGTCGCGCCTACCAGGGCACCACAAAAGTTCCTCTGAACTTTGGCCTCTGGCACGTCACACCAGCCAGAGCGCCTCAGGGAGTTCTCTGAACTTTGAGGGCTGGCGCCCCGCGCCTCTCAGAGCGCCATGGACGCGAGTTCTCCTCATTCGTTCCCCACCTTTTCGTACTTGTTCCTTAGCAATGTACCAATGTTTTCTAGTTGATTCCAACACTCTAAGGTACATCTAAACATCATGAAATCATCCATAAACATGAGATCATGAACCTTGAATCCATAATCCAATTCAAGGAAAGTTAAGAGTCAAGTCAAGAGAAGTAAAAGTGAAGTCAAGAGAAGTTCTTAAGAGTTTCCCAAAACTCTTTTGCAAATGTTTTAACTTTGTTTTAAAACTTAAGTTTTGAGTTCAGTAAATGTGGTACCCGATTTCGAACTAGCCGAACCAGTTGACAACATAATATGGCTGTCACTCTAATTTTTTGAAAAAAATTGTTTTGTTTGTTTTTCTAGAAAATGAGTATACTACGTATATATATATATATATATAGTAATTCTTTAGCGTTTTTAGATTATGACATGTTCTGAAGTCCATCGAGTTTTCCATTTTGTTAACTATATCTAACATAGTCCTCTTGTAGCTTTTACCCTTCTGATGAAGCTTTCCTAGTCTTTCTGCAGACACTGTGGCGATCGATATTCTTCAATATTCTGAGGTTACGCTAACTATGAGGAATGTTTCCTAAGGGTATGCAGAGAATTGATCGAGCCTGACTCAGGCTGCCTACGTATCTCCAAAATAGGAATCAGATCATAACGTAGTTCGAATACAAGTGGGAGAAATAGAAGTATGTAATGCAATGACTAAGCTTGACTCAAGCTGCCTACGTATCCAAGCAGAATCAGGTCAGTACGTAGTTCAAATACAATAGGAAAGTGAAAAATGCAAGGGAAGAGTAAGAATATATAATGCAATGACCGAGCCTGACTCAAGCTGCCTATGTATCCAAGTGGAATCAGGTCGTAACGTAGTTCGATTATAATAGGAAAGTGAAAAATATGACATGCAATGGTCGGGCCTGACTTAGGTTGCCTACGTATCCAAGCGGAATCAGGTCAGTACGTAGTTTAAATACAAAAGGAAAGTGAAAAATATGAAATGCAATAACCGAGCCTGACTCAAGCTGCCTACGTATCCAAGCGAAATCAGGTCAGGACGTAGTTCAACTACAATTGGAAAGTGAAAAATATGAAATGCATGGGACCGAATTTGATAAGGATTGCCTACGTATCCCACCGAGGGAATTCAGGTCGAGCATAGTTCTGAGTACATCGAAATGATGATTTTGGATTTTCTAAGGGAGACCAAATCCGATGTGGGTTGCCTACGTACCCCGCTGTGGAAAGTCAGGTCTAGACGTAGTTCTGTTACATTGAAAAATGCAAAAGTACACAAAATAAACGCTAATCTTGAGGTCTTCAGATGTAGTATTTCTTGATGACGTCTGAATTGATTGGCTCTGGGATTACTCCGCCGTCCATTTCTGCTAGGATTACCGCTCCTCCAGAGAGTACTCTATGAACCGTGTAGGGTCCTTGCCAATTTGGTGCAAAGTTTCCTATGGCTTCTCCTTGGTGAGGAAAGATCTTCTTCAATACTAACTTCCTCGGTGAGAACTGTCGAGGTTTCACTTTCTTGTTGAATGCTTTGGTCATTCTGTTCTGGTAAAGTTGGCCATGACAAACAACGTCCGTCCTCTTTTCATCGATGAGCATCAATTGTTCATGCCTGCTACGTATCCATTCAACATCGTCCAGACCAACCTCTTGGATAATCCTTGAAGATGGTATTTCCACCTCGGCAGGTATTACTGCCTCCGAACCATAAACCAAAATGTAAGGAGTTGCCCCAGTTGATGTTCTGATTGTGGTGCAATAACTGAGTAGAGCATATGGTAGCTTCTCATGCCATTGTTTATGACTGTCTACTATTTTCTTTAAAACCTTCTTGATATTCTTATTTGCAGCCTCAACTGCTCTATTCATCTGTGGTCGGTAAACCGTGGAATTTCGATGAACAATCTTGAACCTTTCACAAGTTTCTTTCATAAGATCACTGTTGAGGTTGGCTGCATTGTCTGTTATGATTGATTCTGGAATTCCAAACTGACAAACTATATTGTTGCGAACAAAGTCCGCTACCACCTTCTTTGTCACTGCCTTGTATATGTCGCTTCGAGCCATTTTGTGAAATAATCGATAGCCACCAGGATGAAACGATGTCCATTTGACGCAGGAGGCTCTATGTCCAATAACATCCATGCCCCAAGCAGCAAATGGCCAAGAGGAACCCATCACATTGAGCTCATTCGATGGAACCCGTATAAAATCTCCATGCACTTGACACTGATGACATTTTTGCACATACCGGATGTTATCTCTCTCCATGGTCATCCAAAAATATTCGGCTCTTAGAATCTTCTTTGCCAAAGTGAACCAATTCATGTGAGGTCCACATGTTCCTGCATGTAATTCTTCCAAAAGCCTTGTCGCTTTTGCGGCATTGACGCACCTCGGCAATCCTAAATCCGAAGTTCTCCTATACAAGATTTCTCTGTTAAGTAAGAAATGATTGGGCATCCTCCTCAAAGTCCGTTTCTGGTTGCTTGTGGGATTTTCAGGATATTCTTATGCTTTTATCAATCTTCTGATGTCATAGTAGCAGGGTTTTCCATCCAGTTCCTCATTTACATGAAAACAATATGCATGTTGATCATGCATCAATATATCGATAGGGTCGATGTAATTTTTGTCTGGTGTTGAATCATCGAAGACAATGTTGCCAAAGCATCGGCAAACTCATTTTAAGCTCGAGGGACATGCTTGACCTCAATCCTTGCGAATCTCGTACTCAACTCTTTAATGCAATGTAGATAAGGCAGGATCTTGACATTCTTAGTGGTCCATTCTCCTTGCACCTGGTGAAGCAATAAGTCGGAATCTCCTATCACCGAGAGTTCTTTGATGTTCATGTCGATGGACATCCTGAGTCAGAGAATACAAGCTTCATATTCCGCCATGTTATTGGTACAGTAGAACCTAATCTTAGCTAAGATTGGGTAATACTGACCTGTTTTTGAAATTAAGACTGCTCCTATTCCCACTCCAATAGAGTTTGATGCTCCATCAAAGAACATTCGCCATCCATCATATGACTATGATATATCTTCTCCTACAAACAAAATTTCTTCATCAGGGAAGTAGGTTGTGAGCGGCTTGTAATCCTGGTCCACCGGGTTTTCTGCGAGGTGATCCGCCAGGGCTTGTCCTTTGATGGATTTTTGTGTCACGTACACGATATCAAATTCGCTTAATAAAATTTGCCATTTTGCCAACTTATGTGTAGGCATTGGTTTATGAAATATGTACTTGAGTGGATCCATTCTTGAGATCAAGTACGTGGTGTATGCAGACAGGTAATGGCTAAATTTTTGCGCAATCCAAGTCAAAGCGTAACATGTTCGTTCCAATAAGGTGTATCTTGCCTTGTACAGTGTGAACTTCTTGCTCAGATAGTAAATGGCTTGCTCTCTTCTACCTGTCTCATCATGCTGCCCCAATACACATCCAAATGCATTATCTATAACAGATAGATACAATAACAAAGGCTTTCTATGCTCTAGTGGGACCAATACTGGTGGGTTGGACAAGTATTCTTTGATTCTATCAAAAGCCCTTTGGCATTCCTCGGTCCATTTCGTGGTTGCATCCTTCTTCAGTAGCTTGAATATGGGTTCACATATCATTGTTGATTGAGCTATGAACCGACTGATGTAATTCAGTTTTCCCAAGAAGCTCATCACGTCCTTCCCGGTCTTGGGTGGAGATAGCTCTTGGACTGCCTTTATCTTTGATGGATCTAACTCTAAGCCTTTCCTGCTAACGATGAATCCCAATAGTTTTCCCACGGGTACTCCAAATGCACACTTTCCTGGATTTAACTTCAGATTATACTTATGCAACCTCTCAAAGAACTTTCGTAAGTCATTCAGGTGGTTTGAACTTCTTTTGGATTTGATAACGACATCATCCACGTACACTTCAATTTCCTTGTGGATCATATCGTGAAAAAGGATAGTCATGGCCCTCATGTAGGTTACACCGCATTTTTGAGACCAAATGACATTACTCTATAGCAATATACTCCCCACGGAGTGATAAACGCTGTTTTCTCTACATCATCTTCATCCATCAAGATTTGGTGATATCCTGCAAAGCAATCGACAAATGATTGGTACTCATATTTTGCATAATTATCGATTAGTATATGAATATTTGGAAGAGTGAAATCATCCTTAGGACTGGCCCTGTTGAGATCTCGATAGTCTATACATATTCTGATCTTTCCATCCATTTTTGGCATTGGCACAATATTGGCTAACTATGTGGGGTAATTTGTAACCCTCATAACGTTCGCCTCAATTTGCTTAGTTACCTCATCCTTGATCCTTAAACTCAATTCTGGCTTGAATTTTCTTGTTTTTTGCTTAACGGGAAGAGAAGTGGGATCAATCGGTAATTGTGCGAGACAATATTAGTTCTTAATTCTGGCATGTCATCATAAGACCAAGCAAATACGTCAACATATTGCATAAGTAACTCTATTAACTCTTGCTTTCTTTCAGCCTCCAAATGTATGCTGACTCGTTTTTCCTTCACGATTTCCTCATCTCCTAAGTTGATAACCTCTGTTTCATCCATATTGGGTTTTTTTTGACTTTCAACTTGCTCGGTCTCATGTGGCAGATTTTTCGGCATCATACTTTCATTGTACTCTTCGTGATCTTGTTTATCGCTTTCACCTTTCTCGATGGATTCGTTACATGTCATAACCGTTGAATAAGGATTTTTATTAATATGAGTGCTGAAAAGTGCAAAAGGTAAGTAAAGATAAATATATATTTAAAATAATGAGAATTTTTTTTGAAAGAAAATAAAGAATTTTTATTTCAAAGCATTCTAGTGTTTTAAAAGAGGCAACCAACAATAGATTAGGCATGATTCAAGCCTCAATTTAATCATGTGAACTTTAAAATTAAGACTACTTTTCCACACTACCAGGACTCTGGTTGAAATAGGGACGGGCAGGTGGTCCAATTCTGCAAGATTTCTCCAGGTTCGGCATCACGAATGGTCAACTTGTTGAGATTTATCCCTTTTTCTTCTCCAACCATGGCCACAAACATATTGCCTATTCCTTCTACGATGTCATCAATACCAGCTCGATCTGGAATCAAAGCTTGTTCTGGTACAAAGATTGTATCGCTTGACCTGTGACGGTCTCTTCCCGAGGCAGGCTCATATTCAAGTCCGTTGGTGTTTCTCTGATGCTTTAGCTAGATCGGCTCTACTATACCATTGAACTTAGGTCTAAGTCAATTCTTAGGCTGATATCTATACTTCAACATCTCTGACGCAACCATTTTCGCTGCACTTGACAACTCTGTATCACCTGCCTATGCTTCCTCATTGACCCTTATAGTTTGCATGATTTCCAAATTGTGAAAAGTGGCTCCGTCTAACTCCTCGGTGACTGGAATAGAATTAACAGAATGAGTGGGGTGACTGAGCTCTCCGTGGACGGTAACTTATGTGCAACCCCACTCAAGCTTTACACATTGATAAAGACTGGAAGGAACCGCTCTTGCCATGTGAACCCATGGTCTTCCTAACAACAGTTGTAGTTGGATGATACATCCATCACTTGAAGTAGGATGGGGAATTCAGCCGGCCCCACCTGCAATGTGAGATAGATTTCTTTGATGACACTTCTTTGCGCTCCATCAAAGGCTCTAACTTTCACACGACTTTCCCTTATCTCTCCCATATTAACACCTAAATCCCTCAGAGTGGTGAAAGGACAGATGTTGCATCCAGAGCCACTATCAATTAAAACTCAAGTCACAATCTTATCACAACATTTGACTGCGATGTGAAGCGCTTTGTTGTGCCCAGCCCCTTCTGCGGGCAACTCATCACTATGGAAAGAAATCTTGTTAGCTTCCACTATTCTTCCAATTGTTGCAGCTAAGGTCTCACTTGTGGTCTCTTTTGGAATGAGCACTCCGCTTAACACCTCCATTAAAGCATTCCTATGAGCTTCAAAACTCATAAGCAAAGACCAAATGGATATGTAGGCTGGCGTCTTTTTCAACTGTTCTTCAACCGAATAGTCTTTAGACTACATCTTCTTCCAAAACTCTACGGCTTCAGCATCAGTAACATTCTTTTTTGGATTCTGTTCTTTTCCAAGAACTCTTTGATTTAGGTCCTCTGGGGCATAACACCTCCCCGACCTAGTCATCCCTTGAGCCACGACAGTGTCGATCATCTTCCCCTTGACACTTGCTCGATAGTCCCAATGGATTGCTTTGGTGTCATACTCAGGCTTTTTAGCAATTAGAGTGGTCACTATAAGTCTTGGGAGATATGTTTGGACAGTAAGAGGTTCCCTTAGTTGAACAGTGATAACAGGTTGCGCCGAAGATGTCATGGCATCCGCTTCATCTATGTTTTGGATAGTCGGGGGTCCTATGTTCGTCATCCAGAGTAACCATGTTGACTTCCCGATTCTCATGATTTGGCAAGGGATTGTTGTTCACATTGGGAGGCGCTGGTGTGTATTTGATTACTCCTCTTCTGATCAAAGACTCGATTTGGTTCTTCAAACCATAACAATCTTCTGTGTCGTGTCCTTGGACTCCCGAGTGGTAAGCACATTGCTTGTTCCTATCAAAATTACGAGGGATTGGATCAGAAATTTTTCCTTCAACCGGCTGCAGCACTCCCGCTGTTCTCAACCTCTCAAATAATTGGGCGTAGGGTTCGGCAATCGATTTATAAATGCGAGCATTTCTAGCTTTAAGATTTGGACGTGGTCTCGGTGTATATGCTGGTCTATTTTGGTGGATTGGTGCTTGGACAGGGACATATGGTCTTGGAGGATTTTGGTATGCTGGTGCTCGGGGTGGATTATAGTGTGGTTGGGCATTATATACTTGGACCTATGAAGTATGCGCAGTGATTTGGGGATTGTTGGGGTATCGATGGGATGGTCCTCCTTGATGGTTAGTGACAGCTGAAACATCCTCCCTTTTCTTTTTGATGCCGCCAATGGAACCCGATTGTATAGCCCTACTTGCAGCTTACAATGCGACCATAGACTGAATCTTCCTAGATTTAATACCCTCCTCTATAAAGTCTCTCATCTTGACCAATTCTGGAAACTTCTGACCCATCATTGGCATCATCTTGTCAAAGTGGATACCTTCTTGAACTTGAATAAAGTACTTCGAGTGCTCACTCTCATCTAGAGGTGGTTGCACTTTTGTGGCCTTAGTTCTCCAACGTCGTGCATATTTCTAGAAATTCTCAGATGGCTTCTTATGTATATTGGCCAATGAGAATCTGTCAGCAGTAATTTCAGTATTGAATCTGAAATGAGTCATGAAGTCCTCGGCCATTTCCTGCCAGTCACGCTATTTGCGAGGGTCTTGGCGGATATACAAGGTTAATGTTTCTCCAGATTGACTCCGAATGAATAACTTCATCCTCAACTTCTCATTTCTCCCTACATCGACTAACTTGTCACAATATGCCCTTAAATATGCGTGAAGGTCACCATTTCCATCGAACATGTTGAACTTTGGTGGTTTGTACTCGACCGGCATGTCAATGTTTGGATTGATGCACAAGTTATCATAATCCAGACTCTCTGTCCCTCAAGTGACTTGTAAGGTTTTTAATGTTTATCTCAGACCCTGAAACTGGGCATTTATCGATGCATCTTCTTTCAACCGAGCATCTTTCTCCATTTCTTTATATTGATCGACCTCGTATTAGACATTAACCACAGCTGGCATAGTGAAGGTAGGAGCCCCAACGGCATATACAAGTGGAACATGTGTCTCATAGGGAGCGGCGACATATGCCCAAGTATCTGCTGCATTGTAGGTATAGTAGGGTCGCGATTAGAAAGGTCAAGAATGGTCCTGACTGCGGTTGGAGAAGCTGGTGGAACTCGACTGTGAGTAGGAGCTTGTTGAGTAAGTTCAGGCTGATTTGGTAAGTCGACAAAAAGCAAGTCAGCCTTTGGGAAGTAGATATGTGTCTTGAAAGTAGGGAAAATGGTCACCGATAGTTTGGCCAAGTCTCGCACTTGATGCAATTCTTCCATGTGAGCCATTTTCTCCTCGTTTTGAATGTCAGCTATACTTCGAGAACTTTCAGGATTCTCAATAGGTACTATTATGTTTGCGGCAGCATTGAACTCGTCTTTATCAGTCATTTTCCCCTTTTATCGAAGGTTGTATCGTGAGTCAGCCAGTTTGCAAGTCGACACAAATCAACGTACTTTTGGGGACAAATAAAGAAAAGAAAACAAAGAGAAAGGGAAACTATGTTAGTTTGGAAAATATTGAAAGTTGTAACAAATAAGTAAAAGTAACACATATATGCGCCAATTCGGTGACATTCAAGACGCGTCCTAATATAGAACCTCTTTTTGCCTGAGGTAGGCCTACGTTACAATTAGTTTGATAATAAATGATACATTTAAACACATTTTAGATTTGGAGCAAACAAAACTTCATTGATTAAGTAGTCTGGCTATTACAATGAAGTAGGCGATAAGAAGACGAAAAAATGAAAGTACAAGGGCCGCCATAAGGCATATAAGAGGGATAGGCCACACGACACTTTGAAGAGCTTATGAGGGAATTCAAAGAAGAAAGATGATCTACGGCCAGGTTGGAGCATCATCATCATCATCGTCCACATCATAGTAAGGACCCGGGTGATACTCTGGAGACTCTTCATGGCCGTGCTCGAATGATATGTCTATAACCCCACCATCTCTTGGGTCATAGACATTAGAACCCATCTCAGAAACCTCCATGTGATCCTCCCACACTTCTTCTTCTGGGTCCTTTTCGGGATCCTCCTCTGGGTCCTCTTTAGGGTCTTCTTCTGGGTTTTCTTCAAGGTCCTCTTCAGGATCCTCTTCTGGGTCTTCTTTTGGGTCTCTTTCCTGGGCTAAATAATTGATGAATCCTGGAACTATGTGATTGTACATGGGTGTAGTGAACCCCATGCGAGGAAGCATCGACTCTCTAATCCAATCAATTTATTATCTGTCGACAAACCCCCAATGCCCGTGTGCGCTCGGATGAGCCATATGACTCACAGTATTCTACCAAGCGTAATACTTTGGCGTACACCAACTTTCTTCTCCTATTTCTAAATCGATTGTGAATTCCCACTCGGCCTGCATATTTCTTATCCATTCCAGTGAGACTGAAGTGAACGCATCTTCATGTGATCCCATTATTGACCATAGTGGAATGTCTTGGATAACTCCAAATTGCCGCATAACCCGAAGAGGTGCATATGGTTAGATGCCTCTAAGCCCAATTAACTCGATAAAGAAATAGTATCGAGTCCTAGCAAACGCCAATCCTGTTATCCAAGAGAACTTCCATTGGATGGCGTCTCCCGTGAGGTTGTTCATAAATGTACGCCATTATTCCCTTCCTGTCGGCGCACCCACCCAATTTTGGAGATGATCTTCGTGGCTTTCGATCTTGTTAGGAGCACCTATGTAATAATCCATTTGTGGATCACGTCGATAGAAATGTTCCCTTGCCTATATCTGTAGCAATATACTGCATCCTCTGAAGAAATTAGGTCTCTTAATGCAGGCCGTCATTGAACGAAGAACTTCGGCGATGATCATAGGCACCAAAGTAAATCTTTGTGGATCATTGAAGATGCTTATAACCATCGGCAATATGTTGATGTTGATAGAATTGGACCTTATCGGGAATACCATAACTCCTAAAAGAGCCATAACGAATACTCTTGGCCTCATATGCTCCCATGCTCCGCGAGTGCATTTAAATTCACACTGATATTCATAGTAACCTTCCGAACGCCCAAACCTTTGAAAGAGATAGTCCAACTCGACATGTCCGTTGTCTACATAACTCAATGACCGAAATATGTGTAGATCCAAGAGACTTATGAAGTCACCGGTACAAATAGTTAAGGGGATCACCGGCAGCCTCCCTCTAATCGGCAGTTCGGTAAGACTATTGATCTCCTCTAGTGTGGGAGTGATCTCAAAATCTAGGAATTTGAATGTTATGGTGCTCGGTTCCCAAAACCCCATTAGTTGAGTGACAAAGACTTTATCGCATTGTGTCCCCAGAAACGAAAATAATGCTCCCAAATGCCCTTAAATCTCTGCCTCGTGTATCCTGCGGATATTTTGCTACCAATTCTGTAGAATGTGGGGCGCTGAAACGACCATTTAGATATCCGGCAAGTCTTGGTTGAGGTTCATCTGAAAAGAGGTAAGGGGTGTAATGAGTTTATTTGCACCAAATCTGTTAAGTTTGGATAATTTATATCAATTTCATACAAAGTTTATGTCGTCGACTTTTAAAGAAGAAACTCATTGACATTTGGGTGGTTTCCTAAATGCAATGGTAATACCGTATATTGTCTTGCCTAAGGCTATTCAACATGACCTATTATTTAAGAGTAAGATTTTTTTCCTATATGATTGAGAGTGGGACTGAGTAATTGCGAGAATGTGCACTATCTTAATTGCACCAACTCTGAATCTAAGGAATCCAAAGAGAGTTTCAGAGGAGTTCAGGAACACCCCTCGCGTGTACAGTGTGTGCGTGTACGGCCAAAACTCAATAGAATGTGCAAATGACAATGTAGGGAAAGCAGTAACAAGTAGTGTCTTAAAACAAATAAGGAACACAAGCTTGGATTTCACTTGCGACCTTTCAGTCAAAGCAATATATCAATAGCAAGCTGAAAAATAAACACGTAATCACAAATGTTGTTCCTAAATTGAGTTTTTCTAAGGTTAAAACCTAAGTATAATCCCCAGCAGGGTCACCAAGCTGTCTCACCCTATTTCGAACTAGCCAAAATAGTTCACAACATAATATGGTTGTGACTCTGATTTTTGAAAAAAATGTTTTTTTTTGTTTTAGAGTCGCCACCTAAATTTTAAGAAAAATATTAGGAAAACCATTTTTTAAATATGTAAATGTAAATTCTGTTTAGATTTGTGAAACTAGTGAGATTCTGAGTAAGAGTTTTGGTTACTCGAGGGGAAGGTGTTAATCATCCCTCAGAGCCTATCTGAAGATGGTCCTTAAACTCAATTTAGGAAAATACAATTAGGAAAAATGTGTTTATTTATTTGCTTTAAAATTAATGGTAAGTAAATTTTTTAAGAAAAAGAGTAAAATACAAGGTACGAAATATATATGTCCATTAAATAAAAATAATATCAGTATGTTTATCATACGGTAAAAAAATTGAATGTATTAAAAATGTATGATAATTTTATATGTTAAGAAATAGATGTATCTTATTTGAACTTAACTTAGATGTATAAATGTTGAGTTTAAAGGATGTAAAATTTTGTTGTTTTATTTATATATAGAATTAAGACGTAAAAATAAAATAAGATTATAATCGAGTTTAAATATATAGAGTGATATGTGTGAAAAATGAAGTTTAATGAAATAAGTAATAATGATACTAAATGTTAAAATATTATATAAAAGTTTGTGATCTTAAATATGATATACATGTAAGTTGTTTAAAACATATGAACACTTATTATTTATTTACACGTATGGACAAATAGACGATAAATTATATGTAGTAAAGTAATATGTATCTTTAAGTGTAGGGATTTATAAATTATAAAATCAATAAATAATACTAGTAAAAGAGATAGTAGATATGAGATAAAATAATATGAAGTGTAACAAAATAATGAGTTACGTATAGAGAAAATTAAAATTAAAAAAAAATATAGGATTTATACCTTTTTGCGCATGACTTATATATGTATGTGTACCTTGTATTTCGAACCTGTTAGAATATCTAAAATCTTGAAATAACATGTTAAGAAAATTAAAATGTTTTAGTAATATTCGATTTAAAAAAAAATGATAATGGTAAATATATATATTTTTTTTGAAAAGGGTTGATGTAAAAAATAAAATAAAATGGGCCTAACTATTGGTTACCCACCCCAACCCATCACTCCTCCACCTTTAGTCTTGAAGGGTCTAAAAATCGCTTAATTATTTCAAAGAAGAAGAATTAGGGCATCTAAATATTGGACTAAATAATGTTAAGGTTAACCCTATAAAGGGTCTACCAAAACTTATATAATTCTAGGTAAGAAATCCTAATTATCCTAAGGGAGAGAGATTGAAAGCTCTTTTATTTTAAAAAGGATTTGCTTAAAAATTGTTAACCGACCAAAATTAGATTAATTAAAAGAGAACTTATAAAAGGGGTTTAAGAGAAAATATTAACATAATATAAACTAGCTTTAAAAGAAAGCGTTAATGTATAAGATTTTATAAGATGATAACTATAAACGATCTCGAGAATGAAACAATGTCTACTATAATCGTAGAGAAAATTAGTTAAGATTTAATTATTATTTTTTTAAAAAGAGCCAGAGGCTTAAAAAATGGATATAATATATTGGGTAAAAGTTTTTTCAAATAAAAAAATAAACTAACTTAAAGGATGGGGACCAAATTTTAGGCCATTTTGTTTTTAAAGAAAATAATAATTGTATTCATTTGAAAGTTGTGTTCTACCAACTAATCTACCCGTTTTAAAGTTCTCAAAAAGTTGTATTATTACTCTAAAACATAAACACTTCTACGTACTAAATTCCAACACTTACAAAGTTTTAAGAAAGATGTGTTTTTTATTGCACTCAAAATGTGCATTTTAATGTTCAAATTGTTACCCCTCATGACTCTCAAAATCTGCCCCTTTTTTAGGCTAAAAAAAAATCTGCACTTTTAAACCTTTAGAATCTACATTTTGGACTCTTGTTCTGAGTAAAAGTTAGCTACAAATGTTGTTAGTAACGGATGGTTGAAAACAAATAATAGTCGTAACATCCTATGTGTGGCATCACTACAAGTGTGAGATTAATTGAGGAAATGACTTGGGCACACCAATATAGAATAATGTCCTCTACAAAACACGGTAAACAAGAGCAAATATCAAACATAAAGTTGCAATTCTGTAACGTTAATTAGAAGCAAAAATTATGTATATTTTGAGGACATAATTTCTTAAAGAGAAGAAGAGGCACTAGACACTATCCATGCGATGGGGCTGCTAGACACAAGCGATAATGTAGGCAAGCACAAATTTGATTTGGACAGATGAATGGAGTCGTATCACAACTCCAAATGCGCTCCCAAGTGTACATGTACAAAAAATAAGAAAAGGAAAACTTGCACCAACAATCACATTTTAATAGACATGATATTTTTACAAATCAGCCTCTTTTCGTAAGTTAGATTTGGAGTACGCAAATGTTAAATGCATTTTCTACACCATGAAGTGATCTTTAAGTATGTCTGCAATTGCCCCGTTGGAGCATAAGAATAGATATATACACATCCTTTTGAGGCTAACAGAAAGGGGTAAACACAAATGGTCTCTGAAGAATGGCGCAACAAATATTTACATAGTTTATACAAAATAAAGAGAGGATGCTATAACTACTTCTACCGATTATTAAGTATGGCTAAAGTAAACTTCATCTATCTAATTCATAAGATAAACGAAACAGCCGTGTATCAACAGATATGTGCAGCAGCCTGGTATTAATGTATTAAGGTTCATTTAGCATTTCGTTCTCTTATAGTCGTATCTTTGATCAAAGGGACTTAAGGATATACAACACAAGATTTTAAAGCTTTAATCATTGTTAATACATGAAGAACTCAATGATAAACTAACAGTCATCCCTTACTAGTTCATAATACTATAAGATTCCAAGGTATTTTGTTATTTTCGGGTATAGAAAGAGGGGATTCAAAGATCTGCTTGTAGGCAGATTTTCCAGCAAACAAACATTGCACTTTAGGCTTCAAAAAATTTCAAACAAACACCAGAATATCCATTAGATAATGAAGGTAAATTTTGTCTCAAGTTTAGGACAGAATGATGTCCTCCTACCCATATATGGCATTTAAACACACACACATATATTGTGACTGACATGAACAAGGATCCTGATCCATATCAACTATTTTATATGCTTGAATTTAATAATCACATGCATTGTGACAAAAGAGTAAAGTGTAAATTCAGCCGAGTTAATCACCCAAAATAGGCATAAAGCAGAAACAAGGAAGAGCTATGGATGTTTAGACATGGCGAATAACAACATGACTAACAACATTTATGAAGCAGAAGCAAAATATTCCTCAGAAAATATGAAACACGAGGAGGAAAAATAGATCAAAATCGATTATACTAAAGTAAGAGTTAATCTGATCGGTTTGTATGAGTTCTGACAATGCTTAGTAGATATGCATTACAAGGTCAAGACAGAGAAGAAAGAATTTCACATATTAAACATCAACGACGAAAATAAAATAGAGAGGATTGGACTTCGCATTGGTCTCTTAACAGAGAACTTTAACAGAGGACAAAAGTTTATGTTAACAGGACTTCAAAATATCAAACATGCTTAACCACTCGAAATAACATAGTCATTTTAAACTTAATGAGATCCTATAAACAAGACGTTTGAATTGTTAGTGCGAACAGATGGGCCGTAACAGGGATTCAAGTTAGACATGATAACGCTTTCCTAACAAAGCTCGACACTTAGTTAAATCATGTAAGATAAGGTAGGTAACCATGGTATTTGCTCTCCAACATGATTTTAACAGAAGGGTATTGGTATCCTTAATCACACCGTGCTTTAATAGAAAAATAAGGACATCTGGTCATATGGCAAATTAATCTAATAACATTGCAAGAACAAAATTTTTATTTTTTTATTTTGATGAGGGAATAAAGCTAAGCAGATCATCGAAAGTACTGGTTTAAGAATTTTAACAAAAAGGTTAGCATCATAACACTTCATAACTAAACGCCTGCAACAAAACGAGTAGATCAGTCACCAACCTAGTTAGGCTCAAACGAAAGGGGGATGGTTATGTCCAAATCTGTTTAGTCTCATTTAACATGTCAAATAGCCTTCTCAAAAATCCAGTACTTTATATTGACAACTTTGGGCACTGATTTGTAACAGAATATTGTGTTGAAGACAAGACCCTTATAGTCATCTCTTTTTTTTTTCTTTTGAATTCTGAATTCTAACAAGATACAAGTATCACAACATTTTACAAACTATTCACAGACTAATTTTCAAATCAAGCTTAACCGAGGCAAGATTCTGGAAACACAAAAGAAAAAAAAAACCAAACTAAATCAAGGATGGGGACATTTAAACAACCATAATTGATTCATGAAAACTAAAGGAAATAAGGGAGATTACGGACCTTATGTAGAGCAACAAACTAAGACTTTGTTGTCAAGATTCAAAGTTCAAACTCAAACTCAAAGTTAAAAAAAAATCCAGAGAAGTGTGAATCTTCTCTTTTCGGACGCCTTTTGAATCTCTATAACGATTTTTAGATATTTTTTTTCCTCAATTTTCTGGATGATTTTCGGATGTTGTTGGGTTATTTTTTTTTCTGTTCTTTTCGCTGATTCCCTGATGATCTTCGAGTGAGAACCAAAGCCTCTTTTTATAGGCGAAATTTGGACTCTTAAAAATTCGGATTTGAAACTCAAAATTATTAAAATCCATTGTGTAATGCAAGGGACGAGTGAAATCTTGAAAACATCACCTTTTTAGGCTTCTTAGAGTTGAGACCTAAGAGCTCATAACGTTCTTGAGTTTTCTTTTCGATGTAAAAAAAAAGGGGAAAGATGGGATTATTGACGGTAGTGGCAGAGAAAGGTTATGGAAGGGATGTAAAGTTGACGAGAGGGAGTTGTGATTGATAGAGGACAAGGAGAATAAGGTGGAAACCTATCGGATATTGCACTTTTTCGGCGGTCCGCAAGCAGCGGCGATTTGATGGAAGAGCAGTGAAGGGCATGGGGAAGATGAACGTCTGGGGAAGATGAGGATTTCTGGGAAAGGAAAACGTCTTTTTTCTGAAAAGAAGAAGAAGAACATTGGGGTCTTTTTTTATTGGGAAAAGATGAAAAAGTTTGGGATTTAATTTGGGTCATCCGATCGTTTGATCGGACGGTTAAGATAAATTAGTAATTAAAAGGAGAAGTTATATATATATATATATATATATATTAAATAATGATAACAACTTGATTAACTAGGACCATTAGATTTAATTGTAGGGTCAAGATTTAAACTAAAGAAGAACAATCCATGTGCTCGCCTACATGGCAGACACAGATTGGCCGGTTTAAGGGGACTTAGATTACCAAAATTGCTCAAATTAAATTAATTTAAACTATAACCTCTTCTTTAATAAATAGTCATAATTTATTAAATTAAAATAATTATTATGCAAAATTATCTTAATTGATAAAATTAGTCACTATTAAAATTAAATTAAATGTAAATTAGTAACTCATTAATTAATTAAGCTTTCTAACTTAAAAAATGTACGAAAAATAACTATTGCGACAAAAGAAATTATATTTGAACAAAAATAGATTCAATTCTAAAGAACGACACTTATTTAAAAAAATGAGAAAGTAAGTAGTAATATATATATATAATATTTAATTTTTATAAGAAATAACATTTATGAAATAAATTTATCAAATAAAATAAATAATTAAAAATCTTTTCGCATTCCTAAAAAATTTCGCAACACATATATCTTATTATTATTATTATTATTATTATTATTATTATTATCAATAATAATTTAGTTAAATGTGGAGAGCCAAAATTGGGTGTCAACAGTAAAGGGTAAAGTTGAAGTTCATTTCTTCAAAAGTATATGGGGACTAAGTATTCCCAAAGAGATTTAAAATGTTTTCACATTTAAATAAGAATGGAAACTTAGATTTCCAAAGAGCCTTCGGGCTAGTTTTTAGAAAAAGTAATCGTTTTCTAAATGAAGCAAGAGGGGAAACTTTGGTTTCCAAGATAGCCTTTAAGCTAAGTTTTTGAGCACTAATCTCAAATAACGGAAGAAGTATGTTTTTAAAACATAAGAGCTAGTATATTTTGGGAGTAGTATTGAGCACCAAATTGGGGGCGAGCATGGGTTCAGATAACTCACGTCTCCATAAAACCATGTAGCCACCATGGGTAGAAAATGGTCATACTTTTTAGATGAACCCTTTTCATAATAGACTAGTGGATCCACTTAGTAGTTCAGGTCTTATACCTTTGGTCGGGTGTAGGATGCGCTGGTAGCGTGAGGTAGATCGCTGTATCATCACTATAGCTCTTATGTGATGGTTGTCGGTTAGAAAAACTCCTACAGAAGTTACTGTATTTTTATATACATCAGTTTATTGTATTTTTACATATATTTTAGAGTTATGTTGTATCCTTGTATATACACATAGTTGACATCATGTTTTTAAACAGCTTTTCTTTATATTGCACTTGTTTTAAACTGGTTTATATTGAAATGAGTTCAGTTAAGTATTCATGAGTTGCGAAGAGCCAAGGTAAGTGTTTCTTCCAGATTCCCTTTCAAACCTATGTTGTTTTAGCATTTCAACTTGCATACTCGTACATTCAATGTACTGATGCCAGTTGGCCTGATCGTCTTATGATGCAACTAGGATCGGCATCCCAGCGCACCGTTGATCTAGTGAGCAGTTCAGAGTCAGTCGGTGAGCCTCCTTGCATTCCAGAGGATCTATTTTCATTGCTTTCTAGTTAGTTCATTAGGATGTTATGGGGTTTAACATCCATCTCAGTTGTTTTAGAGGCTTCATAGATAGTCAGATGTTAGTCTTTTGAGTCTTTTCATTATCATTTCTTATTGTTAAGACTTGGGTTGCCAGGTTTGGCCAAGTTGAATGTTTAATCCTTAAAACATTCTCAGTTATTTTATTATTATTCAGTTCAGTTAAGTTTATTGATCCTTATTGATATGAATTTTGTCTTCCGTTGAGTTAAGTAAGCCAGGCCAAGGGTTCGCTTGGGGCCAGCAATGGTCTTTGAGTGCCAGCCAAGTCCGGGGCGTAGGCTCGGGTAGTGAAAAACTTGGTATCAGAGCCCAAAGTTCAAGTGTCTTAGGGAGTCTATGAAGTCGTATTTGTAGAGTCCTATTTATCAGTGTGAAGTGCGCCACATCTATAATTAGGAGGCTGCAACATTTAGGAATTCCTTCACTTCTTTCATACTCATTTCGTGCGTTAGAGTTTATCTCTAAAAGTTTCCTTCTAATTCGTGGTTGCACGTGTTTTCAAATAATCATGCCTCCACGAAGAGCTGTCAGAGGTCGTCCTGCGAGTCACAATGTTGAACCACAAGAGCAAGAGTTACCCAATGCACCTGAAGTGCAACCTCAGGACGAAGTTACTAATGCTGAGTTCAGAGAGGCTATTAGGATGTTCAGTCAAGTTGTTACTAACCAAGCTAGGCACCAGAGAGGAGCTCGTCAGGAAGAGCCTGACACTTCTAGGATTCGTGAGTTATTGAGGATGAACCCTCCAAGTTTCACTGGTTCAAGCATTTCTGAGGATCTGGAGAATTTTGTTGATGAACTGAAAAAGGTGTTCGATGTGATGCATGTTACTGACACTGTGAGAGTTGAGCTACCTACATATCAGATGAAAAATGTTGCTAGGACTTAGTTTGATCAGTGGAAAGGGGGTAGAGCTAAGGATGCACCACCTGCAAGTTGGGCCTGTTTTGAAAAGGATTTCTTGAGGAGTTTCTTTCCCCGAGAATTGAAAGAGGCTAAGGTACATGAATTTCTAACACTTAAGCAGGGTTCTCTAACTATGCATAAGTATGGGTTGAAGTTCACCCAACTATATCACTATGCTCAGGAAGTGGTTGCGGACATGAGGAGTATGATGAGTCTATTTGTTGATGGGTTGTCCTGTCTATCAAGCAAAGAGGGCCGGGCAGCAGTGCTTATTGGGGACATGGACATTTTGAGGTTGATGGTCTATGTGCAACAAGTAGAGGAATATAAGCTAATGGGATATGGAGGAATTCAAGAACAAGAGGGCTAAGACAAGGAATGAGTTCGGGTTGCAGAAAAGTAATGCCAACCGGTCACTTCCAACAGAAACAGAAGGGGCCTACTCCATTATCTGCTAGTGCACCTGCACCTAAGAACAAAGGTGAGTACAATAATCAGAATTTCAGAGCTAAACTTGCTTATTCTCAAGGTAGTGTGGCGCAAAGGGGTAGTAAGCCTCCTGCATGCGCCAAGTATGGTAGGAACCACTTAGGTATTTGTCGTGAGGGCTCCACAGGTTGTTTTAAGTGTGGTTAGACTGGGCATTTCATGCGAGAGTGTCCAAAGAACAAGTAGGGAAATGATAATGGGGGCAATAGAGCCTAGTCTTCTTCAGTTGTTCTACCAGACAGAGCTGCACCTAGAGGGGCTACTTCCGGTACTGGCGGAGGAACAAACCGCTTATATGCTATCAACAGTCGCCAAGAGCAAGATGATTCACTAGATGTTGTCACTGGTATGATTCAAGTCTTTGACTTTACTATTTATGCCTTGCTAGATCCAGGAGCGAGTTTATCTTTTGTAACTCCATATGTTGCTATGAATTTTGATGTTATTTTTGAGAAACTTAGTGAACCATTCAGTGTCTTTATGCCTGTTGGTGAGTCTATTCTAGCAGAGAGAGTCTAATGTGATTGTCCCGTTTCCTTCAACCACAAGAGTACCATGGCTGATTTAATTGAGTTAGACATGATAGATTTTGATGTCATTCTTCGTATGGACTGGCATCATGCCTGTTATGCCTCAGTTGATTATAGAACTCGAGTAGTCAAGTTTCAGTTTCCAAATGAGCCAGTCTTAGAGTGGAAAAATAGTTCAGCAGTGGCTAAGGGTCGTTTCATTTCGTACCTTAAGGCAAGGAAATTAGTTTCTAAGGGGTGTATCTATCACTTAGTCCGAGTTAATGACTCAAGTGTTGAGGTACCTCCTATTCAGTCAGTTCCAGTAGTAAAAGAGTTTCCAGAAGTCTTTCCAGATGATTTTCCCGGAATCCCTCCTGAGAGAGAGATAGACTTCGGTATAGATCTTCATCTAGATACTCGTCCTATATCTATTCCGCCATATAGAATGGCACCAGCAGAGTTGAAAGAGTAGTTGAAAGATCTCCTATATAAGGGATTTATTCGACCAAGTGTCTCACCTTAGGGAGCTCATGTCTTGTTTGTGAGAAAGAAAGATGGTTCCCTTAAGATGTGTATAGATTACCGTCAGTTGAACAAGGTTACCATCAAGAATAAGTATCCTTTTCCGAGAATTGATGATCTTTTCGATCAGCTTCAGGGTGCTTCATGTTTCTCAAAAATCGATCTCAGATCAGGTTACCATTAGTTGAGAATAAGGGAATGTGATATTTCAAAGACATCATTCAGGACCCGTTATGGTCATTATGAGTTTTTAGTCATGTCGTTCGATTCAACTAATTCACCAGCAATGTTCATGGACCTTATGAATAGAGTCTTCAAACCTTATTTAGATATGTTTTTTATCGTCTTCATTGATTAAATACTAATCTATTCAAGGAATGAAGAGGATCAGGCTATCCATCTCAGAATAGTTCTTCAGACTTTAAAAGATAAGGAGTTGTATGCCAAATTCTCTAAGTGTGAGTTTTGGCTTGAGTCTGTGGCATTCTTGGGCCACATAGTTTCTGGTGAGGGAATTAAAGTTAATACTCAGAAAATTGAGGCAATGAAGAATTTGCCTACACCCACATCGCCAACTGATATTAGGAGTTTGTTGGGTTTGGCTGGATATTATAGAAGGTTTGTAGAAATGTTCTCGTTTATTTCATCCCTTTTGACCAAATTGACTCAGAAGACAGTTAAGTTTCAATGGTCTAAAGCTTGTGAGAAAAGCTTTCAGGAATTGAAAAAGAGGTTGACTACTGCCCCAGTTTTGACCTTCCCAAAAGGTACTCAAGGTTTTATGGTGTATTGTGATGCATCTAGAGTTGGCTTGGATTGTGTCTTAATGCAGAATGACAAAGTTATAACTTATGCCTCTAGACAGTTAAAAGTTCATGAGAAGAACTACTCAACCCATGACTTAGAGTTGGCTGCTGTGGTATTCACTTTGACGATATGGCGCCATTACTTGTATGGTGTGCATGTTGATGTATTCACTGATCACAAGAGCCTTCAATATGTGTTCACTAAGAAAGAGTTGAATCTCAGACAAATGAGGTGGTTAGAGTTACTCAATGATTATGACATAAGTATTCTTTATCACCCAAGTAAGGCTAATGTTGTTGCTAATGCCTTGAGCAGGTTGTCTATGGGTAGTATTGCCCATGTTGATGAAGAAAAGAGGGAGTTAGCAAAAGATGTGCATAGGTTTGCATGCTTAGGAGTCCGACTTATGGATTCCACAGAAGGAGGAATAGTGGTGACGAATGGGACTGAATCATCATTAGTGTCAGAGGTGAAGGAAAAGTAAGACCAAGATCTCATTTTTCTAGACTTAAAGAAAAATGTTCATAAGCAAAATGTATTATCTTTTGAACAAGGGGGAGATGGTGTATTAAGATATCAAGGTAGACTGTGTGTACCTATGGTGGATAGACTCCAAGAGAGGATTATGGAAGAAGCTCATAGATCCAAATATTCCATTCATCCAGGTTCCACAAAGATGTATCGTGACTTGAGACAAGTTTATTGGTGGAATAGCATGAAGAAGGGCAATGCTGAATTTGTCGCTAAGTGTCCAAATTGCCAACAAGTGAAAGTTGAGCACCAAAGGTCCGGTGGTTTGGCGCAGAATATAGAACTTCCAGAATGGAAGTGGGAGATGATTAATATGGATTTCATCACAGGTTTACCAAAGTCTCGCAGGCAACATGATTCTATTTGGGTGATTGTCGACATAATGACAAAATCAGCCCATTTTCTACTAGTAAAGACTACCCATTCAGCAGAAGATTATGCCAGGTTATATATTCAAAAAGTGGTAAGACTTCATGGAGTCCAAGTCTCCATCATTTCAGATAAAGGTGCACAATTTACTGCACAGTTCTGGAAATCTTTTTAAAAATGTTTGGGTTCGAAAGTGAACTTAAGTAATGCCTTTCATTCTCAGACTGATGGGCAAGCATAGCGCACTATTTCAAACTTTAGAAGATATGTTAAGGGTTTGTTTGATTGATTTCAAAGGAAATTGGGATGATCACTTATCTCTCATTGAGTTTGCTTACAACAACAGTTACCATTCTCGCATCCAAATGGCTCCTTATGAAGCTCTTTATGGAAGGAGATGCAGATCTCCTATTGGATGGTTTGAAGTTGGTGAAGCAGGGTTGATAGGACCAGATTTAGTTCACCAAGCTATGGAGAAGGTGAAAGTGATTCAAGAACGGTTGAAAACGGCACAGAGTCGTCAAAAATCCTACATTGATGTTAGGAGAAGGGCGTTAGAGTTCGAAGTAGATGATTGGGTATATTTGAAAGTTTCACCCATGGAGGGTGTTATGAGGTTTGGTAAGAAGGGGAAGCTTAGTCCCCGATATATTGGACCTTATCGCATATCCAATAGTATTGGCAATGTAGCTTATGAGTTGGAGCTGCCACATGAATTAGCAGCGGTTCATCCGGTATTTCATATCTCCATGTTGAAGAAGTACATGGGTGATCCTTCATTGATCATATCGACCGAAAATATTGGGGTCAAGGATAACTTATCTTATAAGGAGATTCCTGTTCAGATTCTAGATCGCCAAGTTCGTAAGTTGAGAACAAATGAGGTGGCATCAGTCAAAGTCCTTTGGAGAACCAATTTGTTGAGGAAGCTACTTGGGAAACTGAGGAGGATATGAAGAAGAGATATCCACATCTCTTTGAATCTGAAGGAAGTGCATATCAAGGTACTAATTTTCTTCTTGGTGCTCTTTAAATTATGAATGAGTATGTTGTTTGTTGCATTTGCTTGTAGGGTGTTTGAACTTGATATTACACCCTTAGCCTAGTAAGAGTAATCTTATTCGAGGATGAATGTTCCCAAAGGGTAGATATTGTAACATCTCGCAACTAGAAAGAACTAGAAGGGAATTTAAAATTTGGAAATAGTCATTTTTGGAAAGTATAAGGAAATCTGGAAAATGTTAAGTGAGTTAAAGTGAGTTTTTAGTCAACTTCAAATGACCATAACTCCTAGTTCAAGATGAGTTAGGTGTAGTTCCAGATATGGTTGGAAAGTTCTTGGAATGATCTTTCCAACGCCGCCGAGTTTGCGCAATTCCGAGTTCGTATGTCTAAGTTATTTCCTTTGGAAGTTGGGTTGTTGGATTAAGGAAAGTCCAAATCCGGATTTGTGAAGGGTAAACTAGTCTTTTCCTTACCTAATTTGCCTATTTCGTTTTTAGGAATTTATTGGGGTAAAACAAGACTTTATTCAGTTTAGAAAAATTAGAATTTACGCTAGGGATTGAAGAGAAGAAGAAAGAAGAGAAAAGAGGAGAGAAATCAAGAAATCGCCAAGAACGTTCAAGCTTTGCGAGTGGAATTAGTCGGGGGTGATTCCTACAAGGTATGTGAGATCACATAGTGTTGGGTTCGTTCTCCCACAGGCCAAACTTGTTTCAATTCAGCAAAACTGGAGTTGTTTGAATGTTAAGAAAGTCAAGTTCTTGAAGAACATTGTTGAATTCTTGTTGGTTGATTGTTGAATGCCTAGTGTTGATTTGATTCGTGTTTCCGGGTTGTTTTACGAGTTAAATCTATTAGGTATTGAGGTTACTAATGATCCTAAGTGTTTAGGGAAAGAACTACGAAAGTTTAGAGGGTTTAGAGATGAAAAACTAAGGAGAAAATCGGTGATTTTCTGGGAAAAGGGCTTGGGGCATCGCGCCATAAAAGTTCCTCTGAACTTTGGCTTCTGGCGTTTCGCACCAGCTTGAGCGCCTCAGGGAGTTCTCTGAACTTTGAGGGCTGACACCTCGCACCTCTCAGAGCGTCAGGGACGCCAGTTCTCCCCATTCGTTCCCCACCTTTTCGTACTTGTTCCTTAACAATGTACCTATGTTTTCTAGTTGATTCCAACACTCTAAGGTACATCTAAACATCATGAAATCATCCATAAACATGAGATCATGAACCTTGAATCCATAATCCAATTTAAGAAAAGTTAAGTGTCAAGTCAAGAGAAGTAAGAGTGAAGTCAAGAGAAGTTCTTAAGAGTTTCCCAAAAGTCTTTTGCAAACGTTTTAACTTTGTTTTAAGACTTAAGTTTTGAGTTCAGTAAAGAGTAAAGTTGAAGTTCATTTCTTCAAAAGTATATGGGGACTAAGTATTCCCAAAGAGATTTAAAATGTTTTCACATTTAAATAAGAACAGAAACTGAGATTTCCAAAGAGCCTTCAGGCTAGTTTTTAGAAAAAGTAATCGCTTTCTAAATGAAGCAAGAGTGGAAACTTTGGTCTCCAAGATAGCCTTTGAGCTAAGTTTTTGAGCACTAATCTCAAATACAGAAGAAATATGTTTTTAAAACATAAGAGCTAGTATATTTTGGGAGTAGTATTGAGCACCGAATTGGGGGCGAGCATGAGTTCAGATAATTTACGTTTCCATAAAACCATGTAGCCACCATGGGTAGAAAAGGGTCATACTTTTTAGATGAACCCTTTTCACAATAGACTAGTGGATCCACTTAGTAGTTCAGGTCTTATACCTTTGGCCGGGTGTAGGATGCGCTGGCAGCGTGAGGTAGATCGCTGTGTCATCACTATAGCTCTTATGTGATGGTTGTCGGTAAGAGAAACTTCCACAGAAGTTATTGTATTTTTATATACATCAGTTTATTGTATTTTTACATTTATTTTAGAGTTATGTTGTATCCTTGTATATACACAGAGTTGACATCATGTTTTTAAATAGCTTTTCTTTATATTGCACTTGTTTTAAACTGGTTTATATTGAAATGAGTTTAGTTAAGTATTCATGAGTTGCGAAGAGCCAAGGTAAGTGTTTCTTCTAGATTCCCTTTCAAGCCTATGTTATTTTAGCATTCCAACTCGCATACTCGTACATTCAATGTACTGATGCCATGATGCAGACACAGGTAACTAGGATCTGCATCCCAGCGCACCGTTGATCCATTGAGCTGTTCAGAGTCAGTCGGTGAGCCTCTTTGCATTCCGGAGGATCTATTTTCATTGCTTTCTAGTTAGTTCATTAGGATGTTATGGGGTTTGTCCCAACATCCATCTCAGTTGTTTTAGAAGCTTCATAGATAGTCAGATGTTAGTCCTTTGAGTCTTTTCATTATCATTTCTTATTGTTAAGACTTTGGTTGCCACTTTTGGCCAAGTTGAATGTTTAATCTTTAAAACATTCTCAGTTATTTTATTATTATTCAGTTCAATTAAGTTCATTGATCCTTATAGATATGAATTTTGTCTTCCACTGAGTTAAGTAAGCCAAGCCAAGGGTTCGCTTGGGGCCAGCAATGGTCTTCGAGTGCCAGCCACGTTCGGGGTGTAGGCTCGAGGAGTGACATATTGAGCACCGATATGGGGATGAGTTCAAACAACTCAAACTCCTCATAAATCATGTTTGCCAACATGGGTAAAATATCATACTTTTTAGAGGAATCCTTATTGTTTAGTAGATCCATTTAGTTGAGAGGTTCTATATCCCGGTACGGTATAGGACAGTTCTAGCAGCGTAGGCGAGACATTGTATCATCACGTAGCTCATCTTAAATATTGTTGATGTGTATTTTTACTATATCACTTATTACCTTGATTTTAGAGTTGAGTAAGTATTTTGTAAAGTTAAATGATTTCATTCTTTTATTCTTTACATTCAGTTGAGTATTATTTTATCAGTTGCAGTCCCTTTTATTTTAGTTATTTTGCTTCGACTATATTACATACTCATACATTCAATGTACTGGTGTCATTTGACTTGCATCTTTTTATTATGCAAATACATGTGTTCATGATCATCAACAGATGTTTCGTTGAGATCACTTCACACTTCCCCTTTGAGAGTTTTGGTGAGTCCTCCTTGCATTTCGGAGGGCCACATTTTTTATTTCAGTATTTACTTTGGGGCATCGAGGGTCTTTTCCCAACGTCCACGTTGAACTTAGATGCTTCATAGATAACTACAGTGGAGTTATTTTTAGAATTTCTCTCATTAAAGTGTTTTGCTAATATTATACTTTGCTTAGATGAGTATTTGAGACAGTTAAGTTATATGTTTCTCTCTAAAGCTTTTAATTTGCTTGAGTCAAATCTTTCGCTAAGTAATCAGCCAAACCGAGGGGTCGCTATTGGGAGCCAGAAATGGTTCTCGAGTGCCGGTCACGTCTAGGGTGTAGGCTCGGGATGTGACAGAAGGTATTAATAACTAATAATGAAGAAAAAAAGTTGTACAGTTACTATTTGAGAAATATCATGACACCAACAATAAAAAAATAATATGATTTAAAGCAAAAAAGGTTAAAAAAATCAAACAAACAAAAAAGCTTCCAAGGCGTACGTTTTACGCCTAGGGCTTACGTTTTTATGCATGGAGCTTACGCCCTATGGATCTATGTCTTCAATTTGAACCCCAGAGCATTTTTGATATGCTCCGCCACGAGACTCATCTGGGACTCGCCAAAAAAACGTTTTTGAAAACACTGATCATAAGATTTATAAGAAATTTTAGAAAAGAAGATGAAATAATTATGATAGTGATGTTGCGATATATACTATTAATCATGTATTTAGATATAGTATTTATTATAGAACAATTGTTTATTTAATTGTAATAAAAGATTTAATAGATCATATGTTCGTTTATGTATCTGTTTACTCATATAGTAGATGTTTGTGTGTATAGAGTTTTAGCTTATACATAGAGGATTAAATCATCGGTTCTTATAAGTAAAAAGTTTTTTGTTTACAATCTAAGATGAAAATTGGACAAGCATCGACATGATTGAAACATAAGATTATATATAATTTATCTTAATTGTGGAGACAATGTTGTTCCAACTTCTTGAACTAGTGCATTTTGTATGTATTGAACGAGATCGAGTAAAGGTAGATGTTTTAGACTAACTGGTAAAAACATATTTTCTAAACTATCAAATGTATTTATATTCTCAATCTTAATATAACTATTACGAGTTGTATACATTAATTATCGTTTTGATTCATTAAAATGTGAGATCCGCAGATGAATCAATATGTCTGGTAGATTGGATAATAATCGTATATATTGGTGAAATAACAAGTTAGCTGATTGAATCCATGTCTCGATATAGAGATTGATTATATGCCTTTTTGAGAAGCTTGTAAGTTTCCATTGTGTCGCACCTTGCAAGTAGATTTATGAATCTGAAACATGAAATAAGTTCAGCAGTGCTCTAAAAGAAATTAATCATTGAATTAAATTCGTCAGTATTAATTTTTTTTACTGATTAGTATTTGTAATCTTAACATGAGGAATTACATAAGCGTTTAATAGGGAATTTCGAAATATAAATAGAGGAGCGCAATTATAAAATTTCTACCGGAATGATTTACAATTTATTACGTAAGAATAATTCAAATTAATTTTTGAAATTATTTCCACAGTAGGAAGACTCAATAATTAATTTTGTGGTCCTTACCGTACCCATATTTAATTAAAACTCAAAATCCTATATCTTAAGTAAAAAGGAGGAAAACAATGTGTCTTTTCTTATTCAAGAAATGAACGCGCGGTGGTTTTGATTCTCTCTTTTGGACTGGAAGAAATCTCTATAAGTAGGGATTCTTCTAACTTAGAGAAGGAATAAGTTTTCTATATGATACTTACCCCCAAGTATTAAGAGAGTTTAGCTGTGAACTTGGAATTACCATAGAAGACTGCAGTCTAACTTGTGGATTCACTTGAAGGTATCTGCTCACGCTTTAAGAGGTATTCATCGAATTGAATTTTAGTAAGTTTATGTGTTCAAGCATGATCATATGTGTTTTTATATGTGTTCTGCATAAACGTATGTGTTTTTAATTATTCATGTAAGCAACATGATTCTGATATACTTCGTTGTACATATGTTTTCCAATAAGTGATACTCATAAAAGTGGTTGAGCTGATACAACATGATGTGTCCTATAAAAAAGGTTAGAGATCGATTCTCTTTACCAACATCTTTTTAATAAAGTACACCGATCTCACTAAGTACAAATTTTATATATATTGTATGATTTACGAGCTATGACACAAAAACAGATTTATTACTAATATTTATCTGAAGAATAATAACTGAAAATTCCCTCAGTTCCCTCATTTGTGTTATCGCATTGTTACCTCATTTGTGCATTCCAATTATGTCCTTACATTTCCATATCTACAACACTCCCAATATCTTTACAATTTTTTATCTGATTTAAATCAACATGAGCTGCTTGTGTATATCTTGATTTATTATTCATTTTCATCAAATGTCATGACCTGTAAAGAAAAAATAAATAAAGTATTATTAGTACCTTGTTTGGTACACTTTTCTAACCTATGCATAACTAATGCTTGTATTAGTAAAAATACACTCTATTGTGTATTGAAGAGTGTATTACTAATACCATCTATTTATATGCATTAGTAATGCAATGGGATCTAATGCATGCATTAGCATTATTAAAGACACAATTGCCCTCAAAAACTTTTTTTACATCCTTTAATTTCCACTATATTTGTGGAGGGTATTTTTGTAAACAAATATTTTTTCTAAAAAAATTATGTAATGCATAATATTTTTAGTACACCAAACCAAACATTGCATAAAAAAATATCATCATAACTAATGCAAGCATAACTAATATAAGTATTACTAATGCAAGCATTACTAATACACTATATTTTGCATTATTCTTATACACTCTACCAAACGACCCCTTAGTGTGACAGTCTAAGAGAAATATAAAATGGTGTTGAAATTGCGAAAACATGGGAATGATTTTCTCTATTATTATTATTTTATTAATTATTAGGGATAATTTCAGAGACCTCCCTCCAGGTTTCGCTCTACAACACTCACCTCCCTGTGGTTTACAATATTACGTCTACCTCCCTTATTTTCATTTTCTTGTAACCATTCTTTAAGCCTATTTAAAATAAATATAAATTAATTTAGATTTGATATTTTTACCCTTCTATATATTAATTTCTTCATATTAATAAATATTATATAAAAAAATACCTCATTTAACAAATACTTTAAAAAGTAAATAATCACAAATAAATTTTCTTAAGAATTAAAAGTCCTCTTCTCTTCAAACTTCCATTTGTAGGGAAGATGGCTGACTCTTGTGAAGAAGAATGGAGAAAAATTGAACAAGACTGATAAAGTGGAAGTTTGAAGAGAAGATGACTTTTAATTCTTAAGAAAATTTATTTGTGTTGATTTATTTTTAAAGTATTTGTTAAATGAGCTATTTTTCTTTATATAATATTTATTAATATGAAGAAATTAATATATAGAAGGGTAAAATTGTCAAATCAAAATTAATTTGTATTTATTTTAAATAGATTTAAAGAATAATAAAAATAAGGGAGGTGGACATAATATTGTAAACCACAGGGAAGGTGAGTGTTATAGAGCGAAACTTGGAAGGAGGTCTCTGAAATTATCCCTAATTATTAATTACTTTTTAATAATAAATAGTACTGTATTAGAAGTTGCTAAGCCACGTGTATAAATAAATATGAGAGGTCATGACATTTTCTTTGGTATTTTTATAAAGACTTATTATTTATTTGTTAATTAACTATTAATTTATTCTTAACTAAATAATATTTTTAAAATCTAAGATAAATTATTTTTAATCATAAAAGCATGGATCATTTTGATAATAATTTTTCAAGATTTCTTTTATTTGTGTTGACATTGTATATGTTTCTTTTTCCCCCCATAAAAATGGATTTAATTCTTATATTTTTAGGTGAAGTTGAACAACGAAATCAATTTCGAAAATTCATAAATTCCACAATTTGGTTTATATTTACTTTTAAAGATAATTTTAAAATGTTAACTAAAATATAAATCAAAGGATCTATCTTTTAAAAGAAATGAGAAGGGGATTACAATGTGTAGTATAAAAAACTATCATGAATACTAGTAATTAGGATCTAAAGTAATGTAATTTATGTAGTTTACTCAAATTTATATCATAGGACAATCTTTACTTGTCCAACATACTAAACAATCCCTCAGAGTTGTGAGATGGCCCTATTATGACCCTTTTTCATGTTCTCTTT
This sequence comes from Solanum stenotomum, assembly GCF_019186545.1. Taxonomy (NCBI): domain Eukaryota; kingdom Viridiplantae; phylum Streptophyta; class Magnoliopsida; order Solanales; family Solanaceae; genus Solanum; species Solanum stenotomum. Next base: position 17,927,244 of record NC_064289.1, on the reverse strand, counting down.
AATTTATCACCTTTAAACATAAAAAACAATGTCTTTAAAGTTTTGCCAAATTCCTATTGTAGATTCACCCATACTCTTGCATGACGGTTAGAAAAGAAATACCATAAATCACTTTAACTTTGCAATATCAAAAAGAAATACAGATAATTGAAACAATTTCAAAAATCTAATTTTAATTATATAAAATAAAGTAATACAGAAATTTAATGTGATATAAAAATTTATAGCCTATCAAAATACCGAATTAATAACACCCTAATTTCACCAGAAAATTGTGGACATGGATATACAATTTTTTCAGTTTTTGCCAAACCTACGATAGTAGGTGCAACGCCAACTTAAGGTAGGTACGCCAAAATGGTAGTGTTGCATTCTAAAAAAAAAATCATACTATGCGGTTGTTTTATTTAAATTAAATTATTCTAGAATTATAAGCATGATTATATCTACCCTTTATATGAACTAGATCAGATAATATCATAATTATTGGGGCTGTTCATGGTTATGATTAAAAAATCAAACCGCAATCCAATTAAAATAATCGATATTTGGTTTAATTTGGTTAGGTTTGATTTTAAATTTTGAAAACCGATACTATTTGGTTTGGTTTTGGTTTTACTAAAAAACAACTGCAATAATAATCAAACCGAACTGACAAATTAGATATATAAATTTTATAATTATTTATATATTATTCATAAATAAAATATAAATATTTTGTTAAATTTTAAGTAACTTGTCTTTAACTTTACCATTTTCTCAAGCCCAACTATTACAATCCTAAGTCCAAGTTCATCAAAATTTATTGCTTTATAGTCTTTACCTACCATATCTTTCATAAGATAGTCACAATTTCTGTTAATTGAATCACTTTGTTCGTGTAATGATAACTCTAGTATTGCTTAATTGAACCAACAATAACTTTTCTATGGATTGTTCATGTATTAGGTGTTTGTGTCTATCAAGATACGTATGTCCTCAAAAATTTATTACTTTCAAACCGAAAAAATCAGAAAAACTGAACCAAACCATCATTAACCAAACCAACAATTATTTTTTTCGTTTGGATTGGTTTGGTTTTAGAAATTTAAAAAATCGACTAGACTAATTTGATTTTGATTTTAACCAATAACCGATCCAAATTGAACCACGAACACCCCTTGATAGTTATAATACAAAATATGTGCCAATTTTTAATAATACTCTCAATGAAAAATAAATATGGGTTAATACTCAATGTCGCAATTATAGAACTAATTAACTGAGCACAATATTTTTTTAAAAATAAAAAATAACTGAACACAATATCTTTAGGAAATGATTTTAATTTTTTTTTTGCTACACAGATCATTTTTAGAGATTGACAAGGGCATCATCATGATAAAACCACATAGATACATGAAAAGATGCCTAATCCATAAATTTGCCCCTACTCTTAAATATAAAATTGAACTAACACATTCATATTACGTAGCATCGTATATGATAATTTTATGTTCTACATTGCATCTTACGATGTTGCGTAGGATATATATGTCTACTTATTCAAATTATACAAATTTAAGTGTGTATAGTTGTACACACCTAAAATTTAAGAGCAAAAAATCCGTTGAAGTCAAGTTAGATGACACATTTACGTATTATCCCCATGAAAAAAAGAGAACAACTTTTTAAGGGCCATTTGGTAGAATATAGTAGAGAAAATAATATTTATTTTTTTTAACTTAGTAGTGTTTTTAATTTATGTTTAACGTATTTGATACTATGATTTTTTGTACTTATCAAATCATGATATTAGTAATATAAAAGGCATTAATACAAAAATAAACATGATTAAAGATAAAATTATCATTAAAATTCCTCAAAATATACAAAGTTAAAAGAATATAAAAAGTATTTTTAAAAGTAAATAATACCATAGGGTTAGTTGTCCAAACATTATTGTTCGATACAATTTATGCATCAACCATCCAACTAAATAAAACCTATAAGAAGGGGGTCACTAAAAATAATCCTCTTCTTTCTCACTATTTAGGCACACTCATTGTGCTCTCCGCCACTTCTCCATTTGCATTCTTTCAGATCTATTCCTCTCTCTTTCTTTCTTTTGCATCCATCAATGGCTTCTATTACAGGCTCATCAGCTACCGCCATGTCCTGCTCCTTCAAGGTAAATCAGGTTATATCTTTCGATCAGCTTCTCCGATCCTTCACTCTTTTGATGTTATGATTTTCTCGATTTCGTTTTCGGAACTCTTCGTTTTGTGCATCTGATATTCAATTTCTGGAGTACTTTTTGTTGGAATTTGATGGTCTTTGAATGATTTTTGTGAATAAGGCATGTTGATTTTACATGAGTTTTAAGTTTTGTATAATGAGATTTGAAATCATGAAAATAAGATATGTTGCTTACTGCTAGTAGGGGTGTTCATGGTTTGGTGAAAAAATAAAAGCTAACCGCAAACCAAACCAAACCTATTTAAAAAATGGACATTTTGTTTGTTTTTAAACTTAAAAATCAATAATATTTAGTTTGGTTTTGTTTTTTTAATTAAAAAACAATCAATAAAAAACCAAACTGATGAATTATATACATAGATTTTATAATTATAAAAAACCAAACCGAACATTTTCATAAATAATTATAAATATTTTATACCTTTTACTGATTAATTTGATTTGTCTACCCTTCAATGGCTTGGGATCTAAAGTTGGGTTGAAGTGTGTGACCTCATCTAAAAGCTTAAGTGGTTAAAGAGAGCACACTTTATTAGTTAATAATATTGTCAACACGCCCCTCACTTGCGGGCCTTAATATTTTTCATGGGCCAAATACGTGAATTTTTTTTTAATTTGGGTGGCGGTGAGATTCGATCTCAGGTGGTATAACGTTGAAGTGTGTGACCATCTCATTTAAAAACTTAAGCTGTCATAGAGAGCACACTTTTATTAGTTAATGATATTCTCAATAGGATATTATTTTTGTATATTGTCTCTACAGATGCAATTTAAACATGCTAAAGGTTTGGAATAATGTTGAAAAATAATAGAAGATTTGGATGTATTCATTTTGTAATAGTAGAGAGAAACTTATTGCTTCATAATGTTCATTTGAAACAATTGTCTAGTGTCTCGGTTACTTTACTATTATCAATTTATCATGAGCTAGTTGTAAATCGAAAAACCGAACCAAACCAATGTTTTCTATTTGGTTTGGTTTTAGAAATTTAAAAATAGACTAAATTGGTTTGATTTTGGATTTAATCAAAAACCGATCCATGAACATCCCTACATACTGCAACATGTAAAGACTAGTTGATGGTGTAAATATTGTTGTATCTATAATTAAGCTCTACAATAGATTTTCACTATCAATTTGTTTGTTTCTTGAAGTTACTTGTCCTATTGTTTCTCTCGGGATTTTTAATTCTATGGCTGATGAAAATTGAAAGGATGAGGAACCAAAATTCTCATGTAATTTTATTTTGAGGAAGTAATCAATGAAAAACAAAAGTTGTTTAACTCTTTGCCATATATTAAGTCCGTCATTCCAGGTAAATATTTGAGCTTCTAAAAGAGTAGAGAACCAGTTTCCCACTCTCCCCCTAATCTGTGTCAGGGAAATAATTAAACATTTTGTTCTCTTGTTTATGCAGGAACTTAACCGTGTCTCGAATTTGAAGACATCTTCTCTTTCATTCAAGGGGATTAGCTACTCTTCCATCAGAGTGAATCCAGCCACTCGTCGCCTCAGTATTACTTGTGCGGTATTGTCTTGTAACCGAGTGTTCTCTTTTTTGTGCAAATGTGTTGTCTAGTTGACCTCTAACCATAATTGTTGTGATTCATTGCAATACGGCCTGTTTTGCTATGAGCAAAACTGATACTGTGTTTTATTTTAAGCACCAACAATTAGTGGTTAAATTTGTGAATTAGATACTAAGTTATCTTAAGTTGTTTTGTGGAGATCACTAATTAATCAGTAAATAGCTATTATAAATTTATAGAATGAGTAAATTAAAATAAAGTGGATACCACCCGACTTAGTATCTTATCATGGTAGGTTTCCTTATTCCTGGTAGTATCTTAGCTGTGACTTTGTTTTGATCGTTTATTTCTTACTCTTCTACTGATAAATGCACAAAAAGAGGAATTCGTTTTAGGGAAAAAAGGGAATAATTAAAGAGATAGTTTGTTGTGACAAACCATATTTCATTCTGGAGATTCTCTTTTAAAATTATTTTATTTCTAAATTAATAAAGGAAAAGGAACTTTCTTTCTAAAACATAAGCAAACTGACCAGGATCCTTCCCTCATCAATACTGTGCAGCCATCCTCCATTTGTTCATTTTTGCTACTTGCCCACTTTTCCCTTGGCAATAAATTTTTAACAGAAACCTAAGAAAAGCAATAAAAGGAACAAATGTAAAATTGAGAGGGATATTGCTTGCTCCTGATAGGGGGTGTGCTTCTAGCGATTAAGGGAAGAAAGGCTTTGTTAAACAAAAACTTAACAGGACTTTTTGTGATGTTTCAGATCTCAGGGTGCATTTAGTGTAATTGAATTATCTATTGCCCAAGAAAAAGCAGGAAATTCTGCTTAGCTGATCTACGGCATTTGTGCACATTTTATGTTCACGTCTCTTAAATCAAACTATTTTCATCAGTACTGACACTATATTTATTGAGACTGTTTTGTGAATAACCTCTTCATCCTAAAGATTATCTTTTTTTTTTTCTCACTTTCCTGTTCTACATGTGACATGGAATTTTGTGGTCTGTAATTCAAAATATAGCTTTTTTTTCTTTTTCATATGCAAGTTATTAAAAATAATGAGAGTTGTATCTCTGCAGGCTAAGCCAGAGACTGTCAACAAAGTGTGTGATATTGTAAAGAAACAACTGGCTCTTTCTGCTGGTACTGAAGTCTGTGGAGATTCAAAGTTTGCTGCGCTTGGTGCTGATTCTCTTGATACGGTATGTAGTTTGGCACTAAGGCAATTTGTTGCAATGCATTGTAGTCTTTTCCGCAAAAATGGTTAGAACAATTAACTAATTTCAGTTTGGGCTTCAGCCAAATTAGTTACAGGGCTTGGTTGATGTCGTTATGTCTAATGTAGTATTTTGTTTCCCTGTATATGGTCTAGAGGAATTCAAATTGATTACAAGGGATAAAAAGTAGTGAATCGCAGCAAGGTGCTAGATCTATAGGCTTGTCCTTCCTCCATATGATATAGTTTCATACATTACTGTGATTAAAAACAAGTATGACGATATTTAAACACTGTTTCTGGAGTTCTTGGACAAAAGGAGTATCCTTAATTACCAATTCAAAAAAAAAGGAGCATCCTTGATATCCCTAGTGATGTGTTGACCTTTATGCTTAGCATATTGGCACGGCAATTTAATTGTTATAAGCCATGTTGAATGTACCAATCTAGTGAGTTCTCCCCCAAGAAAATAATACTAATAATCTTTAAGGGATAGCACTAACAGCAGAAATGTCTCTTGTTGCTCTTCCTGTAACTATGCCTCAATGGCCCTTCCCTTGGGGCATGACACTCTATTATATATCTGAACACATTTATTTATGACTGCAGAAGTTAACGGACATAGTTTTCATGTTATTATGCAATGTATAATCTGTAATTTTTGTCAATACAAGTATACTGATTTGGCTATATCATTTATGTTGAATCTCTTTCGTGTTCAGGTGGAGATTGTCATGGGACTTGAGGAAGAGTTTGGCATCTCCGTGGAAGAAGACAGTGCTCAGAGTATTGCAACAGTTCAAGATGCTGCAGACCTGATTGAGGATCTCATTTCAAAGAAAGCTTGAGACTGAACTAAACTTTAGAACCTCAGCTAGTTTGCTTATTAGGGTTATCTCGTTTGGTTGTGTTTTACAGTTGAAGATGATGCAGTTTGCAATATTGAACTTTGTCTAATTAAAGAACTCTGTTTCATCAGAGAGGAAGCCTCGTGAGCTGTCTTGTTTTCGCCGAATCCTGCAATTAAATCTAAAGATATACATGTATATCTATTTTGGCTATTCCTTTATGCTACTGAGCTTTGGTGCATGAAATCCACACTATGTTGATATACAAATCTCAAAAGATCCGTGTTGAAATAAAAAAAAAATTTCATACCAATAAGACGGCCTACAAATGAAGAGCTTTGTTCACATATAAAGTTTTAATCTTTTCCTAGGCTAAAACTAAGCGCAGTGATGTCGAGGTCAGGTTATCTTTGTTGGGGAAGGCGAAAACATTTGGAAGGATTTCGTAGTAAAAAAATTTTGAACTCAAAGTTCTGACCACGTGATTAGCCTGATAAAAGTTCACCATCTCCAAAGAATCCATTATGTATCTTATCACTAATTAAGAGTTTCTTCCATGTATTGAGGAAGATACACTACAATATAGATAGAGGCCAGTTGGGGAGGGAGGCAACGAGATTTGTATGTATCTCAGATACTAGGTATATGTATCTTAGATACATGTAAGAGTGGTGAGCAAGAGCAGTGAGATTGGGGAGGGAGGCAATGAGATTAATTGTATGTATCTCAGATACTAGGTATATATATCTTAAATACATGCGAGAGTGGCGAGCAAGGGGCCAGTGAGATTGGGGAGGGACGTAGGGAGATTAGTATGTATCCTAGATACTAGGTATATGCATCTTAGATACATGCGAGAGTGCCGAGCAAGAATTATTATGTATCCCAAATACATGCAAAAATCCAATTGAATACAATGTATCTCTAACAAATTTGACCTCAAATACATGTATATGAGAACGTATTTGGACGCACAAAAATATGATAAGTTATGTAATATTACAAACTAGAGTGTTTTGTATCACTATAACTTCTAGTCCTAAAAATTGAAATTATGATGCAAAAATTTGAACTTACAGCCGGCGGACAAAAGTGCAAATGAGGCTAAAGGAAGTGTATTTGTTCCTTTAGGATCATTGCACCCCTGTTCGCTTTCTGGCGTATAATTCTTCTTAGTTCATAGCTCAATGGAATGAGAATTATTCAAATTAGTAGTCTTTGACTTGTGTGTCCATTCTTGAATTGCAGAAATTAGGGCGGTGGGGTAAAGGGACGAAAATGAAATTCTTGGATTGGTACCTCAAAATTGCGGTTGGCTAGGCTGTGATTGGAGTTATTCATCATCAAAACTGATTTTTGTATCACTACTATCCTTTTCTCTCTCTCTCTCTCTTTTTCTTTCACTTAATTTCCTATACATTTTCATCTGGTTTTGATTTAGATTTCATCAAGTAAATCCAGCTCAATTAGAACCTATGCATGCGTTGTTATCCACTTTGAATCAGATGATAAGGTAACTGTAGATCGAAGAGAGCTTGGGAGAGTTCTCCTGAAGCTAAAGCTGTCAGAGAAGCTCTCAATCCATTTGCTAGTTGAAACTGTTTGGTGATCCTTTTGTGGCGGTTAATAAAGAAATAATGTTCCTTCTAATTAGTTTTAAGGCGAAATGGTTTGATAGACCCTTGTATTTGTATATGAATTTGTATTATAGACCCTTGTATTAACTCTTTACCAACTGAACCCATTGAAACCTAGTATTCTAATAAACAAAGTACTATATTATCAGAGCTCAGCTCAATAGAGTTCCCCTCTTGACATCTTCTGTTTAATTTAATCTATTGCTTCAGTCCTATCATTTATCTGCCTCTGTCTCATGCATAGCTCCCACTCTAGCCCACCATTCCTCTCAACTTTAGTCTGTTCGAGTTTGCCATTTTTCTGCTTGAATAGTATTATATATGTAGTGATAATATATGGATATTACGAACTACATATATTGACAAACAATAATTGTACGATCTGTTGCTTAACCTTCAGGACTTGAATTTGGACACTGCAAGAAAGTGACTTGGATAGCACAACTGATTGCTGTTTCAACTTTCAACATTTTGTTTTCCTGCGAGCCATCCGCCCGTCCCTTTCATGTTTACAAAGTGACGACTTGATGGATGGTTTTCGTAGTAATTTGAACTCTTGAACATGGAAACATTTTGCATTGCATGAGAAACTGTTGTGAAAGTAAAGGTCAGTGTCTGATCTGACATGACCAAACTTTATCAGTTTTATAAATGTATGCAATTAGTATATTGACAATCATGTAACATCTGTCTGTTTTAAGTCCCTTATTTCTGTTGCTTCTGGGAAAAAAAACTAAGATTCTAGCAATAAAGATATAATGAATTAATAGATTTTGACAATTATGTAGCATCTCTGTTTTAATTGTCATTTCAGTTACTACTGCTTGTTTCTTATGCTTTTGGTTATCACACATTATTGTGTTGTTATGTGCTTCTTCTAGTATTGGTTGTCTTCCTTCCGTGTATTATTTGATATGGGTTACTTCAACGTATAATATCCTAGATATATGTCAATCACACTAGATTTTTTGCTAGTGTTATTGAAACAACACCATTGTTTGTCATATTTGATTTGAAAATCTTCTCATTTTCTTGATGTTATAGAATTTTAAGTTTGAAAAGATCAAAAAAAGAAAAAAAAAAAAGCCCTCAGCCCTTCTAGAGTTGGATTGGGTTGAGCATTTTCAAGCCCTTCGATATGAAAGGCCTGTCCGCCCTAGCTCATTAAATTTCTTGGCCCGCGATGCTTGGACCGGATTAGGCTGGGCTGACCCTTTTTGACAACTCTACTACTAGGTAACAACATCCTCATATATAACTCAAAACTCATTTATTTTTTCTATATATTCTTGTCCAATAAAAAATATGTTTCTTGGGTCAACGATTAATTAATACAAAGAAATAAAATTATCATGCATAATTCAATGAACTATGTATGATTAAGAAGCACATGAATATCAAAACTATTCAGTTCATCTACACGTATCAATTTTTTATTTGCTATGTACATAAAATCGTGCAAAGAAGTAGCTAATATAAAAAGAAGATAAAAATAATCATCCTATAAATATAGTTGAAAGAAGCCTATTCAAACACCAACAATAACATATTAATTTTTGAGTTAGTATATAGTATACATTAATTGGGTAGCTCTTTGTGTATAGAAAGAAATTGAAGGGTAAAAAATGAAGCCAATTATTTTTGTTCTATTTATTAGTGGAATGTGTTTGGGGATTTGCAATGCAGATAATAAAAAGCTGAAGATGAATTATTATCACAAAAGTTGCCCTTCAGTTGAAAAGATTGTTAAGGAAATAACATGGAGCAAAGTTGCTGCTGATCCAACCCTGGCTGCAAAGCTACTTCGACTTCACTATCATGACTGTTTTGTTAGGGTACGTATCTTCCTTCTCCTATCGATATATATTCAGTGACAGAATTAGAATTTTACCAAAGGATTCAAAATATGAAAAGTAACATACAAAAGAAGTTCAAGGGGTTATATATACCTAAAAAATAATTTTAATTAGGTATAAATAATATTATTTTCTGTTTAAGGGGGTTCGAATCTGATATCTATATTGGGGTTTGATTAGTCATTTATCCTACTTAGGAAGTATTAAATTGTTTCCTATAAAAAATATTACTATCATTTTCATGATTCGAATACAAAGTCTCTGATTAAGAATGAAGACTATACTTACCACTCCATAACATTTTTCGCTGATCTTTTCTGTTAACTCTATCGAGACCTTCTCCGAGAGTTAATTATTATATATACATCACGTATTAGAAAGCAAAGTTTAACTTCTATATGATAACCATTTGCGATATATATTACACCATAAAAACATCTTAAAGGTAACAATATGTGCTTTATGGTTTCGTCCATAATAAGTGTAACGAGTTACTTGAAAAGTATATAACATGTTAAATTACATTGATTAATGCACATACGTAATAGATTATACATTGAAAATATTATTGTAGGGATGTGATGCATCAATTCTACTAGACGCGACTCCAACTAATAGTGGAGAAAAAACAGCAATACCAAATAAATCTGTAGGAGGTTACGAGGTTATCGACGATATAAAGAAGAAAGTAGAACAAGTGTGCCCAAATCAAGTTTCTTGTGCTGATATTCTAACATTGGCAGCTCGAGATGTTGTTTCATACCAAGTAAGCACCTACATATATACAATTCACAATTTTAACATTATGTGTTTGAATTTATCACAACTCATTCAATTTATTAAGTTCAAAATATATTATTTATACTTGATTTAATGAATTTTTAACAAATATATACCAAGTTTGAGCCAACAATGTTAGGCTCGGAGTCCGGATGAATCCATAACTAAAGAACTACATTTAGGAGTATTGGCTACATGTTCAGCCTAAATATGTGCATAATATTAGCTTGGAATTTCAGTAACTAAAAAAATTAAAAATTTAGAACTCATAAATTTCAAGTCATAAGATTTCGCCTCTATTAATAAATAGGCAAAGAAGTAAAAGGTGAGATTGACGTACTCTCTCGAATTATATATTGGTGTTTGATAAGTGCAAGAAATTACAAAAAAAAAAACTTTTAACACAAGAAAAGTACTTTAGCAATTATATTAAATACGTAGAAATAAAGAAAGAGTGCCGTATAAAATAGAAGAATCAGAGTACTAATTAAAGTTTACTATATTGGTAATAATAGTTTGGGAGATCAATGTGGCAAGTTCCAACAGGGAGGAAAGATGGAAGGGTATCGATTGCATCGGAAGCATTAGACAGTTTGCCTTCTGCTTCTGCAAACTTTTCGACTCTTTTGGGACAATTTCAAGACAACAACTTGGACATTGTTGATTTGGTCACTTTGTCAGGTTAGTAACTAATTTAAATTATTCTCTCCAATTAATTACACTAACATACATGGTTTCTTTAAGGAAAGAAAAGTAGTATCATTTTGTAGTAATACTTGCTGACAAGAAAATTAAGAAAATAAATGAATGTTTTAATTTTGTTCGTTAAATATATAAAAATATCAAGATTCTTCTTTTAAGTGAGTGGTGATGAAAGTTTCATGTGTGTTTTCACTTAAATGTAGTGAGGGTCTCAGAGGGTCGTTTGGTAGCTAGATGAAAAATAAGATATTTATGTATTAATTTTCGTATGACTTATACAACGCTTGATAGGTAGATTGGAAATAAGTTATTCATGTATTAATTTTCATATGACTTATACGACGCTTGATAGGTAGATTGGAAATAAGTTATTTATGTATAAAATTAAGGAAAAACTACATAATTAGACAAAAATTCCTATCATATTTACTAATTCTCCTTATAGTTTGATATAATTACATATTTCCTCACTAATGAATAATTTCATACCAGATTTCAAGTCAAATACACCTAGATACATGTATTTTTGCTACCAGATACACTAAAATAAGTATAGATCAGGTGAGTGAGATAGTATATGTATCCCAGATACATGTGAATCACACTAGATACATGTATCTGGGATACCAGATACAGGGATGGAGGCGAGCGAGAGAGCTAGATACATGCAAATCCACTTGACTACAATGTATATCCGAACGTATCCGAACACGCTTAATTTTGATCTCATATATCTGAACGCGCCAAATACATGTATCCAAAGTCTAAAATCTGATAAATTTTGTAATATTGCAAACTAGCGCAAATCTAAGTAATTAACTCTAAATTAGTGAGATTTCTATTAATTACCCTAAAATTAATATGACATTTGGTTGACAATTTAGAAATCCGCATAACTAATACATATTTAAGTTATGAGAGAATCTGTGTTTATTTTATGTAGGATAGAAGGTGGAATACCTACTACATGAGTAACTTGTCTCTTGGATAAAATTAAATATAAATTAACTCATAACTAAAAATATTTGCATAACTCTAATCAACTAACAAACAACCCCGACTAATGATGAATTAATTATGATATGCAGGGGCACATACAATAGGAGTAACACATTGCACATTGGTTGCTAGAAGACTTTATAATTTCACAGGAAAGGGTGATGCTGATCCTTCATTGAATCCCAGTTATGCTACAACTTTGAGGAAATTATGTCCTAACCCTATTAATAGAGCAACCATTTTAGAAATGGATCCCAAAAGTTCTCTCTCTTTTGATAGCCATTATTTTGAGGCTCTGAATCAACATATGGGCTTACTTGGATCAGATGCTGCGTTAATGACCAACTCCCTTTCTGCTCTGATTGTAAGAAAGATGCAAAATCCACATGTTTTCTTAGCATTTTTTGGTCGTTCAATGAAGAAAATGGGAGAAATTAGAGTCCTCGCGGGTGGTGAAGGAGAAATAAGGAAGAACTGTAGAGTCGTAAATGCCTGAATTCAGATAAAAGACGAATCTTGTTTTATGTTTGAATTATGTATACATATGTTTAAAAAAAATGTATACATATAATAAGATCATATTCATTCTGAATCATCTAATTTGAGCGTGGAACTGTAGCTCTGTTGATCAGTGTGATATGATCAACTTCTGAGATTATATTGTAATTTCAAAAAGTTTGTTAGTGTTTTGCATTTAGTTCATTACGTTTCCGTGACATGAAATCAAAAATAGTCCTGCACTGCATTTCCTGCCGTGCTATTAGCATTTAGCAATAAGGCAAGGCTTTTCTGGTTCATATCAACTCAATACTTTTGACGTGGAACATAAATTTATGTGTAAAAATATATTAAAATTGCAACAAATAGTAGGTCCAGACCCATAAGATTAAAATACAATGAGAAATCTTAAAAGTTGAACCCATAGAGCTTAAATCATGAATCCGCGCCTAGAAATGAATCTCCATTTTGTGGATGACCACTTAGGATTTGATCCAATTCATAAACAAAAGGTACGATCAAAATCATATAATGTTCACGTTCTGGTTCTGTTATCGGCTGCTCTTTTTATACAAATAATAAATCCGATGATCAAACAAACAGAAGGAAAATCAAACATTCTTGATCCTATTAACATTGGTATGCAATTCATTGTTGCGCAAAAAGTGTTCTTCCCATTTTCCTCCATCCTTTTATTTCTCCTAAAATCAAACAAAATACAAAAGCTCGTATTTTCTATTATCAATGTTTGTCAATCCAAATCATGATATAAATATCTTAGTCCTAGCTATCATATTATATTAAATTTTTTGTTTCTTGCAAGCTTGCACCTGTATGTGGAAGCAGATCAAAACAGAATATGCAATGTGGTGCACAAACGTCAATAAGCCAAGCTGGCGAAAAGGAAAAGAGGAAGTTGAAGAAAACTTGTTTTGGATTGAGCACATACAATACAAACAACTAAACCAAAGTACTGTCACTGTCTCGACTCTGGACACTAATTTAGTGGGAGAGAGAAGCATACTGATTTAACATGCTTTGCAGCTCTTCCTACAATATCCTGGAAGGCCTGCACTTCCCAGCATATACTCTGGATTCTTGGTGCATTCGCCAAGAGCAGCCCATCTCTCACAATTCTCATCAGCATTGGTGCAATTTCCATCGATACCCACAGTTTTGTCAAAGGAATCCACATGAATCCACTTTGTTGCTGACCATTTCTCACCTTGAAGTACAGGGCACCCACCATGGAGGCTAATAGGATCAGGAGTGGCATTTGGATGGAGACTATAGAAAAGCAGGGCATCTCCTTTCCGTGGCTTCACTGATATATTCCGGGAACACAAAAAAGCAGAGAAAGATGCACTATAAGTTTCAGCAAATACAACTATGCAACAATTCTGAGAGATTTTGAAATCGTATAGATGTACCTGCTATGCCCTTCTTTGCACATTCAGACAAACTGTCATCCGCTGCCATTGACCTACGTCGATGAGATTCCTGTAGAAAGTTCCAATATTTGTTGAGTAAAGAATGTGTAGTAACAAATTCAAAAACAAAGAAGAAGAAGAAGCCAAGAGCAGACTGTATATAGATTTTGTGAAGCTAAATTGCAAACGCCATCTCATCAGTACCATTCAATTTATAGTGAGAAGAACAAAGAGACTTCTCTACTAAACAAACTAGAGAATCAAGCCAAACATATCCAAGCAAAAAACGCAACATTTTCCAAGCTCAGACCACTGCTTTAATAGTATAGCTCGCTGCAACGTAATAAGCCATAACGGATGTTGGAAGCAGAAGTTCAGCATTTTATAATGGACCTCCATGCTTTTTTCAGTTTTCTGATGTGCACACATGAGCCCTTCAATTGTGACACTATAAAGCTCTTGGTTCCCAAAATTATCTTGGTTTGGTATTCATCATATTTTTACCCTCCAGTATTTAATCTTCCAAAATTTCAATAACTACTTCAAAATTAATATATTACATTTAAACCCACCACATAAATAAAAGAATGCAGCTATTGTAAAGGTAGGCAAACAATGGGCACCTTAAAAGATTAATGCGCTCCTCATAACACAATAAGCAAAATGCATAATGTAATTGAAGCAGAAAAATGGAACCAACAGTAGATAAAACCTAAACTAACCTCTGCTTTTGGGAAGACAGTCTCACCTCCCTTTTCAACATCTGTGAGATACATAAGTACAGTGGCAAACCTATGTCCACCTCGAGCAATATTAACATTGTCTACAAAGTAATCATAGTGCGGCTCATATTTCTGCCCCTCCTCATATCGTAGTACTTGTATTTCTTCTCCATTTTCTGTAAATAAGAAATAACTATCACGTACTTGGGTAACTTAATGTTGTCTCTCCATATATTTCTAACCAGCAGATACAGTGACAAACTTAATGGATAGAACAAAGAATGAGTGTCAAAAAAGTTGTTCATAATTTAATTCAAGGAGAATAATTCTTGTAATATAGGTAATTAATAACTTAAGTCTTTGAGTAGTTGAAAAGTTAACAGCTTTTAGACTTTTAGTATAGCAGATATAGCATATCAGGTTTTTTTGAATAAAAATATATCCATTGTAAACCAATAAACAGTGAACAGAACAAATAATATTTTAAACCAAATCGATTTCATCTCTTTTAGTAGGTTGCACTCTTTAATCGACACCAAATTGTGTCATTCTCAGTCTTAAAGCTTAGTGAAACTCAACATCTGCAAAACCTATTACAGTTTGACCTGTCAAATGATATATAATATAAAAGAAGGAATTATCATTTAATGTACATACAACTATAAACATTTTACTGAAGTGAGTTAATTTTGTACATGACAAGACTGATAGGTGACATATTACAGAGAATCTTGAATATGCAACTAACTATTGATGAGTTCAGACAAAATTCACATAGAAGTATCGTTTAGGGGATGCCACACCTTTGGGTAGAAAGGTCCAAGTTGCTATCTTATCCTCTATCCCTGAGACAATAGGATCCTGTGGCATGAGAAAAGATTTCACAAAATCAAAGATGCGGAAGTTATCAAGTATGAAGCAGTGAGTTTGTCTTTAAAACAAGTGATATCATCTGAAGCCTGTAATAAGTCATATGCTAATCATTAAAGGGAGCAATCATCAATTATCAGATTAAAACAACAATAACTATGTTGGAGATGGGCGGGTATGGAAAAGTGGATCAATGAGAAGGATTGATGCCAATTGAATCCGTATCATTCACCATCAGTAAAAGATGTGCTAAATGATGTGATACATAACGGAACCTCATCTTGTTCTGCAGATGTTTAAGGTACTTTGCATCCCAAAAAGAAAACGCAGACACACAACATAATTTGTTTTCTTCGAATACAGAGATGAGAAAACTAACATATGCAACCACTGTTAATAGTCAAAGATCAAAGACCATTATCGCAGGATCATGTAAGTGATAGAAAATGCTAAATCAAAGCTCAAAAACTGAAGATCCAGAAAATTGAAAAGACTAGCATGTGCACATAGAAAAATATGAGTTGCATAATCACAGCATTTAAAGATAAAATAGTAAAGTGGCAAAATTATACATAAAACCAACCTTAGCTTTGGAAATGAACATTCCAGAGCTGGTCCTAACCTCACTGTGCTTACTCTTTCCAGACTCATTATCTGCCACAGCAGATCTCTTCAACTCCGATTTCGCCTACAATACAATCCCCAAATTCAAAAAATCCACACACAAAAACTTCAATCTCCTACCAAAAAAAATTAAAAAGAGAAAATGAGAACTCACGAGTGATATCAAGTGATTGCATTCTTCATCCGTAAGAAATCCTTCATATACAAAAGCTCTGTAAACAGGCAAAATCAATCCATTAAAAAACAACAAACAGGGAATTAAGAAGTAGTAGAAGCAAAAATACCTAGGTTTCCATGAAATTTGCTTGGACTTAGATGGATTGATGATCGCTGAGCTGGATGATTCGTGTATGAACGCTATGATGAAGATGAGGAAGAAGAAACTCGCCAGCTGAGAAGAGCTATTCATGAATTCACACTAGAAAAAATGCACTACAACAAAATTTGTGAGATCAATTTTGCTCTCTAATTGTAAATCTAAATTCAGTTGACTTGAAGCAGTAAACTGACACAAGATAACCCAGGGACTGTAACAAAGGTGACAAATGTGGTGCTTGCGGTTGAATTTGGAAAAAGGTTAAAATGGACTTAAATTCATAACAAATTAACTTGAATACGTAATACTTGACAATAAAATTATACAGTCAATTTAAATTTTTTAATTTTAGAAATATTATAAAATACTTTTACATATTATTAATATTTAAATAAAAATAACAAAAGGAGTATTATGACATCTTCAACCTTACACTCTATTTTACTTCTGAAATATAAAGTTTTCTATTTTTTCAGACAATCAACTCCAACCTAATTCTCTATTTTACTATTTAAAAAAGAATATTTTTTTCTCTTCAATATTGTTATAAAATAATATATTGTGGATGTCCACTACATCAAGAAGTTACTCCATTACTTTCCTCCATTATGAAGATAACCATAACCTTCATAACTTCCACCTTTATAACCATTATTCTTGTAATCTTTCGCTTCCATAACCTCCCCATTATATTCATGTTAATGTCATGTTTATGACTAACCTTTTGTATGCCTCTATGTTACACTATAAATAAAGGCATAAGAGTTCATATTGTATACACTTGTAGACTTGGAAAAATAAGAAAAACTCTCATCTCTTGTCTCCCTATTTCTATTGCTTTTATCTCTTATATTGTTCCTCTTGCCTTATATTCTTCTTGTCTTCATCTTTATATTATTCTTTTGTTCTTAAGTTTTACAACACATTATCAGCACAAGTTGCTCATTCTCCGTCAAGAATCAATGGTAGGTATTTCTTGTTTTTTATGAATTATCCTAGTAACTTTTCGGTTGCACGGTATACTTCTTATCTTATATATTATTTGTACTAACAAAACTTGTTTTGTGGTTATTTTAAAATGGTTAGTAAATTATGATAATCTTCATAACAATGTTGAGAGAGACTATTAAAATGTTTTAATTTATTTTAACTTGGGATTTTATATGGTTCCAACATGTTGTTCTAATTAATTAGTTTCGTTCATTTTTATTCAATTTTAAGTCAAATCAGATTATAATTATTGTATTCAATATTTATTTTTTGGTAATGCATTTGGTTTATTAAGACATTGATTGAGGGAAAGACGGTGAATTCAGTCACAGCACCAAGGGGGTAAGACATCGAGTAAAGTCTCGGTGCACCATGATAATAAGAAGTTGGGTTCAAGTCCCATTGATTTATGACCAAATGCGTCTTTATATGGGTAAGACATTGGGTTTAAGTCCTAATGCACTATAGTGATGACATGATGATGACTAACATAAAGTTATATACTTTTGATTGAAAGTCATGAAATTTGCCCAATTAATTTGCTCCATTCTCTTATGTGAATGTGGTAGCAGTGCATAATTCGCATTCATCATTCATAGCACTCTAAATTCTATTAAACACCTCCTTCCTCCCAACGCCCTAGCCTGCCCCCCACCGACCTAGCCTCCACACGCAGCTGAAAAATGACAAGTGGTTGAATGTATGAATATGGGTGTGGTAAAATGTTAATGGTCATCATTGTGGTAATTAAAAGGAAGAACATTATGGGTTCTTAGATGGTTTTTCAAATGTAAAGGTAATTTTGTCCATCAAAGTGGTATGAAAGGTTATTGGGCACATTGTTTCTTAATGTGGTCCTTCAAATGTCAATGTAATTTTTATCCATCAAAGTGGTATGAAAAGATATTGGGCACATTGTTGTTGATGCAAGCCAATTTGAAAAGTTTTGTAAATCCTCCATCAAAATAAAGGAATACAAAGTGGTAGTACATTTGGTACATTTGACCTCTTAAAGTGATGTTGAGGTGAGTCACATAAATTTGATAATGCCAAAGTATGACAATGAGTTTCTGATAAAAACTTATGTAGCATGCACAAATGGTTATGGTTCATTTCTTGAAGAAAATGTGACTTGTGTTCGTATGGATAAGGACATGCTCATGTATGGTTGGATAAATGTCACATCTCACCTCTATGGGAGGTTTGAGCTATTGAAAAAAAAAATATTTTGACATAAATGATCATATTGGTCATATACTTTGAGTACTACACAAATATTGTGGTATGTGTTATTATGAACTATTAGAGGACTAAAGAAAGAAATAATTCTTTTCTATAAAGGTTGTGGTCATGACCAAAATAAATGTTGTTGTGTGGCAACACAAATTTGTCATTGGTTGTCAAGAAATAAGTCTTGCATGTACTAATTTTAACCATGACAATAATTATAATTTTCTCCTTGAAGGAGATGGTCACCATAAGAATGATGTTGTGAAATTTGTGACAGTACACAAACTTAATTAAGAGTTTCGGAAGAACTAATTTGTTACTATCCATAAATGAAAATAGTTCATAATATTGAGGTTGTAGTAAGTCTCAAAAGAAACTTTTTAAGTTTAGGAGGAATTGAAAAAAAAAATATTATATTGAGACTGTAAATTATTGAAAGATTAAATATCTTCAGATTACTACAATCAAAGAGGGTTATGAATATTTACATATAAGGTTACCCGCCTTTCGCTTGTTTGTTGTATACAAATATAAGCATGATGATGGAATCGCATGCAAAAGTAAACTAGAAGTTTACTAGAATAAATATTAGTTGGCATAACCGGTTGACCATTTCGGTTCAAATGTGATGCAAAATAATTGAGAATTCATGGGGTATATGTTGAAGAAATAAAAGATTCTTCAAGAATTCAAATGTGTTGCTTGTTCTCATTATAAAATTATCATTGTACCAGGAAAGGTTGGGATTGAAACCCCTGAAATTTGGAACATATAAAAAGGTGAATATGGGCCTGTTCACCTGCCATGTGGACCGCTTACTTTATGATTTAATAGATGCATCTATGGTATGGTCACACATGCATTTGTATCAACTTACAAATTGGTTTTTGTAAGGTTGTTTGTTCAAATTGTTAAATTAAGAGCACAGTTTCAAACTATAAAATTGTGTTGATAATGTTGGTTGGTTTAGGAGAAATTGTATGCCACCAATTATAGCTAGACCAATGATTATGAGAAAAAATCTCTCAAATAAAATTTGATATGAAATGAGTTTATTTAATGTGTATGCATCAAGCCAGCAAGGTTCTCTCATCACAATTGGTTCAAGGTCAGGAACCAAATAATTTCCATCTAAAAATTTGATGTGTGCACATATGATTTTATTGCTCCACCACACACAAAGATAGATTCCCAAATGAGGTTGGGGGTGAATGTTAGATTTCCTAACATTAGGGGGAGATATGTTTAGCAGCTGAAATTATGTGTGGGGTGAATTATCTAGATCCTCGTTAAAAAAAATGTGAACTTCAAGTTCAAGAGATAATTCATTTGCAAAATGTTGTAAATAATTTGCCAGATGCATTTGCTAACCTAATATTTTAATCAAGCTGCAAATGCTCCATTAAATAGTCCTTGAAGGATATAGTCTATGGTACGCCAGAAGCGTGATAGACCAATCGATTCCAAATGTAAAACTCCTTGAGGAAGGAGAGGAGCAAATTATCAAAATGGTCATGATAATGAGGTAAGTGCTTTGAAAGAGCACTATGACATAACACTTCATAAAACCTTGGCAAAGGTTGAGGTACCTGAAAATGATGATAAATGAAGAGATCTCGATATGTTATGTCGTATTTAAATCTATATCAAAATGACCGTCGAGGGTATCTTTAATATGAAGTAGTACTCAATGCTATAAATGGTTACGAGGATCTTAAATTTGAATCAGTCATATAGTGTTGACAGATAAATGATTGACACTATTCAAGTATATTTTGTTTCACTTAGAAAAGTGATGTTTTTGATCTTTTAGTTCCTGGATCAAAATATAATGTCAGTGTAGTACAAATGAATTATTGTGCGAAAGTATAACCGTAAGATATAAAGTGCGATTTGTGCCTCGGGGCATAAAGGGTTTCGCAAAAATCCTGACATTATTAAATAAATATATATTCTTCAATGGTGGATGCAATGAGACTTGTTTCAGTCTGACAATAGATGAAATACTTGAATATGCATAATGATTATTATGTCTAACTAGATGATGAAGTTATATGAAAATCCTTGAAGGATTTAAATTGCCTTAAAGCAATTCCATTGAGTACCCAATAGTTTTGAGATTGCTTAACACAGAGAAAGAATCTTTTCAACCTCATGAAAATGATTAAAAATGCTATGTATTAGTGCAATTGGTGCACTTACAGATTGTTGGCTATGCAAATGCTAGAAGATTATTTGATATATATATATAAAATTATGTGAGGAAATTGTCATATTAGCATTCAAGTTATGCCAAGAAACTAACAAAGCAAGTGACTCAACTCATAGAAGATGTGTGATTTTCTTTGAGAAGAAAAGACGAGCTACGTATAAAATTGAAATGATCAATCTCTGAGTTAGAAATGATTTGATTATGTAGATGCAAAATATTTATTTGATCTGCATAAAGCTCGATCGCAAATGAGCTATTTGTTTACATATGGAAGCACAACAATATCTTGGCATTCAAAGAATCAAACATTGGTAACCACTTCTTCAATTCATACATAAATAATATTGATCTATGAAGTAAGTCGGGAGTGTGTATGGTTGGAATCATGATCTATCATAGTCAGGAAATATGTGATTTTCCTTTGGCAAAGGTTATTCTAACCACCATATACGGAAATAATATATAGCTCAATTGAAGGGAAGATACAATCAAAGGAGGTCGGACAAAACATATTTCACCAAAAGTATTTTTCACACATGATCTTCAACAAAATGGTGAGATAGATGTTCAAAGACTCATTCAAGTGATAATCTTGTAAACTTATTCACTAAAGATTGCCGGCATCAATATTTGAGAAGTTGTGATATAAGATTGGAATGCATCGTCTCCGAGATATCAAGTAAAGTTTTTATCATGGGGAGAAAAATACGCGTTGTACTTTTTTCCTTAGCCATGGTTTTATCCCAATTGAATTTTCCTAGTAAGATTTTTAACGAGGCAACATTCAAAGCGTATTAAAAGATATGTGTACTCTTTTTTCTTCACTAGGATTTTTTCCCAAGGGATTTTTTCCTAGTAAGGTTTTAACGAGGCATATTATCTATGGACATCCAAGGGGGAGTGTTATAAAATAATATATTGTGGATGTTCACTACATCAAGAAGTTACTCCATTACTTTCCTCCATTATAAAGATAACCATAACCTCTATAACCTTCACCTTTATAACCATTATTCTTGTAACCTTTCACTTCCATAACCTCCCATTATATTCATGTTAATGTCATGTTTATGACTAACATGTTAATGTCATGTTTATGACTAACCTTTTGTATGCCTCTATGTTACACTATAAATAGAGGCATAAGGGTTCATATTGTATACACTTGTAGACTTGGAATAATAAGAAAAACTCTCATCTCTTGTCTCCCTATTTCTATTGCTTTCATCTCTTATATTGTTCCTCTTGTCTTATATTCTTCTTGTCTTCATCTTTATATTATTCTTTTGTTCTTAAGTTTTACAACAAATATTATATTATTATTTCTATTTATATTTCATTTTCTTTTCATAATATAAATTCGTTCTTTCCTTTTTCAAACTAATCACCCTATATAATTTTCATGTAATATAATTTTTTTTTCAAATTCTTTATTTAATATAAAATTATATTTATTCAAAATTTAAAAAAAACAACTACGAATAATTGAAAAAATAAATCAACAAGCACGACCATAATCACAAGTACAATAATTCTCTGGATCATACACTAATTTTTTTTATGAATATTGTTAAATATGAAAATGACCTGGCGGATTACTAAATTATTGTTGTGATTTTTAAAATTATTATGTTATGTATTATATTGCTATTTTGTATTTAAATTATTATGTTATGTATTGTAGTTTTAAATTAAAATTTTCATCTTATCATTTAAATTTTGTGCATTCTTTACCGTGAAAATTAATAATAATATTAAATTTCAGTTAAAGTGACGAAAATTGATATATTTTTTTTGAAATATTGTTAATTCGGGATGAAAGTAACATATATTAAATAATATATTTTTTTAAAATGTTGTATTACATTTAAAAAGAATTACAAATATTAGAAATTTAATTAATAGTCTTATATGAAATATAATATGTTAATTACAAAATAATATAAATAATATTAAAATAATAAAAAAATGAAATAAAGATGCCAATAGTAATTTTTCAAATTTGGAGAAATACTATTCACCAGAGAGTTTTTTAGAGTGTGGTTGGCGACCCAATTCTCTCATTTACTCTCCAAATATAGAGAATAGAGAGTAAAATAGAGTGGGGTTGAGATGGTTTTATAAAACACATTAGACTCTGTTAGTGAAAACTTACAAGTTAACAAAAATACAAGATTACAATTGAAAATAAAAATGATGAAATAAATCTCTTCAGGCTGAGGCGCGGATATCTCGCTCTCTTTAAGGAGATTCAAGCCCACTGCAGGAAATGTTTTCACTGGTCCAACAGTAGTCCTCTTGACTTGTCCCCTCCAGGATACAACAGTCTTCACAAAGTATAACTCAACAACTCTGGACAAGAGTTGAGTCCAAAGCTCCACAAAAAAGAACACCTCTCTTCAACTAATAAGAACTCTCTTTTTGACAAACTTTTTCCTCTCTATTTTTTTTTCTTATTTGTTGTATATATCAAAACCAAATGAATACCACCACTATTTATATTAGAAGAAGTCTTCCTAGAAATAAATAGGAAGATAATGGAGTGGTAAATAGTGAAGATAAATGGCCTAGGAGTTACATAGGTTACAATATATAATGGAGGAATAAAGAATGGGATTTTAATAGGGAGAAGTAATGGTCATAGTTGACCACTACTAGTTCTGCCAGAATAATACAACGGCAATAACAATTTTGTAACCGTCACATAATTGCCAATAATGCCTATGGAAATTGATTAAAAAAATGAGTAATTAGTCACTAATGCCTAACGTTCCAGCAATGAAAATTGTCCACTAACTGCTGAAACATTCATCAATTCTTTCTAACTCCAAAATAAAGCAAATTAATATATTAAAAATATTAATATTAAAATGCTAATAAACCAACAATCCCCCACTCATTTTAATATTACATAAGAGAGTCTATCAGCTGAAGAAAGATTACTATGTATAATGAAGGTGTGCTCTGTATTGAACCTCCACTTAGTGAAACAGTAACTTTTACTCCAGAGTCGTAGTGGTCTCAGACTTGAACTATGACTGCTTAAGGGAAATAAAATATCATTGCTCATACATAATAATCAAGGTGTTGACATGGGCTTTAAAGCCAGCACGTTATGGCCATGTGCTATCCCGGTTTCATGAGTGCTTTTGAGAATAAGCCCAATTCTCATAGGAAGCGACCTACTTCCACACATCACATAGGTGAAATATGTCGAGAGTGCTCCTGTAAGCTTAACACTCCACCCATACGGGCTACAGATATTCATTAAGAGTTTTGTCAACTCAACCTTCACATAACTACAGGAAACAATGTACTCACATCATAGGGAGGGAATAAAAAGATAGTGCATTTTTCACAACAAGTCATCATATGATTAGTTTTTCCCTTTGAACCTGATTATAGGATCTCTAGTCTCCAGGTTGGGTTTCCTCATATATGACTCAAGGATTTATAGACTTCAATCCCATCCCTCTCGATGTGCTCCAGACCTTTTCTCTTGTTAAGGCCTTAGTAAGAGGATCTGCAAGATTATCACAAGATTTGACATAATCAACATTAATGGTACCATTTGTCAAATATGATCTTACATTACTGTGTTTCCTCCTTATAGGTCTGGATTTACCGTTGTAATAACGATTTTGAACTCTA
The DNA here is from genome assembly GCF_019186545.1 of Solanum stenotomum. Lineage (NCBI taxonomy): Eukaryota > Viridiplantae > Streptophyta > Magnoliopsida > Solanales > Solanaceae > Solanum > Solanum stenotomum. The sequence continues at coordinate 17,902,888 of NC_064289.1, read as the reverse complement.
CCAATTGCAGCAGTGCTATCACAATGAATTAAAATAGGAGGAATTGGTTTTTCAAAATAAGGTATTTGAAATAATAAATCTCTTAACCAATTCGCTTCCTCACTAGCTGAAGCTAAAGCAATTAGTTCAGCCTCCATGGTAGAGTTAGCAATAATAGTTTGTTTTTTTTTTATCTCCAACAAACAGCACCACCACCTAAAGTAAAGACATAACCAGTGGTAGAACATGAATCACTTGATAAAGTGTTCCAATCTGCATCACAAAAGCCTTCAAGTACAGCAGGATATTTTTTATAGAACAAACCACAATTTTTCGTTCCAATTAAATATCTCATAACTCTTGTTACAGCATGCCAATGTTCATTACCTGACTTGCTTGTAAACCTGCCAAGTACTCCTACTGCATATGCAATATCAGGCCTAGTGCAATCAGTCACATACCTCAAACTTCCGATTATGCTAGCATATTCCTTTTAATTTATTACATCATTTTCACTTTCAACATGAAATAAGTGAACACTTGAATCAAAAGGAGTAGCAATATGCTTGCAATCAAGAAAGTTGTATTTTTTCAATATTTTCTCAACATAATGTGACTGGTCAAGGAAAATTCCATCACATGTTCTTGTAATTTTTATTCCAAGAATAACATTTGCCTCACCAAGATCTTTCATATCAAAATGGCTTCTAAGAATATTCTTAGCTTCATAAATAACATTTATGTTAGAGCCAAAGATCAACAAATCATCAACATATAGGCAAATAATCACATGTGAATTATTCCAAGACTTATGATATATGCACTTATCACACTCATTTGTTTTAAAACCATTTTCAATCATGCAAGAATCAAACTTTTCATGCTATTGCTTAGGTGCCTGTTTCAAGCCATATAGGGATTTAGTAAGTTTACATACTTTGCTTTCTTGGCCTGCTTCAACAAAAGACTCGGGTTGATCCATATAAATTTTCTCATTTAGGTCTCCATTTAAAAAAACAGTTTTTACATCCATTTGATGAATTTGCAAATCAAAAATTGCAGCCATAGCAATTAAAAGTCTTATGGATGTAATTCTTGTTACCGGTGAAAAAGTATCAAAAAATTCTAGGCCTTCTAGTTGTTTAAAATCTTTTGCAACTAGTCTAGCCTTAAATTTATCAATAGAACCATCCGGTTTCAACTTTTTTCTTAAGACCCATTTGCAACCAATTGTTTTACAGCCCGGTGGTAAATCAACTAGTTTCCAAGTTTTATTAGAAATTAGTGATTTCATTTCATCATTTACAGCCTCTTTCTAAAAAATAGAATCATGTGAAAATAATGCTTCTTTCAAAGTGAGAGGGTCATCTTCAATATTAAACACATAAAAATTAGGACCAAAATCTTTTTCTACTCTAGCTCTTTTACTTCTTCTTAATTCAAAATCATCAATTTCTTTATTTTTCAAAGTAGAAGTAGAAGAACTAGGTAGTGACAAATTATTTTGTCCAATCCTTTGACCCCCACTATTTTTAGAATTAAAAGGAAATTTATTCTCATGAAAAATAGCATCACCCGATTCTATCACAATATTATCTTCAAGATTAAAAAATTTATAGGCTGTACTATTTGAAGCATAACCAGGAAAAACACAAGTAGTAACTTTCTTACCCAACTTTGTAATCTTGGGATCCATTAGCCTCACAAAGGCTAGACAATCCCAAACTCTTAGATATCCCAAACTTGGCTTGTAACCTTTCCACAATTCAAAAGGTGTCCATTTAGACTTTTTATGAGGTACACGATTCAACACATAACAAGCAGTTAAAATAGCTTCACCCCAAAAATTTAAAGGTGCATGTGACTCAATAAGCATGGCATTAGTCAATTCAACCAAGGTTCTATTTTTTCTTTCCGCTACTCCATTAGATGAAGGAGAGTAAGGAGGAGTAGTTTCATGAATTATTCCCAATGATCTAACAAAAGAATTAAACTCATTTGACTCATATTCACGGCCTCTATCACTTCTAATTCTTTTTATTTTTCTTCCAAACTGATTTTCAACCTCATGGAGATAAGTTTTGAAATTTTCAAAAGCATCACTTTTATTTTTCATCAAGTAAACATATGTAAACTTAGAAAAATCATCAATGAAAGTGATAAAATATCTATTACCTCCACGAGTTAAAACTCCACCAAGTTCACAAATATCAGTATGAACTAATTCTAACAAATCAGTTTTTCTTTCAACTTGAAAATGAGGCATTTTGGTGATCTTGGCTTTACTACAAGCCTCACACTTTTCAAAATTCTTTTTAATCATTGGGATTAATCCTAAAGTACTCATGATTCCAACATAACGGTCATTAATATGACACAAACGAGCATGCCAAAAATTGGTAGAAGAAAGCATGTAAACAGAAGTAGATGTTTTATTCATTTCAACATTCAATTTGAACATCCCATCACATGCATACCCCTTTCCCACAAAAACATCCTTCTTCACTATTACATATTGATCAGATTCAATAATCTGTTTAACGCCTGCTTTATTAAGAAGAAAACTAGACATCAAATTTTTCCTCATAGAAGGAGTATAAAGTACATCTTTCAAAGTTAATACCCTTCCAGAAGTAAAACACAATTCAACATCTCCCTTTCCAAGCACTTGAGTAGTGTGAGCATCACCAAGCATGATGGTTTTGGGCTCCTCAAAATGATTATATTTCTTAAACTAGTCTTTGTCATAACAGACATGACGGTTTGCACCAGAATCAGCCCACCATCCATCAACACTCTCAACCATGTTTATGTCGGTAATCACCGCCACAAAAGGTTCTTCGGTAACATTTGCCTGAGGGTTAGGACCACATTTTCGAAATCTGCAAAATCGAGCAATATGTCCACTCTTGCCACAAACAAAGCATGGTCCCTTGTCTTGAACTTGTTGATTTTGTGCTTGGTTATTTTCACCAATATTTTTCTTGGGAGGTCTACCATTATTTTTCTTGAATTTTTTCTTCTTAGGCTTCAAAGAGGTATTTTTGTGAGTTTCGGGAGTAGCATTATTTGAAGTAATTAAATTTACCTTTGTTGTGATGTTGTTCTCTTCTGTTTGTAAAAAAGTGCATCTTGGCCCCTTGCCTCTTCTTCCATGCGGATTTTCATTATCAAGGTTTCAAGAGAGGTTTCCTTTTGTTTGTGGCGCATAGTTTTTTGAAATTTCTTCCAAGAAGGTGGAAGTTTATCCACTATGCCACAAACAATAAGGTTATCTCAATTTTAACCTCCTCGGACCTAAGCTCTCCAACAATCATTATAAAGTCTTGAGCTTGGTCTACCACTGATTTGTTGTCCACCATTTGGAAACGAAAAAATCTACTAGCCGCATATTTTTTCGCTCCAGCCTCTTCGGTATCATACTTACTCTGCAACGCTTTCCAAATTTTCTTTACACTAGAGTAAGTTCTATCATAATAATCATAAAAATTATCAGATAGACAATTAAGAATATAATACCGACACTTATAGGAATCACCATCGTACTTTTCCACTTTCTTTAGATGAGAAATAGTTTCATCATCATTCATAGAGGTGATGTCTACTTTATTAGGATTCTTCTCAGTTAACACATAAGAAACATTGAGAAGATTCAAGTAGAAAAGTACTTTACCCTTCCATCTCTTAAAATGGTTACCATTGAACTGAAATGGCTTGTTAAGGTCTCCCATCTTGACATCCGCGTTTTTTTCAATTGTAGCCATAGTGAATCTCCTTAAAATTGTTAGTGAAAACTTACAAGTTAACAAAAATACAAGATTACAATTGAAAATAAAAATGATGAAATAATCTCTTCAGGCTGAGGCGCGGATATCCCGCTCTCTTTAAGGAGATTCAAGCCCACTGCAGTAAATATTTTCACCGGTGCAGCAGTAGTACTCTTGACTTGTCCCCTCCAGGATACAACAACCTTCACAAAGTATAACTCAACAACTCTGGACAAGAGTTGAGTCCAAAGCTCCACAAAAAAGAACACCTCCCTTCAACTAATAAGAACTCTCTTTTTGCCAAACTTTTTCCTCTCTATTTTTTTTTCTTATGTGTTGTCTATATAAAAACCAAATGAATACCACCACTATTTATACTAGAAGAAGTCTTCCTAGAAATAAATAAGAAGATAATGGAGTGATAAATAGTGAAGATAAATGGCCTAGGAGTTACATAGGTTACAATATATAATGGAGGAATAAAGAATGGGATTTCAATATGGAGAAGTAATGGTCATAGTTGACCACTACTAGTTCTGCCAGAATAATACAACGGCCATAACAATTTTGTAACCATCACATAATTGCCAATAATGCCTATGGAAATTGATTTAAAAAATGAGTAATTAGTCACTAATGCCTAACGTTCCAGCAATGAAAATTGTCCACTAACTGCTGAAACATTCATCAATTCTTTCTAACTCCAAAATAAAGCAAATTAATATATTAAAAATATTAATATTAAAATGCTAATAAACCAACAGACTCTAAATTAAGTATATGAAATTTGTTTAGAATGTTTACTTGACTTACTAAAAATAAGCACTTCTTATATGACTTGTTTTCATCGTCATTATCGTCACGCTCTTGTTCAACACCTTTGAAGCAACCGACCTACACCATTGAATTTTGTGAGTAGTCCTCTAACACTTCAAATTAACTTTTTATTTTTTTATTTTTTTTTTCAACTTTTTTATTGTCTATAAATCATTTACTCCAACTTCCAATGGGGTTGATTTAAATCTTTAGTAGGAATCTAACCATTTATATTCGCAGAAATCTCTATTGCTCGAATTTTTCAAAAATATGTCATACCGGTGTCAAAGCAGTTTTTGATCAATGAATACATGTGGTGATGTGGACCCCCAAAAATATACATTTGAAAGATCCAATATGCATTTGTCAACATTTTTGAAAAGTTCAAACAACGTGGCTAAAAACCATTGAATGATAACACATTTGCCTTTCAATTCTTGAGTTAAATCCTATTAACAAAGTAATCTGCACTTGCTGATATAAAACATGTACTATACAAAATAATACAGGTACTGCTTAGTTAGCCATGTCAAAACGCACAGGTTGAACCTATTTCTGGATGCACTCAAACAGAACAAGGGTCTGCTATGCACCCTATAATATGTTGGAATTTCAATGTATAGTAGGGTCCAACATGTTTCACCCACCGTTGCTAAACAAACCTGCTAAACCTTTCAAAACTTGAAAACACTGATTGCCGCACTTTTCATTTTGGATTTCTCAGTAGATTTCGACCTGGATGCGGTGATTCAATCAGTTATGGTAGAATAGAACACGAATAACCTGACATCTGTGTTGTGAATTCCGACAGCTCCATGGTGGTGAGATGTTTGTCCAGAGTGTTCAGATCGATCACATGAGGGATTTTCACTGTAACAAGGGATTAACATTATATTTCTCCAACTCTGCCTGACTTTGCTGGTAATTTGGATCATCTTTACACTTTGGTGAGGGCATGTCAAGCAGTAAATTCACTTTTTGGTATATATCGTCTTGACGATTTGTATGTTGGAATGTTTTCTTTCTCTCAAGAATGCATCTGGTACCTTTTAGCATCTCGTGAACCTGCATATGACATGCATCAAATTAGTGAAAATTACATATATATATTCTCCTTTCTTGTGCCATGGTATGTTAATGTTATAGAATAAGGAACCAAGTTCTCTTGGAATTAGCTTAACACTCCAAGCACAGTTGGACAAAGCTCTAGTTACTATGATTCATACTGGTTATGTGCCCCCTAAGATTTTAGATAACGTGCCTGGCTCATTTGAGGCCGATCTGTTGAAGCTTGCTGTATGCATAAAGAGGCCACCATAACCATCCGATTCATCTGTTCTGAGTCATAGGCATCCCCAAGTGATGGATCAACTAACCCACTGTGATTCTTACTAAGCAGCATTGGTTTGGCCTGCAACATGGGGTTATCATAGTAAGTTTTAGTATGATCCATTGCCAGAAGAAGTGGCAATTTTAATATACTACATCTTCCTCCTAACCACTAAAGGACATACAATTGAGATAACTGCATACCCACATCACAACACTATTACGAGATTCATCCAAAGCTGGACGTCCAGAAATGAGTTCTAACAACAAAACGCCAAAGGCGTAGACGTCTGTTTTTTCATCCACAACACCATGCATGAAGAATTCAGGAGGGAGGTATCTGTCATGGAATTTAGAAAGATATATCATTATGGGAGATCATTACAGTACATAAGTTTTTTCCGGTTGAGATTATGATCCACAGACCCAAATGTTCCTTCAAACTGAGATACAGTGAGGTGAGTCCATTGATCAGGAAGCCATTTTGCAAGTCCAAAATCAGATATCTGCAGAAAACTAGAAGTTGAACATCAAAATGCCGCAAAGTAGTTTTTGTTTTAATAGAAGTCCATGGACTGTGAATCTACTGACGGGAAGAGTACAGCTTAATTAGCGAAAAAATAAAACAGAAACAAATTACACTGTATTTTATCAGTAATGCACTAAATTGTTCTTGAGCTATGTCAGTTTGAAGAAAACTTCATGTTTGGGACAAGTAAAAAAAAAAAGGTTCCATCAAGAGATTAGGTATTGAACGAGAGGTATTCTTACAAATGACATTCAATTATTACTGAAAGGTGTTCAAATGCCAGACAACAAAGCGACTCTGAAACATAATACAATAGCTTTTAACTTCACAAGTACTTGTTCAAAGAGATACCTGAGCTTCAAAATCTTCCGTCAGCAAAACATTAGCTGTCTTGATATCTCTATGGATGATTCTCCTCCGGCAACCCTCATGGAGATATCCAAGGCCAGCAGCAGTGCCAAGAGAGATATTATACCTATAACACCAAGACAACTTACCCTTTTCACCTGAAAAGAGTAATGCATAATAGAGAAAACTAATTAACGGTTAAGAATCTACAGAAGAAATAAATTCAAAAGAAGCTAATGATGAACAGACCATTAAGTAGATTTGCTAAGCTCCCATGTGGAGAGAGAGGAAGGACAAGGTGCATCCCTCCTTCAACTCCATATCCAATAACACCAGAAATGTTGGGATGGTTGACATGTACCAGAATTCCGAGCTCAGATAAGTAGTCCGCTGTCATCTCCTCTTGAGTTCCCCTGATCAGCCTTTTAATTGCCACCAGTTGGCCATCTTTAAGATGTCCCTTATATACTTCAGATGAACCTCCCTCACCGATCAGGTTTTCTTTGAGAATGACATAAACAATAATGAGCACCACAATATGCTATTTAATATGGTAATTTGCTAAATAAAAGTACTAACTAAACATTTGGGAGATACAAATAAGCTCATCATGCACAAGCAATTGAAAGTTGGAAAAATTGAGTTGTTCTGAAGTTCAAAGTGATATTTTCTTTCAAGTTGGCAGCCTTAGATGCAGATATTTGGATAAAAATTAAATCATCTAAAGACGAAATAGCAGAGATACAAAGAAACTCATACCATGGCTAAAGTTGCCGGTAGCTTTCTGAAGATCAGAAAGTGGGAAATTCTTCCAGTGCGCTTGAAAACAGTGACGTAAATCAGTATCTAGATTAGGAGAAGACGCCATTGGAATGCTCTGTTCTGTACTCTTACTTTTCCATTTTGGTAGCATCTTAATAGAAGGCAGTGAAGGTATGCTAGGATGGAAAGTATGCAAATGCATGACTGAACTTATCTTTAGTCTTTTAATGAAACCTTTCCACTGGGATTGAAATTTTCCATCTGAATCTGAAGTGTTGCTGGACTTTGAAGTTGTAGACTCTGCATCATCTTCAGAAGCATCTCTGATAGACTCCTCAGCTACGTCATCTCGTGATTGAACCTTGTCCAGAGGTTCTTCAGTTGAATCCTTTTCTATTTTTCCTTCACCCACAGTGAGACACCGCAATTCTAGCATAACATGATGACATGTTACATATTACAAAGATAAACATGTACACAAACTAATCAACAGATCAAGATGAGTAGTATGATCTAAAAAAACATCCAAGGTGAAGAAATATAGTTTTACCTTCAGCGGAGATAGAAATGGAAGCACAAAAAAGTAGCTTATTTTGCCCCACCTTCGAGAGCCCCTTTCCCGTGATTCCATTGGAGGGATTCTCACTGTAACACAGTTAGAACTATCAGTTATATACAACAAAAAAAAACATTTCTAATGAAAATTAATAAGTTTTTATTCAATATTATCCACCATTCGTGTGCATATTTCATTGCATCATAATGACACAAATGTATACATCTTGTATTAGAAACAAAATTAATTACGTTGGCAACCTATCTGTTAATGATACTGTGAAGATATGACACCTGAGACTAACTCAACCTCAAAAGCTAGCTCATGAGGGGAGGTTTGTCCAAGTCCATATAAGGAGACCAAATTCCCATCCTCTACCGATGTGGGACTTCTTAACACAATATACAAAAATAACCTACAACATTTCCTCATCAAAAATCATACCAAGGGAAACTAAAATCGATCAGAATAGAAGATACCATGGGGCAGCACATGGTTCACGAGTAGTTTTCATGGGAAAACGACGATGAATTAACCAAACAAAAATTGAACCCCGAGTGGCCTGAGCAGGGGAGAAGGGATGGGAGCCTCTTCCAGAGAAACCAAAAATGAATGAGAGAGAAAGTATTGAAGGAGATGAGAGGGAAATAGTGGTTGTCATGCTGTCTACCTGAATCTTGCCTCCTCTCTATGAGCGAAATTCGGAGTTTTCTCCATATTTACGTGCATGATTTCTTTTTGTCCCCTAACCTACGTGCATGAAAATAACAACTACTCTATTAAATTTAGGAAAAAACTCGGATTTTTTTCCTCAACTACATCGTTAGTGCTATCACCTCACAATATATTACAATATGTTAAATTTCAAACTCAATAATTTCATTGAGACGCCGACGTGGCAGATATTATCAACAAAAACAAAAATTATAGATTTAATCGATAAGAGCCTCAAGGAATGGAACGCACGTCACCTTCAATGAGAAATTTGAGCTCCACAAACAACCCACCCTCTCTTTTCTCTTTCCATTACAACCATGAAAGATATTTGTCTAAACACAAATTGCAACCAACTATTTTAGTTTATTAATTTATGAATATTATCAATTAATTATACATGACAAATTATGTATCATGCACTCATAGAATCACTTGAAGTACCATTTCATACGAGGTACAACAAAAAATAATCTTATTGAGTATTATATTTCATCAATCCTTTGTCTTGTTGATATTAGTATTATATTTCTGGTGAAGTATTATCCTTTCGAAAACTGAACTTTGTAATATGAAATAAGTTATAAATATTTTGTAGCTATAAATCATTTATTTGAAAGTAAAATGAAATATAAAATCGTGTCGATTTTTTTGGGACTAAAAAAATAAATCAGATAAATTGTGATAAAAAAAAGTAGATACTTTTAAAATGAAAAAAATGTCATATTCTTGTACTCTCAGAAAAGAGTTATATTTATCATTCGTCATATTTATCCTTATTATCTTATTTTGAGTACATATTTGCCTTTGGGATGTTAACTCTCATGTCTCCACCCTTATTATCTTGTGCGTATATTTGTTCAATTTTATACTAGTTCAAGTATTTATTTGTGCATATTCAAAATTGAAAAATATAAATATAAAATGATATCAAGTTAAATGACATATTTATGTATGATTTTTTTTAGAGAGTTTCATTTACTTATAAAAAATATTTAAAAAATAAATTAAGAATTTATTTTTAAAACTTTTTTTAAAAAAAGAAAAAAAGCATACACCATTCTCCCCATAAAAACAACCCCTTTACCCTCGCCCCCACATCTTCTCTATCCTTTTTCTCTCTCCTCTTTGTATTTAAGCTTCTGTCCTCTAATCAATTTTTTTCAAATTCAAAACCGAGCAACCAAAAGAAGATAACTGTTTTTCCCTTTTCCTTGACAATTGAGAGAGATAAATAACAATACACAAAAAAACAATTTCCCTCCTTCCCTTACAACAAGGAACAGGTAAAATCAGAAATTATTCAACCTTCTTTTTTTCAATCCTGTTAACCCATTTTCAACAACTCTGTTGACTTTGTTTGTTCTCCTTCATGCTTTGAACGATTTGATTTTTATTATTACCAAAACAAATTATGGCAACAGAAATTTTGCGGCCACAGGATATATTAACTCAACGGTTCAGAGTTTCACCGTCGGCGTGTTATCGTCGGAGAAACAACTTTGGTAACGGAAATGACTATTTTAACCCTAGGTCTTCTTATGGGAACCGGAAACAGGTGGTCAGAACGGAAAGGGAAAGATCTGAGAAGAAGAAGGTGAAAAACCAACCTGAGCCGTTGATGAGGAGGAGATCTGCGAGTTCCGAGGATTTGAGACCGACTCACAACGCCGGTAAGTTTAACGGTGGTGTAGTTATGGGACAGGTGACGATTTTGAGGAGAGGCGAGTCTTTGGATTCTCTGAACTCAATGTATGGAACCAGACCGGGTCAACCCGAAATGGTGCACAAGCAGATCCGTGTCGGGTTATCGTCGGCCGACGTCTACGCCGGTTCAGCTTTTTCAAATTCGCCGTCGCCTAGAGCTCTTCCTTTGCCTTCCTTTTTCAACAAAAAGCAAGAAGATTTCAAGTCTGATGACTTTGCCAGTAGAGATTTGAGGCGCTTGCTCCGGCTGGAACACTAGGAGGATCCGGTTATGACGTTCCCTGAAAATGATCCGACCCGAATCGACGAAATATCGATAAAAGTTATCGAATTTTCGGGATCTTAATTTCTCCATGATTTTTTTTAGACATGTGGAGAAGATGAAAAGGTCTGAAATTTGAGAAAATTTAGAAAAAGAATTATATATTTTTAATTTTTCTTAAAATTTTTGTAAGATATGAATTTACTTTTATTGATCAATATTGGGAGGGTTTTGTTGTAATATGGGAATGGAATATTGTAATATATATAGTACTATATGATAAAATATTGGGAATGGGAATAATTATGGGAGAATTAGTAAAGTGGTTGGAGGGGAAGAAGATGAGTATATAAGAATGTTGTGCTGCTCTGTCAATGGTGTTAGAGATGACTGAAGATGATGTTGAAAGAGGAACATTTCAGTCTCTTCTTGTAAATCGTAAGATAATACTTATAAATACTACTAATATTCAGTGATCAACAGCTTACTACTTGTTATGGATTTATTTAAATTATTGGTCTATCGACGTAAATCTAAACTTCAAATATTTTCAAATTCTCAAAAGTGGCGTAGTCCAATTTTTGAGTTTTCAAAGTAAAATGACATCCTTCATGATTTGGGTAAGCAATTGGATAGCTCCCTTAGATCCATTTGAAACACTATGTGAAGGTGAGAATGGCATGGGAGCCCCCATAGGCTTCATTACCCTTGGGGATGTGGGACTAGAGGTCAACCCACGTCATAAAGTGATGGGTCATAGACTTATAAATTTCGGCATAAATACAAGTAACTCATTGATTTGGACAATTTTTTCCTCATGAATTAATTTTTGAGATTGAGTTAGTCCCATATGCTATATCTGGTGTCCCATTAGAGTCAAGACCATTTCAATTCATATTCACCACCAATATTCTTTATCCATACATTTGCTTTTGGGCTGGATTGAGTTAGACTCAAGATCCATATTTATATGGTATTAAAGTTAGATTCATCCCACCATTTTTACATGATTTAATGATTGTTGGATTCCATTTATGATTTATTGATGTTAGGCTCCATTTAAATGTTTAGTCCTAAGCATAAAGTGAGGTGTTAAGTCACACATTGGTGGAATGAGGAAAATATGGATTTCTTATACGAAATTGAACAATTCTCCTTTATAAGCTAACTTTTGAGGTTGAGTTACATCCGACTTCCATTTCTTTATAGTTAGTTCAACTAGTTCTATGAAGAGAGGGTGAAATAGGAGTGAGGTGGGGGGGCGGGGGTTGAGAGTGGACGAAAGGTTTAATCTTTGGATAACCACCCTTCATTCAAATTAGTTGGAGTCGGCTTATCGACGTTCGATATCCATTCTTTTTCCTATTTAGACATATTGTAAGGTTTTGTTATATATATATAGTTAGCTTGTGATTTTTAGAAACCAAATTAGCATCTATAACGTTAGAACATACTAAAATGGTCTAACACTGTCACGTTACAGAGATCATTCTTAACCCTGTTGCATGTGCTATTTCTTGTTTCATGTTAGCTTGGCTATATAACACACTGTTGGAAGAGGTTTCATGACTTGGTAAAAAGGAGAAAGAGAAATTCCTTCAACTCGATTTCGACATACTTATTCACATTCGATAGTTACCCAAAATAATATCATGAACTTATATACTTCACTGTTATGAAGTGAGGAATGTATATCAATTGATCATGATTAATTATAAAAATCTATTTGCAAACACATATCACACGTTTATTATTGATCTCTCTCTCACACACGCGATACTCCTATTATAAAATAAAATACACACAGAAACGATATATAGATGAAAAGATAGATTAACACAGCCGTGCACTCTTATTATTAAAAAAATGATTAATTTTTAGGAATCTCATAGTGTAAGGAACAAACTACGTCTTATCCCTATCCTTTTATAGTTTACAAAAATCCCGTGTCATTTGGATACCTCATTCATCCGGATACATAACTTTTGATACATTAGACAACTTTTCTGTTGAGATTAAAAAGAAAAATAAACGTAAAATTAAACGTCAGTTCCCCAAATCACGCAAATCAAATTGATGTCAATCTCTCCCAAATCATAACAAATTCAAACAATTGAAATTTCGAATTTTCATCTCAAATCTATCTCAAATCATAGCAAATTCAAAAAGTCAAAAATAGTAACTGATACATGATGAATATATCTATTTTGTTGAGACATTTAGATATGAAAATAGACTAGAACTCATATGTATCAGGAAAAGATTAACAACAAAAAATAAAAATAAAAAAATCAACAAGTTAGTCTATCAATTTTGTGTCATATACATAACTATGAATATGATACAAACTGATACTGTTATAAAACATTAATGTTTATGTATCAATAATAATATTTGACAATGTCTACAGATACATAGCCTTCTAGTTGAATAACTCTGGGGTATGTGAATATGATACATACTAATTTGTGTTTCAATAAATTAAGGTTATGTATCAAAACTAATATTTAAACACGATACATTGTGCATGATAAAATTGTAATGTATCATAATGTTGAAACGAAAACATTATACATTAATTTAAGAAACAAAAACAACTAGATACCTAAAAAATTTGAACCCACATATATCAGAAAAAGATGAACAACAAAAAATTGACCAACTGTCTGATTTGTTGAAAGAAAAAATAAATGATGAAGAAATTCTTTTACACTTTCTCATTTGCTTTGTATCAACTCCTTTAGCTTTTTTTCACTTTATACAATGACGTCACCCATGAATCTCGACCCAAAGCCTTTATTGGAGCCAACAACAACTCGACCTTTTTTTGGGTGTTTTTTCCAAGGTCGATTTTGAAGTCGAAGATACATCCTTCTTCGACTAATTGGGTAATCTCAATACCAAAAGATGGAGTATCATCCATATGTATTAGGAATTTGTAGATGAAAAAGCTATTCTTTTTTTTTTAAAAAAAACGATAACTAATGAACTGAAAAGAAAAAAATGGACGAAGAAGAACTATCTTTTCAATAACTTGCAATTGATGAACTGGAAAGAGACAAAAATTTGAAATTCAAAAATGAAGTGATGGAGGTAATTAGTGATACCAATGTATCCGAAAAAATGTAAGAAATTGAGGAAAATAATTTTTTTTGTAATTTTTTAAAATAGTAAAGAATAACAAAATATATGGTAAAAAAGATGTATAGTTAAAAGTCAATCGGAATCCTGTACACGGTTACTGACTTACTTCCATCTAACTTCACGAATCATGATGTGTTGAAATTATGACCTCCTTAGTTCTATAAAGGAACACGTACTTACTACTTGTTCCTCACTATTTTGAAGTTAGCAGTAAATAATTTCGTATAATAACTCGTTCAAAACTTCGTATTATTTATAACACCTTCAAATAACACAACGATTACACAACTATGTAACCTAAGGAATTATAAACTCTGATTCCTAACTACCCAAGACAAAAAACCTCAGGTTTAAGTCTTCTATCGTTCTTCAAGTTCTTCAAACTTGTTAAACGAAACCTACTCACACCACTTAATTGTAATAAAAAACTCTTGATCACAATCTTACAACTTTTTCTCTCAACTCGCAGCACTCCCCAAGTAATATCAAAACTCTTGATCGTGTTTTGATTTTCTCTTAATGTAAGTGCGCAAGTTTCTCCAAAGAAACTATTGCCCTATTTATAGATTTGGACTTGAATCCAAAACCTATTTCAACTGGAACTCCTACTTGTGCTCTGCTTCCTTTTCCTCTTGAAACTTAGAAGCTCACGCGTAGTATTCCTGCTTCGTGTAGAACTCCTAACAAATTATAAAGCGCTACTTTATTTCCAAAACCTTCTCCCAGTCAGATTTGGATTAGCTTGGAACATGTTGATACGACTTGTTCTATGCAACTTTGACACTTTGACATTCTTCAAAATATCTTGACCTTTTTCATCTTACACGATGATTTAATCAGATTTGAACATACAAGAGACTGAGAGGTGATTAATCAAATTTGATTACTGTTTCTATTAGGATAATATATAATATAAACATTATCCTAATTATTTAATTAAGAATTATTGTTACTATTAGTAAATATATACAGTTAAGCTAACTGATATATATTTGAGCTCTCAATATGTGCTGGCCCACTCCATCCGGGCTAACCCATACAAGCTTTGCAATTTGATGGGTCAGGTTGGGCTAGCCCATTTTTTATGTGGGTCAGGAAATGGTCGGCCCAGCCCACAAGTGCGTGGGCTACAGGCTTTGCCGGGCAGCCCTCTTTTCTTAAAAATATATTTTTATAATTTTTTAAATTAGATTATAATTTAAAAATATTATCATAAATATCGACTAGTGTTACTACTTGTTAATCAAATACACAAATAAAATTATCTATATAATATTTATTAAGTTTGATTTCAAGTAAAAACATAAATAGTTAAATAAAAATATTAATCTAATTGTTTTCCAATGATCATAATAAAAACACAAAAAGCTATGCTAATATTTCATAGGTTATGGCCTATGTAGTGATTCCCTAGAAATTTTAGGAACTTTATTTTATGTAGTACATATTTTATAAACATAATTTGTATTTAAATTGTAACATTTCAAACTTTAAACGGATTTTGAATGTACACTCCTGTTATTTTTAATACACTATTTTATTTTTATTTTTTAATTAATTTTTATTTGGCCCACGGACCGACCCTATCCATATTTCTCAAGCCCCACAAATCAATAGATTTATTCAGACTAGGCTAAAAAGCCCTTTTCTTAAATGGGCTCCAAAAATCGCAGCCCATCCCTATCAAATCACGAGTTAGGCCAGGCTGGCCCAACGGGCCTAACCCATATTGACGGCTCTAAATTTTCAAATGGTAAACTAATTGAAATGTAGGTCGTGTCAATGTTTTAAGAAGCGGAGATGAGGTGTGATGTTTTAGGACCGAGGAGTAAAACCTCAAGCTTGAGACGTCTCATATAACTTTAATTTTATAACTTCATTATTAAAACAGTAAATAAAACAAAAATTTTAATATTTCTACAAATAAATTTAAAACATATTGCTCCAAAATCTCATTAAAAAAATTGAACTTATCAATCCTTAAATATTTTAACGAGATTTGAATATTTATCATGATAATTGTTGAGATTAATAAGTTTATGCATAATTAGTTAGTTAGTTTAAACATTGTTACTTTCACAGAGTTAGTTAGTTAACAACTTTTGTAGTTAGTTAGGTTTCCGTTTGCCAGCTGTCCTAGTTGTTAGATATTTTCCTGTTTTCAGTCTGTATATATACAACTCACTGTATCTAGTTCTAGTTCAGTTTTGCCCAGTCGGAGTCACAAAAAGCTTGAACCTCAAAATCAGGAGAAGATGACATGAAGATGCCCAAGGTAGGATCATTTTTGAGATACCTCAACATGTGAAAAACAGCTTGAAGATGAGGTTCCCTGGGATCTTACATATATTGACTCAAATGTTGAACTGCATAGGCAATATCAAGTCTGGTATGAGTGAGGAAATTCAGCTTTCTTACCAACTTTCTATATAAGGTAGGATCACTTAATGGTCTGCCCTCATGAGCCTTAAGCTTAACATTAGGATCTAAGGGAGAAGCCAGGGGAGTTAGTTTATCACAATGAAAGTCCTTGAGAAGGTTATGTACAAATTTTCTTTGCGATATAATGACTCTATTATCCTCATATAACATTTCCAAACCCAAGAAATAGTGCAGTCTCCCAAGGTCTTTGATCCTGAACTGATCATGGAGAAAACTTTTGAGATGGACAATTTCTTCAGAATCAGTTCCTGTAAGTATAATATCATCTACATAGACACCTAGAAAAATAGTAGAAGAACCCTTTTTTCTTATAGAACAATGAATAATCATATAGTGAGTGAGTGTAACCCCTTGAATTCAAAGTTGCGGTCAACTTTTCATACCATTGTCTACTTACTTGTTTCAAACCATATAATGACTTGTTGAGCTTACAAACCAGCCCTGTATGTGTCACATCAAGACTTGGAGGGACATCCATGTATACTTCTTCATGCAGATCTTCATGGAGAAAAGCATTATTAACATCAAGCTGGTAAATATTCCACTGTTTCTTTGCAGCAATAACAATCAAAGCTCTTACAGTTGTCATTTTAACAACTGGTGAGAATGTTTCTGTATAGTCTATGCCAAAGTGCTGAGTATACCCTTTAACCACTAACCTTGCTTTGTATCTTTCCACACTATCATCTGCCTTGTGTTTGATTTTATAAATCCATCTACAACCACTAGCTTTCTTACCAATAGGCAAAGGCATAAGGGACCAAGTGTTATTATCATGCAAAGCAACGAATTCCTGAATCATGGCTGTTTGCCAGGCAGGATCAAGAGCAGCCTCTTCATAGCTAGATGGCTCACAATCATGAACAATATTTAAAGCAAAGACTTGACTATTAGGATCCAATTCTGCAGGAGATATATGGTGGTTGAGAGAAAAACAAGCAGTTAATGTGGTAGGAGTTGTTGGTGTGTGATTGTCTGTGGGTTGTGAAACAGGTATAGAGTGAACATAGTCTGACAAGTATGCGGGCAATTTGTGAGTCCTATGAGATTTCCTGGTTGTCATATCAGGTTGGTGAACTTGTTGGGGAGTTGTTGTTGAGGTGTTGCTAGGAGAAGGATGATGTTGTGGACTAGAAGGGTCAGGAGGTAACATAGGATTTGTGTCACTTGACGTCTCAGGATCACACTGGATAGTAGGATCAAATGATGAACCAGAAGTGGGATATGCAGATTGATCAGTAAAACAGTGATGATGGAAAAGAGAAGAAGGAAAGAGAGTAGGATCTTTAGTCATTGCAAAGGGGAAAATTATTTCATGAAAGATGACATCTCTAGAGACATACAACATTTTAGTGGCTAGACTCATGACCTTGTATCCTTTCATACCAAATGGATATCCTATAAAAACGTGTGGAGATGCTCTAGGTTCAAATTTAGATCTTTGGATTTTAGGGATAGTTGGGTAGCACAAACAACCAAAACTTCTTAAGTGTGAGTAAAAAGGCTCCAGCCCATACAACACTTCATATGGACAATTGTTATTTAGAGGTGCAGAAGGGAGTTTATTAATTATATAGGTAGCAGTTAGAATGCATTCTCCCCAGTATTTTGTAGGTAGTTTGGATTGAAAAAGAAGTGCCCTAGCTGTTTCAAAAATGTATTTATGTTTCCTTTCCACCACACCATTTTGTTGAGGTGTGTATGGACAAGACTTTTGGTGAATAATACCTTTGGACTGAAAAAATTGGATGGACTCAGTATTGGTGAATTCAAGCCCATTATCTGATCTAATTACTTTGATGGTAGTTTTGAATTGGTTTTCAACCATGGTTGTGAAGGTTTTAATAACATGTAGGGCATTGCTTTTATGACTGAGTAATTGTGTCCAAATGGACCTACTGAAGTCATCTACCAGGGTAAGAAATAGTCTAAAGTTGTCATGTGTGGGTGTTTGGTATGGCCCCCATAAATCAACATGGACTAAGTCAAAAATAGCAGTGCTATTATGAGTGCTCTGTTGCAAAGGTAGTCTAGTCTGCCTTGCCATGGGACAGATGGGACAAAGAAAGGTTGTTTGGATGAGAAAACCATAGGTATTGAGGATATACTCTTCATTTTAACAAAAGGAACATGACCAAGTCTGTAATGCCACAACAAGTCTGTATCATCACCAGTGGTAACAACATTGCTATCAACAGAAATAGCACTGTCTTTATTGTCAGATGAACTGTTTATTACATTTTGATGAGGTAAACAGGAATGAGAATTACATTGACAATGCAACCTATCAGTTCTATGAAGTGAAAGACATGTAGTAGGATTTTCAGATGAAGTGAAATGTTTGCTCTTTTGCAGACAGTCTGAGCAAAGGAGATACAAACCATCATGAGCTTTACCAATTTCCATAGGCCTCTTCAGTGAAGGGGCCTGCAAGAGACAAGATGTGTTAGAGAAAGAAACAACACATTTAAGATGTAGAGCTAGGGAATTGATTGAAATCAAGTTGTACTTGAAAGAGGGAATGAATAAGATATTGTACAATGTGATCTGTGAAGTTAGTCGCACATTTCCAACCTTTATGACCTTTACCTTATAGCCATTAGGTAATCTAACTAACATTGGTTCAGGTAATGGTAAAATATTGGTGAGATGAAGTTTGTTAAATGTCATATGGTGTGATGCACCTGAGTCTAAGATCCACAAGTCAGTTTTGGCTTTATAACATTCACATGAAAGTTTGTCAAAAACTATAGAAGAAGTGCATGCAATGATACCTGCAAAGTTCACAATAGGATTTGTTGTCTGCATGTTGCCTGAATTTTCTGCCTAAAATTGCTAAAGTAGGTAGGCAAGTTGTCCATACTGCTCCTTTGAGATAACACTTCTCCTTAATGTGGCCTGGTCTCTTGCAGTAGTCACAGAATGGTGTCACGACCCGAGAGCACCCCCTAGTCGTAACCGGCGTACTCGACCTCTCGGACTCGACCTCTCGGAGGTCTAATACAAGCCTCTTAGCATTCATTCATCGCATAACACTAAAAACCATAATGAATTAAAAACTTTCTTTACCAAGAAAACATTTCATTAAAAAAAAATATAGCAAGCGGAAGACTTTCTAGACTTTATACATGATGTCTCATAACCATCTAATACTTTAGAGTACAAAATTCGGGACTAATCCCGTACATAACTTAAACAATACAAAAAAGACATAAAAGAACATATTGGGTATTGTCCTCGAATCTATGAGGACTCACCAAGTCTTCATCTTCAACACTTAGAAACCTATCAAATAGCCATGACATGTCATCATTTCCAAATCCCTACACTTTAGTTAAAAAGGGAAAGAAAGGGGTTAGCACAATTAAGTACTAAGTATGGAAGCCATGCAAAAACATGCTAAAAGGGACGTTCATTGGAGAAACATGCTTTTATGCCATTTGGTAAAACTTCATGAAAAAAAAAATACAAGTAAGCCTTTTCATCATTTCTTGACCTCTATCTCAAGTTACCCAAAGCCACACTTAAGTGAAACATGAAGTGACCGCCCATACAATCTCTTCATATACACCTAAATGTTCCTAAGGGTTACCATAGATAAGGAAATTTACCATTACAATATAACATACTAAGTCAATGTTCACATATAAAACCATAGCCAACCGTATACATACTCAACATATATTCATATACAACCCATGCTTAACTTTAAAGGAACACATGCCATTTCATTACCATAGGACCTCTACCTAATATAACCTTAAGACACACTTGAGTAAGACAAGAAGTGACCGCCCATACAACCTCTTCAAGCACACTTAAGTGTTCCTCAAGATTACCTTAGATAAGGACATTTCCTTTACAACATAACATCAATAGACCAACATTCTTTAAGAAACCATTTTTGGAGACATTCAAGCACATAAGGGGACTTTCACATAATAGTCGTTAGACTTAGGGAACTCACTTTAGTATCTTCAAAGCCTACTCGTGCCATGTGTAGATAGCATCCCATACTACTACCTACACGTTGTAGAACCTATCCAATAACTAGAGTGCGCATCCCACATGATGGGAATAGGCATAACCGACATAGACCATACTAGCTAGGTATGGAATCCGGAGTCTATCCTACTCCGTGGAGGTTGTTCTACTTGCCAAAGGTAGAACTAGTAAGCAACCCATGTAGGCACATGGTTTAGGGGATGTCCAAGGAAGTTCATTGTGCCTAATCTCATACTCAACTAGGCCACCTTCCTAACCACATCCACTCGGTGCTAGCCTTGTTTCCCATAGAGTATTCAATCACATATGTACTTAGAGAAGGTTCCTTTTCTAGTTCAACCAACTCATAGTACCTCTTCCCAAGAAAGGCCCCATTTCTTAGTCATGGCCAATCAAGGTTCATAAGGATAGCTCATTAAATCCCCCTGGAAGGGTGCCTTAGGCCTACCGATTTTTCATTAAGGGTGCCTTAAGCCTGCCGGTCCAAGGTTCATCATTTCACACATGAGAAGGGCTACCACCATTAGGTCTACCGATTTCATGGTTTTACATTTACTTAGGAAAGCTAGACTTATGAAAGGGCACCATTTCTTAGTTTTGCCGATTCAAGTCTTGGCCTAGAATTCCTCTTTTAGCATTTATAGAAAGGGCACCATTTCTTAGTTCTGCCCATTTCACACATTCATGCATTCAAGACTTTAAGTAACAAGGAGGGACACTTTAGTCTACCAACCAAGTCACAACATTTTCATTTAAGGATACTTCATAATCCAACATCATTTCATATATACATCATGAGAAATCATACTTTAACTCACAATGCTATCCACTTTACATAGGATCATCACAAGATCACATAAAACTCATTCACATCATACCTTCACATATAGCTTCACATAAAACTCATTCACATCATACCTTCACATATAGCTTCACATAAAACTCATTCACATCATACCTTCACATATAGCTTCACATAAAACTTATTCACATCATTCCTTCACATATAGCTTCACATAAAACTTATTCACATCATACCTTCACATATAGCTTCATATAGGACTTTACATATAGCCTCATTCATATATAATAATATAACAATACAATAACACTCATATAATGCCTTCAAGGCCATAATCAATACACATTCAATAAGTACACACCTCCACCATAAGTGGATCAATCCAAACAAGAACAATTTCAATATAGCATGAAAGTAGGTCAACTTACCATTCTCCAAAGCCATAATCACCATTATCCAATTCTCAACAATTCTAACATCACAAGAGAATTTACCCATGACTTGCCTACAAGGCCATAATTCTCAACTCATCCATACACCAACAATCCACCAACAATAGATATAGATAACAATAGGAATCAATAATACAATTCAATCTAAGTACAATTCCATCAATACCCAAGCATTATCATAAAACCCACTTCATAAGCCAAACTTAGAGATTTAAGGAGATCATGGGTCCATGGAGTTTTTCACCTAAAAACATCAATTAAACCATAATATAATCATAATAGATTGTTTGAAACCATTTAATGCAAGAACCCATGAGTTTGAGGAAGAATTGGGGTTTTTCATAACCTTTGAAAACCTTGAAAACCATTTTGAGATTTGGCTCTAGGGCGAAAACTAGCCCTAAATAAAGAACTCCCATACCTTTACTAAGATTCCCCAAGAAATTTGATGAAGAAAACATCTTCAAACCAAGCCCTAGCTCCAAGTTCTTCTTCTTCTTCACTCTCAAGAACCCTAACTCTTACTCTTTTAAAATGGAACAAAAATGATCCACAAACAGCCTAACACAACAATATAACCTCAAAAGAAAAGATTTGTGAAAAGACCAAAATGCCCTTAAATTTTCCGGACGGATTCCCTGCCAACTGCCCAACTTTCAACGAGCATAACTCGCTCATACAAACTCGGAATTGAGCAAACTCAGTGGCGTTGGAAAGATCGTTCCAAGGGATTTCCAAACATAACTGGAACTACTCCTGGATCATCCTGAGCTAGGAGTTATGGCTGCTCAAAGTTGGCCAAAAACTCACTGATTTCCACACTTGGCCGAATTTCCAGATTCTGAATTTTTTTCCAAAAAATGACTACTTCCAATTTCAAGCTTCTTCTTATTCATTTTTAATTGTCGGAGTTACACAATTAAAACGAAATTACATATAAACCCCTCATAGAACCTCATTATAAAGTCAACACAAAGTCATAGGCTCTTACTTAACCTATCATTTTTTCGGAGTCGTTACAAATGGTCTTCCTCTATGATTTGGAGAAGCAGAAGAGTAATTTGTTTGGAAATTCTGACCTTTTGAAGTACCTAAAACATTAGCAGCTAAAGAGCATCCTGAGGTCCCTAAAGAGCTAGCAGCCAGAGAGCTGGATTCAACAAACAATTGGTTGTTTGATTTAAACTCTCTTTGTTTTTCTTCTTGTATTAATAGGGCAAAAGCTTGTGCCATAGATGGTAGTGGATTCATTATGAAAATGTTACCTCTGATTATTGTGTAACCTCATTAAGACCCATAAGAAATTGAATCAATTGTCTATCCTGTTCAACCTTGTGCATGACATTTTTTACTCCACAATTACATGCACAACTGCAGTGGTTCTTGATGTATAAGCTACTCAATTCTTCCCAAAGTTTCTTCATCTTGGTGTAATAGGGTATGACATCCAGAACTCCCTGAATGAGATCATTGATCTCTTTCTGAATTTGATACAACATGGCACCATTAGTTCCATCAGCTGGAAATCTAAGAAACAGGAGACCATTTCATTATCCTCTGCAGAAGCTGAGTATAGATCATTACAAAAGGTTGTTGGAGAATTGGTTTGGCCACAACGATTGTTCACTGAGTTGACTGTTTCTCCAATTGGTCCTTTCCCAGTATATTGTGACAGTCAGGCTGCATTCCACATAGCTAGGAATCCAATTTTTCACGAGAGAACCAAACACATAGAGGTCGATTGCCATTTTGTTAGATCCAAGCTTCAAGAAGGTTTAATTTCATTACATCACATCAGCACTAGTGATCAATTGGCTGACATCCACACGAAGGCTCTCACAGGAATCAAACACTCTACTATGATGGACAAGTTGGCAGTGTTCACCTCACCTCCAACTTGAGGGGGGGGGGGTGTGTTGAGATTAATAAGTTTATGCATAATTAGTTAGTTAGTTAGTTTAAACAGTGTTTGTTAACACCTAATTTTTGACCCTCCCCAATAAAGATTGATCATCGAGCTTCTCCAATTTTAAACGATTTAAGATAATTACTTTTTAAAAAAAAAAATTCAATAAAAAATAAAAATAGTTTGCAAGTTATTTTAAATAAGTTGTCGCTTATTATAATTTTTAGGCAATAATTATATTTTACTTAATTATGTATATAATTAGTTTATTTTAGGAATATTCAAAAATCGTTTAAAAAGATTTTTAGTTTTACTTAAATATTTTATTAAGTTAATTAGTAGTTTATATTTTTGAATCATTAGTTTATTAAGTTAATTATTTTATTTCGTTAAGATTAAGAAGCTCATTAATTAATTATATTAATTCGTCCTATTTAATTATTAGTCGAATTTACTAATTAACTCAATTTAGCTAAGTCATTAATCCAATTGGCCAATTTCTCAATTCCAATCCAACCAATTCCTTCAACTCCTCTTTGTCCAATTTTGGGCCTAATTTCTAGCCCAATTCATTACATCCAGTAGCCAGCCCAATTCTCATAACAATTCTCAACAACCTATTTTCAAATTCAATACCCGCTTCTTTTGTAATAAGCACCCCAACATACAATTCCAAATAACAACAGCAAATACAACGTACAGCATGACCAAAATGACCCCGTATTGTTCTTCTTCTCCTCCAGCGACAAGAAACCTAGAAATGGTATAGCAGAGAAAGAAGCACGGTTTTCTCCCCTTTCTTCTTTCGGAATGGGGCAAAAATTGCAAGAAAAGGTGTCTCTCCTTAATTGTGAAAGAATTTTGAAATTTGAATTGGGAATGAACCCTTTCTTATCCGTATTTTCCTCCATCCCCCCCCCCCCCC
>NC_064289.1:17871043-17878435 GCF_019186545.1 Solanum stenotomum | reverse complement strand
CCCCCCCCCCCCCCATTTTCGAACCCTAGCTCCCCCCTATAAATTCTCCCTCTTCTTCATTGTGTGGGGTGGGAGAGATTAGGAAGAAAGTTGGGAACAATTCTCATAGAAGGAAAAATAGAAGTCGAAAACTATTGGAATTAGGAACAAAGATATAGCAAAAATTACTAGGCATACATTGTTTCAATCGATCAAAATACATAGAAATAGGCTCGTAACGATAAGAGCTCAGGAGTTTTAGCTTTGAGGTTTCCATCTGTTGCTGTCTGTTGGAGTTTTGTGTGGTGAAAGCTTCTCCATTGGCTCGTTTTCGTCCCGACTCGCTGCCCGGAAGAAGGTAACGCCTCCTCCGTTATGACATTCCCTTCCTTCATCTTTCTCTATTTTGACAAGGTTTCTTTCTAGTATTGTGAGGTCGTCATCCTGTGGTCATGTGTTGTGGATTGTCGTTGATTTTGGTAGTTTGAATATGTTGTGCTTATGTTTCTTATGTGCTTTCATAATCTAGTGTTAATGACGATTTATGTTATGCCATTTGTATTTGATGCTATCGTTTCTCTGTTTCTCTATTCGAGTTTGCTTTGTTATTTTTCCTCTCGTATGCTTGCTGGAATGCAGCTGAATTCGTATTGTTTGTTCTATTGCCTAGCTGAGCATGATTGACTCGAGTTTATGCTTTCATCTAACTTAAAATCTCGTCGAAAACGCTTGCCATTTGTCAATTGCTGCCTAGAACTTTCTCTATACCCACTTTAAGTTACAAGCTGATTGTTGTCTACTTATATATTATGATACAATTCGCTCTTATTACATCCATGTTTACACCCCATTGAATTGCATATTTGTGTGCATATGAGTTTTTACGTGTTTGAATTCCTAAAAGCGCAATGCCAATATTCTTTCTTTTGTTTGCTTATCCAATTTTTGGTTACATCCTTGTTTAGCTTTCCTGTTAATGTAAAATCTTAATGGCCTTGTTCGTCGATTCTTGTTATGGTTAAATGCCAAATTGTTTGCTTTGTTGATGCAATTAGTTCTCATGTGAATTAAGTTATGTCCCATTTGTTTCTTTATTCCAAATACTACTGTTGCCTTACTATTTTTTTTTCTATGCACGAAACTCGTCTTGAGTTCATCTTGGACTCCGTCTTTCTTCCCTTTGCATTTCGAGAGGGCAGTAAAGGCCAATTTCTTCCCTTACAGAGTCAACTAGGTCAGTGAAACCGACGAACAGGGCAGTGAGGACAGTGTATAAGGCTGGAGCAGGTTGCAGGTCTCAAAAAAGCCCAAAAGAGGGCTGTATGCATGATGTATATAGTGGTATACACTAGTATACATGGCAAAAAGTGGTGATACGGGTTTTAAAATGCCGGAATACGAGGCCCAACTTCGGAATACAGGTTGCAAGGTTGATATACATGAGGGAAGCTGATACGTGAAGCTTGTATACACTGGTATACACCGTCCATATACATTGAAAATTGGCCCAAAAAACAGCATATACACAGATATACAGTAACTGTATACGGCTGTTTCAGGGTGAAAGATAGGCCGAAACCCGATATAATTAAAGTGGTAGGTTGAAGAAGAATCAAATTGGGCTGAAGTCCACTTGAATTTTCAGCAGGATCAAATTTTAGACTTGGGAAAGGAGGAGAAAAGTTGGGCCTGCCACCCCAACAAATTTGAATTTGGGCAAGGGCCCAAATATGAATTGTTTATTTCTTTATTTATTTGTTTATTGTGTTAACTAACCTTGCTTTGATCTGATTTTAATTTAATTAATTCCCCGAAGATAGTCGTTTCTCTTTATATTCAAAAGTTAAAATATTCTTTCTTTTATTATATACATAATATATTTATTACTCAGCTCCATTTTTAGTCTTGTCAACACTTAATTATTCCCTTTTAGAAAAAATTTCCCTTTGGTTCATTTCCCCTTAAGATACTTAAAATGACACTAATAAAAAATAATGTTGATAAAAATAATAATAATAGTAATAAATAAATAAGTTAAAATAAATGAGTTTTTGTTTTTACTTAATAAAAATTTTAAAAAATAAGTTAAAATTAATGAGTTCTTTTACTTAGTTAAAAATTTCAAAAATTAGTTAAATAAATGAGTTTTCTTTAACTTAGTTAAAATTTCAAAATCAGTTTTGGTCAAATCGCCGGTCAATCACGAGTTAGCGGGCATTTCGAGGGCCTAACACCTTCTCGGAATGTACATTGAACTTTGAACCCTTTACTTTCAATTGATTTTATCTGTTTAAATCTTTTGAAAACCTTACAGTTTTTTTCTTGATTTTTTACTAAAAATTAAGTGGCGACTCTGATCTTTTGGAAATTCGATTTCTCTTAAACCATAAGTTTAATCGATTTTTCGAAAACTCAGTCATTTTTCTTTTATTTATATTTTAAAATGAAACAGTGTTACTTTCACAGAGTTAGTTAGTTAACAACTTTTGTAGTTAGTTAGCTTTCCGTTTGCCAGCTGTGCTAGTTGTTAGATATTTTCCAGTTTTCGTCTGTATATATACAGGTAACTGTATCTAGTTCTAGTTCAGTTTTCATAATTCAGAAATGAGAAATGTGCCTTTCTCAATTAGCTCTCTCTTAATCTTGAGCTCAGTAGGTTCTAGAATCCACCATTAATGGTGGTTCTTGCTGCTTTCATTCTGAGTTTTGACAATAAGAAAAGGACTTATTAGTATTTACATGCATAGTAGTTGACAGACTAAAATAATTCATATTTTCAAAGACGAACGCCGACTTGAACAAGTTAATTTATTCAACTCTAATCACCAATGCGACGAGTCGACTATAGAAGTATTATTAATATTAATGTAAAATTATGGTTATTGTCTTATAAATAAATATAATCGGTGTATAATTAATTGTGATTAAACAACAAAACTGAATTTTTTTTTTTGGAATTTCTAATGAAGCGTGACTTGCATGACGTCGCTCCACATGCCTACTTAACATTAATACAAGTTGAACTCATCAGTAGGTTTTATTCTTGTCACTAAATAACTTTTTAGAATAATTAAGTACTTAAAATATTCTATATATTTGTAGTGTCATCCTAATGACTAAATATTTCAGATTTCAAGTTTTAATTAAGTTTATAATTAGTATTTAAGTTTTATATCTTTTATTTGACCATTAGACCTTCATTTGACCATTCTATTATTTTAAGTTTTCATGACTAAATTTAAAAAAGAAACAGAAAAACTACAACAATAAGAAACTAAATTTTTGTTTGAAAAATAATTAATGTATATCATACGGCCGGTAGGAAATAATTTTAAAAATTAAGCTATCAATATTTTTCCATTTCTTTACAAATTAATATCTCTCTCATGCCTATCCAATCATAAGTTATTAAAGGAGGCATTTGATCATTAACATTTTTATTTTATTTTTGAATTTCAACTTCGAAAAAAATATTGACTACGGAGTTTTAAAATTCAACTCAAAATGTATTTTCACTTCAAATTGTTGACAAAATGTAAAAAATAATTAGAACTTGCATTACAAAACTCTAATTTTCACAAATTATTTACGTTTTGAAAATAACAATTGTTTTTTTAAAAAATTGTACAATGAAAGTGGCTTAATGCCTACTCAGTTTTCTCATTATGATCATATGCATTGTGCCTTATGAAATTATATAATAAAAAAACTATTGAAGCAAACTCTTTGTTGTCTTGTTCTTTCTTCACATTGTTTCCCCCCCCCCCCCCCCCCCCCCCCCCCCCCCCCCCCAAATATGACTTCCTTTTCCTTGGGTAATTACAAAGGATAAAAGATAAATGCACAATTAAAACCACTTCATAATTAACGAATAACATATTTCGCTGTGAGAACTTTTGAGCAACATTTTCTTGTTTATGAGCTTCTAAAACGTTTCCTTCGAACTTGAATTTACATCTATTCCTAAAAAATATAAAATTATAGTTAACAATTCATATTTTATAGATATTTATGTCTTTTAATATGTTACTTATGAAAAATGTATATGGAAAAGAAAATAGATACTCTCACTTTCTTTTGGTATGTGTAATTTTTTAGCAACCTTTTTTTGTTATTGACTTTCAAAATGTGTCTATTAGATTTAGATTCCAAATAACACTTGCTCCTGCAAAGTTTAAATTATAGTTTATAGTTCACATTTTATAAATATTCGTGTCTTTTAGTATGCTACTTCTGAAAAATGTATATAGAAAAGAAAATAGATATTCTAACTTCTTTTGTGTGTGTGAATTTTGTAGCAATCTTTTTAGTTGAGTCTCCAAGTAACACTTTCTCCGAAAAAATATAAAATCATAATTTAGGATTCACATTTCGTAAACACTTGAATCTTTTAGTAAATTCCTTGTGAAAAATGCATAAATAAAAGAAGATAGATATTTGTAGCATCAATTCATATTAAAGAAAATGATAATCTCACCTTTAAAAATATTCATATAAAAGAAAATGGATTTGAGACTCCAAGTAACACTTGCCCCTGCAAAATATAAAATCATATTTCATAATTCACATTTTATAAACGCTCATATATTTTAATAAATTCCCTTGAAAAATGCATAAATAAAAGACGATTGATACACTTACCATCAATTCATATAAAATAAAATAGATAATCTCACCTTAAAAAATAGTCACTCAAATATAACCATCACCCAACCTTAATTGAGCTACTCCATCATTTGCAATGTTTCTTATATTTATATGTGCAAACAAGATGTAACTACAAAGCATAATAATTTGTATGGTAAAATGCCATTAAATGTAATGACTTTTCACATTTTTGTATTTATTAATTTGCAATGAAACTTACCTTTTAAATTTCTTAATTACTACATTAATTTCTACATTTCCTTATAGAAACATACACAATACAAGGAAACCAAAATAATTTTAGGAGAAGAGCTAATTAGTATGGTAAAGACTATCCTATATATGGGTATGTATGCTTTGTCTATACACGTATTAAAAAGGTGAAAACAAATTGAAGAATAAAACTGATTAATAATTAATTAAACGATCACATAATTAGGTCTAATTAAAGAAAGAAAATAACGCTTATATTTCAATGAAGAAGAAACCAACTAATTTTCAATAATTATTACATTGATTGCTACATTTATATCAATAGTAATAATAAAGAATAATATAAATAGATCAACATTAATTCAATATAATATTTTAAATCCTAAAATAAAGAGAAAATTCTCAAAAATATGAGAAAAAGATAATTAGAAATCCTGATCAAAGAACTATGCCACATCAGATTTCCATTTCCTCCTTTATATATATAGAGAGAGAGAGAGATTTGCCTCTACATGGAGTAGCGTAGCTNAGATATATAAATTGAATCGTGAACATTCTTATCGAGAACTATCTGCATGCCTTGATGATGCCTTAATGAGCCTATAACTAGTCGATGCTAAACCTAATTTTTATATATATGATTCAACAAATTGAAAAGCTAGCGCATACATTTTCTTAATTACTTTTTGTTTCCACTAATGAAACACTAGGGGCCTAATAGAGAAAGAAAGCCAAGAGAGGAATCATTTAGTAGTACTAGAATTACAAATTAAAGTAATAGTAAAAAATCAGATTAAAAAATATTTTATTCGTGTCGGATCGTTTGGCAGGGATGTTTAATAATAATATTATTGAATAAAATGTATTAATAATGTTGATATTTTTTTTATTGACAAATTGGTCTTGTTTGTTGTATTAAATGAATAGGATGTATATTAGAATATAAGAATAATATTAAATAAGGTGTATTATAATAAAAATAATATCCCGTATTGCTAATGTCATGACTTATTAGGTATTAAAATAATACTGAATAGAATATATAACAACAACAACAACCTACCCAGTGAAGTCCGGCAAATAAGTCCAACACTCTAAGGTACATCTAAACATCATGAAATCATCCATAAACATAAGATCATGAACCTTGAATCCATAATCCAATTCAAGGAAAGTTAGGATCAAAGTCAAGAGAAGTAAGAGTCAAGTCAAGAGAAGTTCTTAGAGTTTTCCAAAAGTCTTTTGCAACATTTTATCTTTGTTTTAAGACTTAAGTTTTGAGTTCAGTAAAGAGTAAAGTAGAAGTTCATTTCTTCAAAAGTATATGGGGACTAAGTAATCCCAAAGAGATTAAAAATATTTTCACATTTAAATAAGATCGGAAACTGAGATTTCCAAAGAGCCTTTGGGCTAGTTTTCAGAAAAAGTTCGCTTTCTAAATGAAACAAGAGGGGAAACTTTGATTTCCAAGATAGCCTTTGAGCTAAGTTTTTGAGCACTAATCTCAAATCACAGAAGAAGTATGTTT
Organism: Solanum stenotomum; assembly: GCF_019186545.1. Classification (NCBI taxonomy): domain Eukaryota; kingdom Viridiplantae; phylum Streptophyta; class Magnoliopsida; order Solanales; family Solanaceae; genus Solanum; species Solanum stenotomum. The sequence goes on along the minus strand of NC_064289.1, from coordinate 17,872,068 downwards.
TTAAACATAAGAGCTAGTATATTTTGGGAGTAGTATTGAGCACCGAATTGGGGGCGAGCATGAGTTCAGATAACTCACGTCTCCATAAAACCATGTAGCCACCATGGGTAGAAAAGGGTCATACTTTTTAGATGAACCCTTTGCACAATAGACTAGTGGGTAGTTTAGGTCCTATACCTTTGGCCGGGTATAAGATGCGCTGGCAGCGTGAGGTAGATCGTTGTATCATCACTATAGCTCTTATGTAATGGTTGTCAGTTAGAGAAACTCCCACAAAAGTTATTGTATTTTATATACATCAGTTTATTGTATTTTTACATACATTTCAGAGTTATGTTGTATCCTTGTAAATACACAGAGTTGACATCATGTTTATAAATAACTTTTCTTTATATTGCACTTGTTTTAAACTGGTTTATATTGAAATGAGTTCAGTTAAGTATTCATGAGTTGAGAAGAGCCAAGGTAAGTGTTTCTTCTAGATTCCCTTTCAAGCCTATGTTGTTTTAGCATTCCAACTCGCATACTCGTACATTCATTATACTGATGCCAGTTGACCTATATCGTCTTATGATGTAGACACAGGTAACTACGATCGACATCCCAGTGCACCGTTGATCCAATGAGAAGTTCAGAGTCAGTCGGTGAGCCTTCTTGCATTCCGGAGGATCTATTTTCATTGCTTTCTAGTTAGTTCATTAGGATGTTGTGGGGTTTGTCCCAACATCCATCTCAGTTGTTTTAGAGGCGTCATAGACAGTCAGATGTTAGTCCTTTGAGTATTTTCATTATCATTTCTTATTGTTAAGACTTGGGTTGCCACTTTTGGCCAAGTTGAACGTTTAATCTTGAAAGCATTCTTAGTTATTTTATTATCTAGTTTAGTTAAGTTCATTGATCATTATAGATATGAATATTGTCTTCCGCTGAGTTAAGTAAGCCAGGCCAAGGGTTCGCTTGGGGCTAGCAATGGCTTTCGAGTGCCAGTCCCGCCCAGGGTGTAGGCTCGGGGCGTGACATATATA
>NC_064289.1:17856440-17871031 GCF_019186545.1 Solanum stenotomum | reverse complement strand
ATATATATATATATATATATATAAGACCTATAATATTAAAATTTTAACGTTTTTAGTAGTAAAAACCTAAATGTCAAACCGATCAAATTTATATCTTAGATAAATCTTTTTGTAATAGTGCACCTATCATCTCAAAATCTTGAATACGTCTCGTACACATATTTTATCATTACCTCATAAAAGTAAAGATATTGTTTTCGAAAGACAAACAAAATATGTAAATAGCCTGATAATACTATCAAATAAGGAATTACATAATATTACAATAATATACATGGAGTATACTATTTTCTTTAATACCACCAAACGACCCAAAGAGTATGATGTTGTTTGCATGTCTATGGGGGCAATGAAGAAATAAGATTGTACTTGTAAATTAAGGACAATATAATATCAATACTACTTGAAAGGTCAAAACATGTCTTTGCCTGCTTCGATAAATCTACCACGTTTCTAACAATCATATCAATATATCGTTATATAGAAAAGTTATGGGGATAGAGTCTAATTTTAATGATGTGTCAAGTGTGTAATTCAAACTCCTAAAATTTTGCATCTGGTTCCCAATAGTGTCTAGCATGACAATATGCATAACAATTGAGATTCAAATACACGATCACGGCTTCATTCCAAGCATATGAAATTACGAAGCTACAACAAATTGTTATGTTAAGGTTGTCCAATATATGTTATTTAATAATTTCGTATATCATTTTACTTGTATATACGATATCTTTTCCGACGAAGGATGTGCATTGGACACCCTGACAACCATGTAGCTACACCACTGTGAATGCATGTCAATTCAATTACACTTTCCTCTCATTTCAATTTACGTGACATAATTAAATTCTCGAGATTTAAACTTTTAAATTTTGTGTTATCAAAATAAACTAACTAGGCATAGATTACACTACTATTTAGTTTCACACAATATACTTCAAAATTATCATACTAAATCAGAACGGAAATGAAAATTAAACTATATATGGAGGAATATATTAACTTTAATCAAAATATTATTAATTATATGTTCTTTCAATAAATAATTCATGTTTAACAAAAATAATCTAATACAATCAATTCTAAATTGAAACGTGCACAAATTAATTCGTGTTTGAGTTGATTTAAATTTTAAAATATGGCAATAACATGCTCATTTTTAGTATTAAATATATTTGAGTCATTTTAACACTTAATATTTTTTTACCAAATACATCAACGGGATTATTTTCATGTCAAATAGTTTTATTCCAACAAATAATATATTTAGGTAGCTCAAACACTTAAAAAGTATTCTTTTACCACTTAAATTCAATCAAATCAAACGTACTCTAAATCAATAAATATGAGACTTAGTTTTTCATAAACATAATTATCACTTAATCATGTTTACGTAGTTTTCATTTTGAATTTTAATTAGATTAGTTAATTTAATTAAGAAAATAAATTAATCTTATTCGCACATGCCAATCGAAAGAGTGTGGGCACCACTGCACAAAATATGCGCGCATGGAACAGTAGTACTCATAAAATGCTGATGCTTGCTCCTTCTATATTTGAATATAGTGCTTAAATTTAAAAAATGACCCAATTGTTATTTTTTTTTAATAAGTCAAATATGAATATTTGTTATACATAAATGTGGGAAAATTTGCGCATGCAGCAATTACTCCCTCCGTCCAACCGTTCAACAACAATTGTCCACTATACTACTTCGAGATATTCAATAATATTTGTCTACTTTATAAAATCAATGGATAATTTTACACTTAATTCATAATTTATCCTTATCATCAATTATAGTCATTTCCCTATTACATTTTTCAAAACATTGTATTTATTATATTCAAAGGGTGATATAGTAAAATTACCTTTCTATTTATAATTTCTTAAATAATGTGCAAAGTCAATAATAGACAAATATTGTTGAACTGGAGGAATTCATTACATACGGCAGCTAAAGTAACTCTCGATCTCCAAAACTCATGTAATTGTCTCCTTATCCATTTAAGCTAGAAGTCCATGTATGAATTTGATCGAACTTAATAACTTTTACTCAAATAATGTATTTATATTAAATTGTTAGACATTTCAAAATAGTATAATGAACAACTATTATTGGACGAGTATTTAAAATTGCCGTTGTAAAATTTAGAATTTATAAAATAAAAATTCTAATTTTGCCTCCGATTATGATCAAACAAACATGCACTTTGTAGTATTAAAGGTTCCCTATATATGGCCATTGGTGGGCTATGTAGTGTGTCGACACACATATACTAGAGTCAAGATGATGTCTCGTTTACGTGGTACAATGCACAATCCGTGTCGGATTTATTTTTTCCACTCAGGTATATATGTACCTAAAAAGAACCTATATACTAGAATAACAATAACGTACAGAGACTGTTTTCGATAAATTATTGGCTTAAATTTTTTTATCAAAAGAAGTCCAAAAGAAAAAAGCAATGGAGGTAATGATAGCCAAATTACAGGCAACAACACATAACATAAATCGACAGACAAGAAACTACCGAAGCAATATATATCAATATGGACTAATAACAAGACATAACACATTCTATTTACAACATTCTACTATAATCTGTTCTCTACAACATTCTATCTAAAATCATGTCCTTGATAAGCTGAAACTGCATATCTAATTACCTCTCCCAAGTTTGATCTATCTCTACTTCTCCTAAAACCATCAATGACCAACCTCTCACATCTCTGCACAAAGATATCCAGACATCTCCATTTAATTTTTTTTAAAAAAAAAACTACACTGTCTTTAATTAAATTTAGTATAATTATAAAACAATAAATAGAAAAAAAAAGGTTTCTAATTTTCTGGAGGAGATATATATAGAGGAGTTTCTTTCTTTAATTAATACTTTACTTTTTGGTGGAAGATACGTATATATTATAGTGTGTTGTGGGTGATGGGTAATACGTGTAGATGTATGAGACTTGTAAGGGAGGTTTGTTGGTGCGCATGCACAACATAGTGGCTGGATGTGGTCACTATTATATGGGTATATGCCACCCACCATGCCCTTTAATTTGTATATTGTTAGAAAAAGCATCTTTTTATGGTTTTATAATGAAGGAAAGAGATTAGGGTGTAAATTAATATAGGATAAGATGTAAGTTATAAATCACAAAATACAAGCAAATAGCACATTACTCTAGTAATATAATAACTATTTATAGTTATTTTTTAAATGATCTGATTATATAAAAAAAATTGAATTGGTAAAGAACAATTTTTTTAATTATGTTTTTTCAAGAAAAGACAAATTGTAAATGATAGTACTACAAAAAGAAGATATTAAATATGAAAGGAGTAACTAGAGGCAGAGCCTGGATTGGGGGTTCTAAATTTTAGAATAGAAGAGAAAATAGTTTCGAATCCAGAACATTAGTGTCGAAAACATTTACATTATCCCTTTTTTATTATTGAACTGTCAATTAATTTTATTAGGGGCTTCACAAATTAATATCCATATATATATATGTTTAATTTTCTAATACAAATATAACATCTAAAGATAAGCTACTGAATTCTCCGAACCCAAGCTAATTGCGTGTGTCCACCTGAGAACATCTAATATATAAGGCTTTGCATGCCTTGGCATAGCTTAATATATCCAATAATTGTTGGCATGTATTCAAGCACTTTTGTTTATAATTGTGTCCCTCTTCTTCTAAGACACCACGTGATTTACGAGTGTACCTTGGTCTCTCTATAATTGTCAACCATATCCAAATATATTTATTTATTATACTGCCATATGTTAGATATAACCAAATCCCCTCTAATATTACTTTTTGAAGATATATATCATCATGTACGTTTTAAAAAAAATTATTTATCTTTAAAGAATAGTTAATAATGTTACGTTATACTAGTCATTTTCATTTTAATGCACGGGTGAAGTACAACAGTTGCGGTATTTTGACCTGTGAACAATTGTCTTTCAATTGTACTCCGAAAGATTATATTTATAATATTGTGACATAGTATATGAACCTGTTCTAGTATAAATTGTTTGAATTATAGGTGGAACGTTGATTCATCGTAATTGATCTTTCTACTTTTCGAGTATATGATTTTTAAAATTTGTGATCTTAGATTTGTTTAATACTTTTTTTAGCTATATAAGCTTCTCGTAAAGGGTTATATGAAAAGTTTGTTTTTACTTTTTAAATTTAGAAAGTTATCAATGTTTTTTTTAGAATGAATTATAAAGAAAATATTGCCAAAAACTAAGTTGAGATGAATGAAATAATAATATTTAGTAAAATATTACTCTCTTTGTCTCAATTTATGTAGTACGATTGGAATTTCGAGAGGCAACTAAAACCGAATTTTTTTTACATATGCCTTTACTTAGATATATTTAAGTTGTTAATTGTTGTGATATATTACTTTTTATGTGATTTTCAAATATATAGAATCTATTTCAAGAAACTTAAAGCTTTTGTGTCCAAATTCACATAATGTAAAAAAATTCCAATTGTTCCACATCGACAAACACAACAACATATCTAGTAAAATTCCATCACATACCACATCGCCCAGATGAAGTATTTGTTTTATTTTTTTAAGAAAGCAATCAAAATCAAAATCTTTTCTAATATCTAATCAAAACCTTATTACCAAATAGTTTGTCGGGAAAGGAAAAGTTGAGAGATGGAAATGTACCTAAGTAATAAAATTGAATTAAAATGTTACTTAGGGTTATTGCTGGATGAGTAAATTTCTTCACTTTAATCAAATAATATTTCAAGTTTTAGCACTAAGAAATAATTTTTTTTTTTTTAATTGCGACGCGAACTGCATGGCAACAGATGAGGTACTTTCAAAAAGAAAAAAAATTGAACGAAAGATATGAGAGAGGAACAAGAAAAATATGGATTCATGTTGTCTGAATAAAGATCGCTCACGCAAAAAATAACCATCATCTTGTATTCATTTTTTTGGCTTAAGATCATTATTCTTGGTTGCCTCATCACCATGCCCTCCATCTCTCCTTGTTCTTTTTCACTCCGTATTCAGAGTCTACGTTGAAGCTTCGACTAAATTTAATCGTACACGGTAGAGCCCATTATGGGAGTGAATCTTCTAGTAGGATTTTTTCCATACCAAAGGCTCAAATTCGAAACCTCTAATTAAAGATGGAGTAGTCTGATCGTGGTGCATGCCCCCATCTCAATCTCCCCCACCCCCACACACAATCTTCTTCACCTATATATACTTACTTCCCTGTTCCAGTTTTTGTCATCTTCACTTCCTACTCAAAAAAAATAAAAAGTATAGCAGCATTTCTACAAAAAAAATTCACTACCAATCCCCTGTTTTCTAGCCAAAATCATTTGGATTAATTTTAGTTGGTTGGAAGTTTAATTCCATCAATGGCTGCTTCTGGATTTGAAGGATTTGAGAAGAGACTTGAGCTACACTTCTCTGGCGACGATCCTGTGATCGAAATGGGAGGTTTCCGGCAACTAGATTTTTATTCCTTGGAGCAAGTACTACATGCTGTGCAGTGCACAGTAGTGTCAGCTGTTTCGAATCAATATTTTGATTCTTATGTACTATCAGAATCAAGCCTCTTTGTATATCCTACCAAAATAATCATCAAAACTTGTGGAACCACCCAGTTGTTGAAATCGATCCGTCCGTTCATCCATTTCGCGTGCCAAATGGGACTTATAATAACAGAGTGTATGTACACTCGAGGAAATTACATTTTCCCGAAAGCACAACCGTACCCACACACAAGTTTCAAAGAAGAAATCTCTTATTTGCAGGATCAATTACCTAATCATCTTTGCTACAGAAAAGCCTCTGTTATGCCTTCGAAATTCACTTCACATTCATGGCATGTTTTCTGTGCTTGTGATAAGTTTTACCCAATTCCAATTCCCAACGATCGGTATACAGTGGAAATTTGTATGACGGATCTCGACCAGGTACTTGCCCGGAAGTTTTTTAAAAATCCGGATACAACCGGAAAACAGATGACGGAGGTGACCGGAATCGGAGAAATCATTCCGAGTGCTTTGATTTGTGAATTTGCTTTTGATCCTTGTGGATACTCAATGAATGGGATTGACGGAGATCGTTACTCTACCATTCATGTGACGCCGGAAGATGGTTTTAGTTACGCCAGTTATGAGTGTGTGGGATCAATTTATGATGAGGACGACATTGGTAAGATTTTGAAGAAGGTGGTTCAGGTTTTCCGACCGGGGACGATGTCAGTGTCCACTACGTGTTCGAGCAGCAGCAGCGAGATTTGTACCAGAATTGTTAAAGCCGTCGAGCCACTAGGGATGAAACGGCGGAGTTGCACCATTGATGAATTCCCAGCTGCCGGAACTGTTGTGTTTCAAACTTTTACGTTGACGGGAAATAGGTGAATTGTCATGCTTAATATATCGAGTTTAAATTCTAAATTCGTATAATCTTAAAGTGGTGTGAGCGGGGGGAAAAGGTTTGAAAAAATATATGGCGGAAGTAAAGGACTACTATTTTTACTTGTCTTATTTATTTAATGTTAATAATTATTTAGAGTTTAGTTTGAAATATTTAAGGTGACTTGATATATTATGATAATCAGTGGCGGATCCAGGATCTTAGGCTCGTGGGTGCTCACTTCTCTTATTATAAAGTTACTATAAATGCATTGTATAACTATATAAGTATACAACTATTTAAACGTTATAGTTAAAAACTCTTCATTTCTTAGAAAAACTAAGAAATTAAGTCCAAATTTTCCTAGCTTCTCTTACCAATTATAACTAATAATTTACTCTGGCAAGCTTTTCACATTTATTTTTATGTTAAGGAAATGAGCACTACACAACCATTAAAAAATTCGTCACCTATATATACTATTACGAAATTCATTTTTGATGTACTTCATGGATGAAAAAGTTCGTTACACAGAAACAGTAGCAACACGAAGAATGAGAGTCAAATTGATAAGCAAATAAACAAGTAGCCAAGTTTGACGCAGATTTGACTTCGACAATACTTTAGCAAAGTCACTAATTCTCTTCAAGTTGAAGAACCTCTTATCAAAATTAAGAGCATAAACTATAAAATTATCAAGCTAACAACTGAGATCTCGAAGCTTATTGCTATCAAACTCATTTTTATAATACTCAGTCAATATCATTATCCAGTTCTTATCAAAACCACCAAATGAACTAACTGAATTCAAGCTAGTCATACCAAGAAGTAAGTCACTACTCACAACATTAAAACAGTTATTAAGCTCTTGAAAATGTAAGTTAATAAAGACATAACAAATATCAACACGCAAATGATGAGAATATATAACATCAAGAGATTTACGCTTGGACTTTCCTGGAAAGTATCTACCATTAATGAAAATATAACATCAAGAAGTGCTAATTGCCGCTAAAATACACATTTAGCAGAAATTAAGCTATTATCGTTAATTAATTATCGCTAAAGGTATTTTTTTTTGTATCTATACATATTGATACCTAATTTGCAAATAAAATTCTAAATGTTATATCAGATGTTAATCACCTACTGTTAATTCACGAGTCAGGCAAATCAGTCTTTGGTAGGGGTGGGCAAAATCAGTCCAAATATTCATGATCCGTCTAATTCATTTATGTTTGGATAAGTTAATAATCCGCTTATTTTATTATATGGACTCATTTGATATGTTTATTTCATCCCGTTTTAAATTTGGGCTAATATAATGCAATTCAAAATGATTCATGAGAAATTACAAATGTCTTTTTCAAAACATTCAAATATAACTTCTCATGAATCAATTTGAAATGCATTTTAATATAATATTATAAATAATAATTTATTTTATGTATATGTTTTCTAAAGATTACTAAGGCTTCATTAATTAATTTTCAAGAATGAGATCTAACTTCCAACCTAAATTATGTAGTGTGGTCAAATCCATCTAAAAAAGACTATGGAAGAACATTTATGAATGTTGTAAAAGGTTGAGATCTAATTATGAAAAATGTATAATTTATGGAGAAAAAAATGGGCTGCTGCTGGGGAGAATCGATCCCTCGACCTACAGGTCCGCACGCATGACTTTTACAAGCAGGCCCTGAACCAAAGCACCCACCTGTGCTTTTGTTCAAAATTTTAATGGGTGCTGATATCTATTATATATTCATTTTTGCAGATTTTCTATATAAATATACAAAAAAATTGTCGGGGTCAATGGGTGCTCGAGCACCCGATACACTCTACGTAGATCCGCCCCTGATGATAATGCATATATGTATACACCACTTATGTTTGTCACTCCTAGAGAAAATTTTGAACCTTTATCTTCTCGTTTATATATATAGTCATGTTTCTGTCTTATTTAAACTCTAGTAAAGTTTTCATTTTTTCAAAAGGAAGTTCTCATCTCATCTATTTTATTTTAAATTGAAAAGAGAGAAGAAGAGGTACGTATTGATGAGGTAATAGAAATATAAAAACGCATGGGGCTACCTTCCCATGCCTAAGCGTGCTTCTAATGACACCACTATTACTTAGCTACGATTACGTTCAGACATTCATTATCTTCTTCCTTTTTGGTTGTTTTTTTTTTTTGGTTTTCCACCCAATGTCCGGAGTCCGCATTGGAGCTTTGACTAAATCCAGATTGCGCACTGCAGAGCCCATTTGAGGTTACTCAGGGCTCGAACCCGAGACCTGTGATTAAGGGTGAAGTAGTCCCACTACCACTACCACAATCCGGTGACATTCATCATCTTCATGAGTGGGTCAAATGTATGAACCTACACAACACTAGGACTGTTCTATGGCAGAGAAATTTTCATCTTAAACGGGCTATCCAACACAATAGTCTGTACAGTTCTATATAGAGACTAGATAAGGGAGCCCGTGCCAGCACGGACCTAATATATGTTACTCCTTCGATTTTAATTTATGTGATATAGTTGGAATTTAAAGAATTATCTAAATTTTTATATGGGTTTTAAATATTTAAAGTTTTTAATTATAGTGATTTATAGAATTTTTTACATAATTTTCAAATAATTACTTCTTATGTCCCAATTTACGTTGCACAAATAGAATTTCAAGATTAACCAAATTTTATATATCTTTCAAATATTTTAAATTGTTAATTATTGTGATTTATCATATTTTTACGTCATTTTCAAATAATATATGTTATTTCTTCTGTCCTATTTATGTAGCACCGATATAATTTTGAGAGACAATTGAATTCTTTATTTGTTTTATAATTTAAATATTTTAATTATTTAATTATCATGATTTATTAAAAAAATCACGTAATTTTTAAATATCCAACAGAAAACAAAAAATTATATAAATGCCCCAAGTTAGAAGCAGTTAAAAAAAATAGTATATTATATCTCTAGTTCACTATTTTTACCTCTATTATGTTTTGTAGAGAAAACATTATTCCTTAATAGAGTAATTAATATTTCAAGTCGTTCACATGAAAAGTTGAATGATTTAAACATATAAAAAAATATCTCTCTTTTTATTATTATTTATTTTTAATTTTAACTTTTCACGTGATTTTAAGGTCACACTAAATATAAAAATTAAATATTATTTTTTTACTCTTTAATTTTAATTTTTGTATATAATTTTAAGATCACAAAATTAAAAAATATTTTGATACATATTTATTTTAACTTAAGATCACAAAGTTAAAAATATTATTTACTTTTTAAATTTTATGAAGTTAAAATTAGACAAATTAAAACTTGGGATTTATTATTTAGACAAAATAAAAATTATTTATTTAATATATTTAAACTTGCTATTTTAAGGTTTTAAATGGAAAAGAAAACCAAGGTGTGTCAATTATGTGGCAATGGGGTCCCAGGGTTAGGGGTGTGTATCAGTCGGTTCGATTCGGTTATAAGTGTAATCGGTTCGATTTATCGGTTTTCGATTTTTAAATATGCTAAACCGATAACCAAACCAATAAGATATTTGTTATTGGTTTTCGGTTTATCGGTTTTAGGTCTTTAACGGTTCGATTTTCGGTTTAACCAATAAGAAAATGCTTTCAAAACAAATATATGACTTATCCAATAATTTGACGCGATACGCATACATCGAAATAATCATTCCAAACGGGACAACAAGGACCAACTTGTTGTATTTTGGTCATCACAACAAAGACTTGGTTAATTTTCGATCACCATAATATATATATAAAACGAGGTTCCCTTTATGCAATAAAGAGAATCAAATAAAACCAAATCATAGACAAAAGTCAAAACAGTAGCAAATGAGGCCATGCTTATGATAACTAAATGAAGTTCTTACGTTATTTAAAAAAAAAACACACACACAATTTGAATTCCTAACGTTAATCAAATTGCAGATATTTACAATCGTGCAAAAGCTAATATTAGTCAATTATAAACTAACTAAAGTAAATAAGTAATACTAAAAAGTAAAACCTAAAGGTTAAATAACTAAAAGTAGAGAGGAGAGTTAATTGTTAAGTAGTGTTAATTATTGCGTAGGGTTTTATATATTTAGTCTAATATACTACTAATTATATTAATATTTTTATTAATATTATATATATATGTATAACTAAAAATTAAAATAGTAAATTATTATATTCCCTATTCTTAATGGGTTATCGGTTAACCCAATAACCCAATATTAAAAACCAATAACGAACCGATAACCCAATAATTTTTTTTTGTAAAACCATTAAATAACCATTATCCCAATAACCCAATAACAATAAACCAATAACACTTTTTTCGGTTCAGTTTATCGGTCGGTTCGGTTTTTGCACCCCTACCCAGGGTAAAAAAAAGCTGCATTCTTCTGCTGGGTGAATATGTAATTAGACCCAAACAAGCTGGTTTTATTGGGAAAAAATAAATACGTATGCTTCTAAAGCAACTTGGTACAATATTTATGAGGCATTATAATTATTGAGTACCTAAAGTAGCCCTTATAAAGAAGCAGGCATGTTGAGCAAGTGCTGCCTGCTTCTAGACTCTTATAAATAAAAGTAGTAATAGTAATAGGAGATGATTGACGATGTATCCTTCTCTCCTTTTGGTCCTTGGACTCACTTTCCACTTCTCTACAAGAACCTTGTTTATATTTGTGCAGCTCCCTATCACCATGGCTATTCCAGTAGCGTTAACATCAGGGAAATAGACCGTGTGATAAGTTTCCGACAACGTACACTTGTTCACATAATAACTTAAACTCATTTGTTATTTGACGACAGAGCAACATCACAGTATCCATCATCAAGGGACATACCTTCACCTAGTTCCACCAAGGCCATATCCCCCAAATCCTATCGAAATATAGGTAGTAGTGTTCAGTGCTGAATGAAGATTAAAACACATTTCTTTTAAAAGGAAGCAACATTTGCATGTGTTATATAAAGATTCCTGATCCACTTATCAACTGCTGGTATTCGTAAGGAATCAACCAATTTAAGCTTATATTAATTAAGAACTACAGTTGTAATGAAACTAAAGTTGTTACCTAATCAATTTATGTAATTGCCTAATGAACTTAGATATGTTTAGCTTACGTGCACTGGCATTGCATCAATGCAATGTTTATCAGACTGTAGAAGAGCAAGTATAAGTGGACATACCTGGAGAACACTCACATCCAAGCAACTGAATTCAGGGCATCCCCAATTTGGTGGCAGCCACTGACATTCAAATGATGCAGAGAGCAATCTTCATCATCCCCTACTCTGGCAAATAAAATAGAGTTTAATGATTTCTTTAGAGCCAATAAAGCGGTACATAAGTAGCAAGCTTTAAATCAAAAAACAGTTAAAGGTATCTGCCGTGGCAGATATAACATTCTGCCGTCAACATTACACATTAAAAGAAAAATTGCTCCAAGAAAGAAATAAAAAAATTGTTAAAGCAAGGAACCAATTACATATATTTTCTTGCTGCAGTGTAGAACATTTTTCATTGGAGTCCGGGACAGGAGCATTAAAGCAGCAGATGAATATTATGCCTAGACAATCTTCATCCTCTTATAAACAAGCCACCTCTTACACTACCAGAGGCTCCAAAAGGAGCACACATCTCAAAGAGAATTCACATATAAATCTATAAAACAACAGAAGAAGAAAGTAATGCAAGAAAGGAAGAGGCTGTCTGACAGTTTTATCAGCACAAAACTTGACGATTGAAAAGCAAATTTAATATAAGGTTATGTTAGTGAGAAAGAGAAAATTATGTACCTATCAAAAAGAATCAAAGTCTGAGGTCTGTAAGATATTTAGAGCATCAAAGTATCCTTTAGGTTCCAGTCGAAGAGATCTAAACAAAGTCATCAATTCAACCATTCGAATGTTCTCCCCTAAGATCAACCTATTTTCAAAATAATCTGAACCTCGATATCACATTCTGAAGCGCATATTCCGATGATAGCAGATTCTCTGTCCGTCCCTCATCATCGAGAGGAAGAATTGCTATCTATCTATCCACATATACATATAACAAATGTGGTTCCAGGGATCGGTCAACTTCATACCAAAAGCTATAATTTCCTTATTTCAAACGCTATTGAATTAGATGAAAAGACTAGCAGAATCAAATAAAACAACTTAGTTTTTGGACATAAAGTGCAATGGATACAGCACAAGCCAGATATCACTAACAAAAGAAATTACATCATTTAGGGACAATTAACAGCTGCTGAAAGAAAAACTGATTTCCACATCGTATCTGCCTCTTCAAGAAACCCCATTCCACAGCGGAAGTGGTTATCCAAAAAAGGTTATCACAATAAAGCCTGTCTAAAAGATTCACCATCTGATGGGGAAATTACAAGCAGTAAAATAACTGAACGACATCATTAACCCAAAATATAAAGGATAGATGTTAGATTAAACTCTAAAGCCTGAATTTCAATTCTTTGATCTGCAACCTTTTTTTTTTTAAATGATCTGCAACTCCAAACTCAGAAATTTTAAATTCATTAAGCATAAACATTGAAATGTTTGAAAGAACATTACTGATAAAAATTGTCCATCTCAAAGAAAACGAAAACATTAAGAACTAGTTGAAAGTTGAAACCAACAAACACATCTACAGAGCAACAAAGACATCCACTAAGAAAAATCTGAAATGTTCATATTACTTTCTTTTCAGTCTTTCTCCGTAAAACTGTTTCTGCATTCTTCATCATCTCTTAACTATCATCCTCTTTTATTCTTTGTGTATGTACGGCTGGGGTTTCTCTCTCTGATTCAAGTGCTTCTATTTTCTTCTGAAAGATAGTTAAGAAACAGAAGCCTGGTTTACTACTTCCAATCAAAAAATGCTCGATGTACAAATCAGCCCCTATTTCCGGTTCATTCCTCCGTGGTTTTCTTCTATATCTTCCACTCAGAAATCATGTCTAGCACCAAGAAATATCAAGTCACCTTCCACTTTAATTACAGTCCAGTCAGTACTTTTTTTTTTTTTTAGAGTAGTCAACATGAGTGTTTCTTCTTTTTTATAAAGTAAACTATTTTATCACTGTGGAAAAACTCCTATATACAAGCCGTATACCAGAAAGGAGAGAACCTACACAAGATTATGGTTTTCTACAAATGTTACCCAACAGTCAACGAGAGCTCTCTAGTTTCTTAAGGATTCTAAAGAGAGAGAGAGAGAGAGACAGAGACGAGGAAGAACACATTTCACAAAAAAATACTTCTAGTCAGTTATGATATTTTTATTGATTGGAAAGAAGGAATATAGGGGAAAGAATATGCTAAACATGGACTAACTCAAGTCTCTTGAATGCTATGATAACAACCTAAAGAGAGGAGAGGATAACAGCGATGTGTTCAGTTAATCATACCAGTTATAAGGTCAATATGGAGCTGTTGCAGGTCTGTTATTCAGAAGAAGAGAATGGCATAGAAAATACATTTACAGGCTATGTTGCTCGAACTCTCCAAAAATACTGCCGCACCGTGTCAGAACCTCCAAAAATATACACTTTTTTTGAAGGATCCGACAGGCAGGAATCAAACATAGCTTGAGATGGACTCGGAAGCAGATTTCACATGTTCCTCTCAATGTTGATTGACTTGAGTGGCAGCACATGCGACTAGTTAAAATTAAAGATAAACTTGTGCAACAGGTGCTACCTTTGAGAGAGAGATGGAAAACAACTGTTACATTTTTCTACACTGCAATAGTACCCCTACAGCTATGGTAATGTTCTTTAAGCCGAAGTGGACAGCGCCAGGAACTTCCAGTTTTTTTTTTATTTGAGAAAATGGTATTGTATTCATCAGCATTAAGGAAAAGCTGGGCACCATATTTACAGTTAAAATAAGTAAAAAAACTTGTTCTGCTTACAAGTTTACAAGATTGCTACAATGATTCTACAAACTCTAGTAATGATTCAGTATTCTCTACATAGTTTGCTTTACACCAAAAATACAAAGACTGAATATAATACATCTTAATTCTCTATATAGATCTGCTCCTGTTTTCAAAACATCTACCATATACAAGCTGGGATCGATTTCCATCACTTCTTCTGCCTTTATTCTCCC
>NC_064289.1:17725519-17856435 GCF_019186545.1 Solanum stenotomum | reverse complement strand
CCCCCCCCCCCCCCCCCCTCCACATTGCTCCGGCACAGCTTCACGTGCAGACTATGGCATGACCCATTTCAGGCCAGTCATACTCAAAAAGATCTGCCACAACTGCCAGTCACTTTCACAGTGTAAAAGTAAAGGGCTACTATTTTCTACATTCTCTTGACATAGGAAGCATCTTGAGCTTAACTAGATTCCCCTTCTTTACAGATTTCCACAAGTTAACTAGTTAAGCACGTTTTCTGACCATCCAGGAGAAACATATCACTTTGAAAGGAACTTTGACTCTCCAAATGTTCTTGCAAGGCCAGCATGTATTTTATTGCTCAGTAGAGCTTAATATGTTGTATGTTGAATTAACTGTGTATCCCTTCTTACATAATTATTCCAAAACATGAAATCTTCATCATCAGTTATACCCTTGAAGATCTCCAACACCTTGAAGAACTCTGTAACTCTTACTATCTCCCAATCATTCAATAATCTCCTAAAAGAAAGGACTTCCAGGAGTTTCCACTCAGTTGGAATGGAAGAGGCATCAGTAAGAAACAGAAAGGGGCACAAATTTGGAACTACAACTCCAACATGCATTTGGTGGACAATATGGAAGGAAGGAGGGGGCCTCACAAATGTAGATGTACATTACAAAAGCTTACATGAAAGTAGAAGTTACGATCATCCCCAAGCTTGTAAATGTTAAGATATATAAGCTGCTGGTAAGTAAAAATAAATAAATCCAAATATGGAAGAAAACTAGAATAAACAACTAACTTGTCCATAAATATTTGAAACTGTAAATAGCCAACGCCTTGCAGAGAATCATCTGAAATTGTAGCTTCAGAAACTTAACTGAGGGCAACAGTAAGTACACCGTCCTTAGTTCACCTTAGTCATGGATAAACTCTGAGTCTAATGATAAGGAAATCCAACAATCTATAATGAGATTCCTCACTAATTTCTCATAAACCTAAGGAATTATATGTGTCTTAGTTTGACTGGTACAAAATTATCAAAAACTAACTAATACTTTTGAACCTTGTGGTCTTAAATATATTGTGTTGGATGCTGGAGTTAAAGAATTACTAAATATATAAAGTGACATTGTCTTCGAAACAGACTGAAACAACAGTAAGACACATAAATTGAAAAAACTGGAAGAGGGAAATTCACCACACTATGCGCAGGGGCACAGCCTCTTGGTATGCTGATGCGAACCATCACAAGATAGCACTGATGCTTGCGAGGTGTACAAGCAGGCTCCAGGGTTCAGATCTCTGGGAGCATCATCAACTACTTCAGCAGGCTGATCAGCTCCAACACTTGCCAAACATCCACCTTTACAGCTCAAGTACTTATGCATCGTTTCACACTGATTGAGCAACACAAATTTATTAGGAACACAAGACTGACCACTTGATTTACAAACCGAATCACACGATTCACCTTGTTTTCCTATCACAACATTTATACCAGCCAACCTCACTTCAGTTTGTACACCAGAAGCACCGCCAGAAGAAGAATTAGACGGTATAGAGAAACAATGATGAAATTCACTAAGATAAGCATTTTCATGAACCACACTTTCCGAATTATGACGACATCTTCCCGTACAAAAATCAAAAATACTCGAATACATCCCTGCTGTTATCGGCTTAGATATCTTCACATTTACAGCCAGATCCTTTTGTGTCCTGGACGGATTCAAACAGCAAGAAACACAAAATTCATAGGAATTGCAACATTGTAAAACGAGATTGCAACCATTACAAGAGAATCGCTCTGATTTCCCACGGCAGCAGCGAGAATGGGGATCAATGGAGAGTGCATCACAGACTTGACCCATATCATCGGCAATCAAATATCTTCCTTGAACGGTAGTTCTACAGGTAGATGTGCTTTGAAGACTAACATCCTTCCTGATAGAGAATACTGGAGAAGAAAATTGAAGTAGGAATAATAGAGATACAAGGAAGGAGGATGCTATCAATTTTGACATTTTTCGGGTGGAAAAGGGAAGTGCCTTCTCTTGGGTCTTCCAAATACAGTCCTGTCGGGTTGCGTTAAAGAAGCCCCGCTGAAATGGAGCTCCATCAAACTAAACATTCCTTTGGTTAGAAACATCAAGTTATCTCAGGATCAATTGTCGAGATATGCTATTCCGCCATTAGTTTTACCATATCATTATAATATGAATAGTGGAAGTAATTATTCACCTACTATTTAAAATCTTCAATCAAACGCAGAATTAAATAATCTTGCATTTTGCTATTATTATATTTTATACCTCACACCAAACAATGACATGACATGAAGTTTTAAAAAGTATATAAAATGTTGAATTTTCTGATTTTAAATTAAATATGGGAAGAATGTACTAAAATGTCATTTAATTTCATGATTTTGGAAAGTCAAAATTAAAAAATTGTCAAAAAAAAGAGAGATTTCATTTTTAAATAGATTTAAAAAATTAATACAGATAAATTGAGATAATTAGTTTTAGAAAATAAAATAAATAATGGGGACAGAGAAATTAGTATGTAAGTAAGTGCTCCATTTCAAATTATGTGGCACACTTTACTTTTTAATCTGACTCTTATAATATTATTAATATACATTTCAAGATTAATCTTGTTTTTCTTCTCTATAGTTGAAGTTTAAATATCTTATACCATTTGAGTAGTCATTTCAATAATTTTGAGTGTCATCTCAGTAATTGTGTGTAAAAATGTGTTGAGAGTGAGAGAATATTTCCTGTAGCTAAGAAAAAAATAAAATATTCCTTGTATTTACCAAAAATTGTCAAATTTACCGCTATACGTTATTTATATCTATGTCTTACAAAATGTATATTTGGACAACATATAATTACGAGGACAAATATGACCCCAAAAATACGAGTACATATGTCCAAAAGATATAACTAAAGATAAATATGAACATTTTTAGGGGCAATTGGCAAATATGAGCCTTTTCCGTTTTGGCAAGGAATACAATTGGTGAACATACATAGATATTCACATTCTTCCTATAATATAAACGGATGACGTAGACGAAAGCGTTCACATGTAAAGATTTTTCGAAATTTGAATTCAGACATCATCTTGAAATTTTTCTTTCAAAAGTTATAATCTCCAACATTCGCTAAAGTTTTTGTCCAAATTTTATTTCCGCCTTAAAAAGCAGTTGAAACTTTGAATAATTCTGAAATGCTGGCTAAAGCTTTAACTGATGGTAAAAGAACTGGCTATTTGCTATCTTTCCCCAATAAAGACGATCAACGAGCATATTCCTACACATCGGGAGGGAAAGAAGACGCCCCACCTTCTAAAATGAAGTCGATCTACTAGTAAATTACTGTGAGATTTGGACAAAAAACAAAACACTGAAAGAACATAGCAGATACAAGAAAAGTGCAACACAAGCTCTCACGACACCCCTCTTTCTATGTCGGGGTAATTTGCAACTTAAACTGGCTATCCACAACGATAGTCTGTTTTACCATTGCTGCTTTCGATTGGAGGCTGCAAGGAATAGATTACACTAACACGTGTACAGAGATCTACAGATCAACACAGAGATAGGAGATGATGGATCCTGCTCTCCTTTTGGTTCTTGGACTCACTTTCCACTTCTCTACAAGAACTTTCTTTATATTTGTGCAGCTCGTAATCACCGTGGCTACTCCAGCAGCGGTGATACCAGGGCAATAGACCATGTGGCTAGTTTCCAACAAGGTACACCTATTAGCAATATAACTTAAACCTACATCTGTTATTTGACGACAGTGAGACAACACAATATCCCTCAGCAAGGGACATCCTTCACCTAGCTCCACCATGGCCATATCGCCCAAATCCTGTCAAAAATTGATGCGCTAGTATTCAGTGCGGAATGGAGATAAAAAGTACATTTTTTTGGTCTATCAAACATCTTGTATATGGGAGCAATACGTGTGTGTGTGTGTTGCATATGGGACTTTATAATATGGGGTTCCTAATGCACTTGTTAACCGGTGGATTCAGGAGGAGGCAACCATTTTAAGCTCTACCTACACTAAGTAGTTCTAATATAACTTAATGTTGTTACGTAATCACCTTAATGTAATTATCCAATAACCTTGGTTTGTTAAGCATATTCATACCGTCTATGCATCATATACAATGTGTATCCCACTATAAAAAGAGCAAGTATAAGTGGACACACCTGCAGTACACTCACATCCAAGTAACTGAGTTCAGGGCATCCTCTTGCTATGGCAATTATTCCAGCATCCCCAATTTGGTGGCAGCCACTGACATTTAAATGATGCAGAGAGCAACCTTCACCAATAGCCACAAGTGCTTCATCCCCTACTCTGGTAATCAAATAGAGGCTAAGACTTATTAGAGCCAAATTACCAGTAATACGGTAGTTAAGTAGCAAGCTTTGATAAAGAAGCAGTTCAAAGTATATGCTATGCAAAATATAAGCAATCAACAATACGCATAAAGGAGAAGTTACTAAAGCAAATAACCATCTAGACACAATTTTTTGTTGATCTCGCAGTGTAGAACATTTTCCGTCAGACTATGGGCAAGGAAGTTTTAAAGAAGCAGAGAAAATTGTGCCTAGGCAATCTTCATCTTCAAATGGACAAGAGACCTCTTGCAGCACCAGAGGCACCACAAGGAGCACAACAATTCCCATATCAAAAAAGAAAAGAGACACAAAGATAAATGTTCATCTCAAAGAGCATTCAAGTATAAATTTAAAGGACAATACAAGGAAGTAATGCAAGCAAGGAAGAGACTGTCTGACAATTTTATCAGCCGAGACTTGATGATTGAGAAACAAAAAAAAAATAGAAGGCAATACTAGTTGAGAAAGAGAAAATCATGTACCTATCGCAGAATCGGAGGCTAAGGTCTGTAAGAAATTTACAGTTCTCGCCAACAGCTATAATTCCCTTATTTCCAACCTTCAAATCAGATGAAAAGAGCAGTATTATCAAGTAAAACAATTGAGTTTTGGGCATAAAGTGCAAAGGAAACAGCACAAATCAGATTTCACTAACAATAGATTGGAAAGAATGAAAAAGGGGAAACAAGGAGTGCTATTAGGCCTCCCATGGACTACTCAGGTCTCTTGAATGCTATGGTAATATAGTCTACAGAGAAGGCACATAACAGTGATGTGTTCAATTAAAGGGACTTAAAGGGCAGGAAGTGAACATAACCTGAGATGGCCTTGGAAGCAGATTTCAAATGTCAAAGGAAGATTGACTCGCGTGGCAGCATATGAGGCTAGTTAAAAAAAGAAGATAAACTTGTGCAGCAAGTGCTAACTTTGTAAGAAAGAGATGGAAGACAACTGTCACATTTTTCTACATTGCATATTACTCTCACAACTATAGTAATGTTCCTGCACATCTCTAAGCTTATGTGGAGAATGCCAAGAACTACCAGGGAGCTTCCACTCAGTAGGAATGGAAGAGGCATCAATAAGAAACAGAAAAGCGTACGAACTACAGTACCAGCGTGCACTACATGGGGCAATATGGAAGGAAAGGAACTTAAGGTGCTTCACGAATAAAGCAGAATCTGTTAGCAAAATCAAATACAACTATTTGTCTTTAACTCTCGTATTGTTGTAAAGTTGGATTCATGTCAGATGAGGTTTTATGTTTGGAGAATGATTCATATCAGATGAGGTTAGTCTCTTAGATTAATTCAGTGCCTTCAGGTATAGAGAGTATCTGATTTGTGTACATAGTTTTTTTTTTGAAATAACTGATTTGTGTACATAGTAAAACACTAGAACTGGAGGAATGATCTTGCTTTTGTCAGCTGATGTATTAGAAAAGTTCTGCTGATGTTTCTGGATCCCTAGCGTGCATGTGCAGCACCATCTTGGTGCTGGTAATTAATGATATCTTTGAATCTTTACTGATCAAAAAAATGCATAGGCCTCCAGTAATAAGCAACACCTCCACATGTAAAGATATCCTGTAACTTTGACATCACTAGAGAACAAGAAAGAAATCCCTAAGTAATGAGGGAGAGAAATTATTAAAGCACCTCATAACATCGACGGATGTGGAGCCTTTTGAGGTTGCAGCATCCTCTGGCTATAGAACATATGGCTTCATCCCCAATACTTGCACAATCTACCAAATGTAAAGCTTGCAAGAACTTGCATCCTTTGCCAATCTCGGACAATGCGAAATTACCAATTCTTTGACAATACAGCAAGGCCAACTCAGACAGATGCCTACATTATGAAGCCAAAACTCAAATTAGGACCTTTTGACTTCTTAGAAAAAGGAAGGACAAAAGACTCAAGATAGGACCAGGACAGAATTTTAGAGGGGTACAAACTATCAGGTCAAGCAATGGATAAAATTCATGAATTTCATAAGTATTACTCCCTCTGTCCCAATTTATGTGACTTACTTTCCTTTTTAGTCAGTCCCAAAAAGAATGACACATTTCTATATTAAGTAACAATTTGACTATAAAATGTCTATTTTACCCTTAATGAAATGATTTACAGCCACACAAATTTCTATCATTCATTTTGGACCACAAGTTTTAAAAGTCTTTCTTTCTTTCTTAAACTCCGTGCCGAGTCAAAGTACTTCACATAAAATGGGACGGAGGGAGTATTAATAAGATGAGCCAAGCATAACATAAATAGCAGTAATCAATCTATCAGTGAAACCAATCAACTACCATTCAACAGTTTGCTAGTCCTAATAGATTAGGTTTTCAGTCTTCATTTTTAAAGAAAAAGAGATGAAAGAAATTGGAGGACACTAAACAATGAAAAAAGACAGGATTTCATTAAAGACAATGAAATTACTGCCAATCGTCTATGAACACAAACATAAATTTACTGCCCACATCTTCATGAAAGAAATAACATCATTTTCAAAGAAAGTATATATGATGAAATTAAAATCTGCAATCAAAATAAAACATAAGAGAACTGCAATTTACCATTCTGATTCAACATATTATCCTATATTAAAAGGTAGTTTCACGCTTCTATCTATCAAATTCTAATACTAGATCAGCCTACATCCTACTGTAAGCCTCTTTGAAAGTGGTGGAACTTATATGCATTCCGCATTAATTATCTAACTCAATAGATTCAGAAATCTGGCTGTAAACATGGATGAAACCATCCCCTGGAGTTTGGAAAAGTATAGCATTTTGTTTCATGAGGTAATACTGACAGAATAGAATAACATGATTGTCGCATGAGCTTTGGAATAACAGAGAACTCAATTTGGTCCAACTTGGGAGTACAATACTTTTCTAGAGAATGCGTTCAAAGAAAATCACGTTAAAAATCTAATATAAGCACTCCCTCCATTATCTGCTATAATTGTTCTATGAAGCATTTTTTCTGTTTAATTTATACAAATTAAACTCAAGCAGGCATTTCTATTTGATAAAATAGCATATTTTCCTTTAACATGGCGCCTAAAATCTTAGGTGCAAAAGTAGTTCTATAAGCACTAATTTTGAGCTGCTTCTTTTAATGCTTATTTTTTTTTGAAACCTCTAAATGTAATTCTAAACATTTACTAGATACTCACATAAGTGCTTCTCATGCTAAATACTCTCCTCAAATGCACCACCACTCATGCATACGACCTTAAAAATATAAGCAGTTTACAAGAATCTATCTTGAATTCAGAGAACAAGGAGAAAGGGGAAAAGTAAGCACTAGGTCTTTTTGCCTTCAATAACTAAAATTCAACACAAAGGTTGAAAAGAAATTCAAAATAAAGCACGAGGAGAAAAGTGTACGTGCAAGATCTTGCAATAGACTCCAGTCCATATGTCCCTATATTGTGGCAGCCATTAACCTCAAGATACGTGAGCCCAGTGCAACCAACTGCAACTGCTTCCAAGCCTTTGTCACTTAAGAAAGTACAATCATTCAAGGTAAGAGACTTCAACCGTTTGCACCCTTTACCAATAGCATACAGACTCCTGAAAAAATATGCATAAAGATATAGGTCAGATTGTGAAAACCAATCATCCCAGCACATGCTTTGTTAAATTTTTGCTTGCAACTATTGCCATAAAAAGACAGACAGCAACACACAGTTTGAATCAAGTTACTATCTGTTCTCTATATTCAGGAATTATTTTTTTTAGCAAAGATGGAGTTGAAAATTTAAAGATTAGGTATTTAGATTGCGTAATCTGAACACTGGAAAAGCTTTTGGTTAAGAGGAATTGTATTCATGCCTAAAATGTAGATGTACATTACAAAGCTTACATGAATATAGAAGTTACTATCATGCTGCTGGTAAGTCAAAAACAAATAAATCCAAATAGGGAAGACAACCACAATAAACAACTAACTTGTCCGTAAATATTTGGAAACTGTAAAGAGCCAACAACTCCAGCGACAAACAGCAAGTGCCAACGCCTTGGAGAGCACCATCTGTAACATTGACGCATTGTAGCTTCAGAACCTTCAACTGAGGGCATCCTTGGGCAACAGCAAGTACACCTTTATCATGGATACACTCTGAGTCTAGTGACAAGGACTCCAAAGATCTACAATGAGATCCCACAGCTTCCAAGGAGGTGTCAGTTACTTTTGCACAGGCAGCCAAACTAATAGATTTCAACGTCTTCCCAGAACCATCTACCAATTTAATCAAGCCTGCATCAGTTAGGCCTTCACAGAACCTCAAATTCAAATCTTCAAGTTGCTTAGAGAACTCCCCAACAGCTGCTAGACCTTGATCTCCAACATAACAGCCCTTTAAGAGGTACAGGAAACTAAAGCTTCTCAGACCTTAGATAACATGCACATCATATAGTTCAATTCCAAAACAGCTTGAAACAGATCAATAAAATAACCATGAGGAAACCAAAGTTTTAAATGACTAGATATTTACCTGTAAATCCAAAGACTTCAAAAATATACACTTTTCAGCTATAGACCTCAGCCCCACATGTGTCACATTGGAGCACCATATTAAGCTCAGCTTTTCAAGCTTACTGAAGCCAGCAGCAACAGCAGCCAACCCAGCATCTGACAAACAGTAAGATTCTGTTTCATTGTCTTCCGAGCCATTTGTTTCAGCCAGGGAATGGATCTTGAGAGCTGAAATCACGGAATGATCAGTGCCACGCCTTCTTCCCTGCAACGGGTATACAAAAGAAACAATAAGTTTAAACTTTCAAGATGAATGTAGCTTCCCGGTACAAGCTCAGAAATTCACCTGTGAGCCTAACAAATAATATAACACACAAACCTTTAGAAAATACTGTTTTGGCATCACAAACTTGAAAAAAGCGTAACCCAAGTCTCACAAACAGAAGGCAGAGGAAACTCGCTTGTGAACCTAACAAATACTGGAGTCACTTATATTACCACTAAATGTGAAACTTTTTTTTGTTCGGGTGCTAGAAAATGTTGATGGGATTGCTTTCTTGAGGATCATTCCTCTTGAGGGTGTCTCTATAGTTTAGGTGCTTGTTTGGTATTCTTAATAGGAGGTTTTGACTTTAATATAGTCATTGTTGCCTATTCGTTCCATTCTTGTGTCTAGCTTTCTATCATTTACTTCCTTGTTCTTAGATTATAGGGTTTCTTTTGTTCTTTCGCATTCGAGATTGTATGAGAAATATTGAAAAAGAATATTATTGAATTGTTGTCGTTTACATTATTACATTGAAACCCTATTTATAGACACTAGAATACAATCCTTTACCAAGTAGGATACTATTTACTATTCCTATTTCTATTTCTATTTCTATTCCTATTCCTATTCTAATAGGATTGTATAAACCTATTCCTATTCTAACACTCCCCCTCAAGCTAGTGCATACAATTCATGTACCTAGCTTGTTACAAATGTAATTAACACGAGGATCGATGAGGGGCATGGTGAGATATTTGCAAGTTGATCACTCGACTTCACAAAATTGACAATCAATCTCAATGTGCTTGGTCTTCTCATGAGATACTGAATTTGATGCATAATGCCGATAAAACACAGAGTGATAAAATTACAGGTTTGAACTTCCCAAACCAAACTTGCAAAGACTGTTTCAGACCATAGAGTGACTAACACAATCGACATACAAGACTACTAAACTCTCCTTGAGCAACATAATCAGGTAGTTGCTCCATATAGACTTCTTCACAATGCAACGGTCGCTGGAAGTGCTCAAAATCTAGTATAAAATGTATCGATCATGTTGGAATCAATAGACGAGTCAATATTAAACAAGAAAGTCACCGAAAAAATTGGCCGGAAAATGCTCATACGCCGCAGTATTAGATTTGATGACTGAAAGAGGTCACAATTTAAAAAATAAAATTATATGGATAGGATAGTTCGAATTGATGGAACGATCCCATAGCAAAAGAGATATAATAGGGGTAGGGTCGAAATGATCACACGACCCTACTGAAAAAGAAAAATTATACGGATAGGGTTGGAATGATGGCACAACCCTACGCAAATTAGATTTGAGGAGTCACCGAAAAGACGAATGGAACTATGCAAATCAAATCTGAGTCGTCACTGAAAAGACACATGATGCTATGCAACTCTGAGAAAATAGTTCGGAAAAAAATCCACAGTACTACACAAATTAAATATGAAAAGTAGTCCGGGAGAGATGCACGGTGCTACACAAAACATATATGCAAAAAAAGGTAGTCACCGGAAGGATGTCACAATGCTACACAAATTATATATGAAAAAGTAGTCACTGGAATGATGGCACAGCGCTACACAAATTAAATATAAGAGAGCAGTCACCGGAATGATGGCACGGTGCTACACAAATTAGATATGAGAAAATAGTCACCACAAAGATACACGGTGACCAACTTTTGCTAACATAATC
The DNA here is from genome assembly GCF_019186545.1 of Solanum stenotomum. Lineage (NCBI taxonomy): Eukaryota > Viridiplantae > Streptophyta > Magnoliopsida > Solanales > Solanaceae > Solanum > Solanum stenotomum. Next base: position 17,845,570 of record NC_064289.1, on the reverse strand, counting down.
ATTGGTTAGACGGGCGGCATATATGGGTGCCACCCGCCGGCAACGGAAGCTTATTGATTTTCTACTAAGATCTTAGAGGATCTGATACCATGTGAGAAATATTGAAAAAGAATATTATTGCATTGTTGTCATTTACATTATTATATTGAGACCCTATTTATAGACACTAGAATACAATCCTTTACCAAGTGGGATACTATTTACTATTCCTATTTCTATTCCTATTCCTATTCTAATAGGATTATAAACCTATTCCTATTCTAACAGTATCATTAAGTATTGAGTGTCGGTCATGCTCATCCTAAACCCTTTAGTCTCTAGGGTTCTTCTCCAAACCTCTACAGATAACTTAGACCATGGCACCTCACCTTGGATATGACATGTCAATTCATCCATCAACAAGCAAAACAGAAACAGACTAAAAAGTTGATCCCTGATGCAATTCCAACACAACTGAAAAGTGCTCTGAGTCCTCACATGGGTCTTGGCTCCATCGCACATATTTGTAATCTCCCTAGTGTATGCCATTGGTACACCTCTAGCCTCCAAGCATCTCTATAAAACCTCCCTTGAGACATTATCATATCCCTTTTTCTAGGTCAATGAACACTATATGTGAGTCCTTCTTCCTCTCCCTATACGGCTTCACTAATCACCTCATGAGATGGATGACTATTGTAGTAGATTTAACTAAGATAAATGTCAATCTGATTTATTTCAGGTGAAAAATTGAGGGTTAACATGAAACATCATGATCACCAATTCATAATTCGATGGTAAACTTTGAAGTCCTGATCTAGATTTTAGAGTTCCTATCCTCAATTGACAAATACAGTCTTTCACCAGTTATATATCGAAAGATATACACGAGCAACAGAAACGAATAACTTTGTTAGGCAAAAAAAAAAAAACAATCATTCCAAATCATTAAGTGCAAAATTGGAATTCTGACCAAAATATTCCCAATTGGAATGCAATAGACATCCCAATCTTAAATTTGAGACCTAGACACTCAAAATATAGACGTTGCATACAAGCTAATCAATAAATATATGAAATCGTCGCATAGTGAATTCAAAGGCTTACAAGTGGAACCGGGAGAGATATGGATAGTCTCTCGTCGACAAACACATTCCGGACATTGACGAAGCGGCGAGCGAGCAGTTTAATAAACACGTCGGGGCAGCCAGAGGCACCAATTCGTAAAGTGAGACGACTGAGGCGCTCGAGACGGAGCCAACGCTTGCAGACAAGTGCACAAGCGTCACGGCTTGATTTTGATTCCAGATGCCGGAAAATATCGAGAATCAGCTCATCCGGCAGGATTTGATTGATCCAATCACGCCCTCTCATTGAATTTGTCAACTTCTTCTGGATCTATATGACCTTATAAATACACAATTCGCAGCTGAATCTCGATTTCAGATACGTAAAAGAGAGGAAATGAGAAATTCGATGAGTGAAGATTTGGATGTGGTATCAGGTGAGTCGGGTCGGTAGAACTTGCCCGTCAGTTGTTGACAAGAAGCGATAGATCAATCAGCGAAAAGACATTTCCCATTTTAGCCTTGGGAAATTTGTTCTTTCTCGGATAACTTATTGCAATATATACGGGTATCTTTGTAATTTACTATATGGAGGCATTATCAGATGAGATCGGAGATCAACCATAAAAAATAGTGCCGAAATGTGCATGTCAAAGTACTTTGTAATAGTCTTTCAGGATGGCTCAGTTGGTTTGGAAGGTGGTTATCCACACGAATGATTCGGAATCGATCTCAATGCCTTCTGAATTGAGCATGTCGCATAGGGCTTGTCTAGTGCGGTTTACATCCTTTGTGTGGTTTGCAGGCTATTACACAGTGGGGGTTTATTCAGTGCGCACAAAGTGCTCACCCGAAGGGCAGAGGCAGTGGCAGAGGTTATAGTGGTTGTGGGTTATCCTGGGTTCCAAAAAAAAAGTACTTTGTAATACTATACTATGTCGTGTTTTCAAAAACGTTTTTTTTTTGCAGGGCGTACCAAAAACACTCCTAAAGATGTAGATCCATAGGACGTAAGTCATAGAATTTGGGCGGTAAGATCCAACCGTAAAAATGTAAGGGCCCTGGGCGTTATTTCTTTTTAAAAAAAATTGAACATTTTTTGCTTTAAATTATATTTTTTTGTTATTGTTGTAATGATATTTCTCAAATAGTAATTGTGATACTTTTTTTCTCCATTATTGGATATTAATACCTTTCTCAAATAAAAATCTTAATATTTTTTTTTGTATATATTATAGTTTATTTATAAAAAATTATTTGTAAAATAATTGAAAGTTTGACCTTTGCTTTTTTCTTAGTAATAACATTATAAAATTAAATATACAGGAGACTATGCCACATAGATCCATAAGCCTTACGCCCCATGTCTCAAGGCTACGTCTTGTCCCATACTGCATAAAACGTCTCGCCTTATGCCCCCGCCTTTTAAAACACTTATTACTACATATTTGTTTTACAAAATTAACCCTCAAAATAACAATACCAAATTGTGTCGAGAATGTAATGATGCGACATATTCAAGAATATATGTCATGATGCACATTATTTATACATGATATAATATTAATTGATTAGATACGAGGTGAAGTTAAACGTGAGACTAGAAATTTGGAGATAGACCTAGATTTAAGTTGAGTAGGATCAAAGTTGAATACTTGGGAATTAAGTTTTGTGACGTGATTTATGAAGTGGACATGATCATGAGGCTTGACACTCAGGTCATTTCTATGAGAAGAAGTTTCATTTGGCAGTGTTTCGCCCCTACTTATCGGTACAACGCTATTTATTCTAATCATTTGTTGTCTATAGATTATTGGTGCACTGTCATTTCTTATCGGGTGGTTATGATTTGACGACAATGTTGGCCAAATAACCATGACATCGTTTCTTCGCAATCTCACATATTGTGGGCCGAAGGTTGAATTGATGGTAGATTTTCTGAAAAAAAAAAATATTTGATGTAAATACAAAAGAATGTAGGATGACATTTTGCAAACTCGCATGTTGTGAAGCCATAGGTTAAGTTGATTGTGGATTTCACTGTAAAAAAGTTCCATATGCATATACTAGAGAACATAGGATGGCATTTTGTAAATTCGCATGTTGTGGGGCCGCAGGTTGAGCTAATGGTAGCTCTCCTATGAAAAAGTATTGAATGCATATATGTCCAAATGTAGGATGACATTTTGCTCGAACAATAACAGTATGAGTAGTTCTTACAAGATTCATGAATCTCATATGAGTACGAAACGCTCCATAGCATAAAGGACATCGAAGTAATAGACGAGAAGGTAATAAAAATAAAGGAGGAGAAAATTTTACATTATTCATATTTGAAGTATGAATGACAAATAAATTCTCCATAGTAAGAAATTGTAGGGGGAGGGGGGAATTATGCACTACAATTTTGTAATATAATGATTTATTTTCTAATTTGATGCCTATATTTAATTCATTAATTGCAACACACTTCAAATAAAAGATATAAAAACTTTAAAAGAAGAATATGTTTTCTCTTGAAATTGATCAAGTGCACTCCTTATATAACTAAAAATATTAATGTTGTCAGTTCTCTTTATTTAATGTGTATTGCCCAAAGTTCATTCACCCTTTTTGTTTGGCTTTCGGATATCGGATATCTAAAGTTATTACGAAGTAGGGAAAAAAATACCAATTATGCACTATAATTTTGTAATGAAATAATTTTTTTTCTAATTTGTTGTCTATATTTAACTCATTTATTGCAACATACTTCAAAAAAAAAAAAAAAAACTCCCTAAGTTACAAATTTTAGAAGAAGATTATGTTTTCTCTCGAAATTGATCAAGTGTACTCCTTGTATAACTAAAGTATTTGTTGTCAGTTATCTTTACTTAATGCGTATTTCTCAAAGTTTATTCACCATTTTTGTTTGCCTTTCAAATATCACATGTCTAAACTTATTCTGAAGTAGATAAATCTGTATAAAAAATTCAAAAATTGAGTACAAAATAAGTAATGTGTCAAAAAAATCAAATTACATACATAACGCGATTGAAAATGATGGGAATCCTATCGAGAAAGAAAAGGCATAAGCATCGCCTCTCGATCCAATCCATCTTCCCTGGCATCCCCAACAGCACTAGTTATATATCCATTGGAAGAACGTATATTTTTGACTTTTTTTAATAGAAAAATCATATATCATATATCAACATATTTAAAGCCCATTTAAACTAATTTTACTATTACAGATTATACAAAAATGAAAAGATGATATATGTGTGATACGTGTACATAAAAATTAGTTACTCCCTCCGTTCAATAATAGTTGTCCACTATACTATTTTAGGATGTCCAACAATACTTGTCTAATTTATGAAATCAATGGATAACTTTACATTTAAATTCCTAATTTACCCTTATAATTAATTATAGTCATTTATCTATTACATTTTTCAAGACATTTTATTTATTATATTCAAAGGGTGATATAGTAAAAATACCCTCCTATTTATAGTTTATTAAGAAGTGTGCAGAGTCAATATTGGACTAGTATTGTTGGACAGAGGAAATATAATTGATATATAAGTGAACACGTACAAAATATGTGCATTAGTTTGTTTAAATATAAGAGGAATATCTTTTAATAATAAAGAAACATATGACATACTTAAAACTCATTTAAACTAAATTTACAATAAATATATATATATATATAACATGATAGGTGATACACGTGCAAAATTCATATCTTCTTTTTATTGGCACAGTCTACAATAATCTCATTTATGTTTAAATCTCCAACTCCATTTCTTCTTTCCATTTGTAGCATATCCATTGGTGGCGCTCTCCCTGCTTATCGGTACAACACTATTTCTTCTAGCCATTAATTGTCTATCGATAATTTAGTGCTCAATTATTTCTTATCGAGTGGTTATGAATCAACGACGTTGTAGGCCAGATAATTATACCATCATTTCTTTGTGAACTCACATGGGACAAAAGGTTGAGTTGATGGTGGATTTCCTAATAAAAAAATATTGGATGCAAATAAAGGAGAACGTAGGATGGCATTTAGCGAACTCGCATGTTGAGTTGATTTCGATTTTCCTTGTAAAAAAGTTTCAAATGCATATATTGAAGAATGGAGAATAGCATTTTGTAAATTCGCATGTTGTGGGGCAGCAAATTGAGCTGATGGTAGATTTTCTATCAAAAAAAGTACTTGATACATATACGTGCGAATGTAGGATGATATTTTGCTCGAACAATAATAGATGAATAGTTCGTACAAGATTCATGAATTCCATATGAGTATGAAACGCTTCATAGCATAAAGTACATCGAAGTAATAAATGAGAAGGTAATAAAAATGAAGGAGGAGAAAAATTGCATTATTCATATTTGGATTGTGAATGACAAATAAATTCTCCAAATTAAGAAATTATAGGAAAAAAAATATCAAAAATGCACTATAATTTCGTAATGTAGTGATTCGTTTTTCCTAATTTGTTTTCTATATTTAACTCACTCATTGCAACATACTTCAGAAAAAATATTTGTTTCCTCTCTAAGTCACAAACTTTAGAAGAGGAATATGTTTTCTCTTGAAAATTGATCAAGTGCACTCCTTATATAACTAAAGAATTTGTTGTATGTTATCTTTATTTAATATAAATTGCCCAAAGTTCATTCACCATTTTAAAAACTCATTTAAATTAAACTTACAATATATATATATATATATATATATATATATATATATATATAGGCGATACCCGTGCAAAATTCGTATCTTCTTTTCATTGGTACAGCCAACAACTATCTCATTGAATTTGAATCTCCAACATCGTTTCTTCTTTCCATTTATAGCATATTAATCAGCAGTGTTTCCCCCAGGCCCCACCTATCGGTATAACACTATTTCTTCTAACCATTTGTTGTCTATCGATTATTGATGCTCTGATACTTTGTATTGGGTGGTAATGATTCGACAATGATGTTGACCAGATAACCATACCATCATATCTTTGTGAACTCGCATATTGTGAGGCCGAATTTGAGTTGATGGTGGATTTTTTGATAAAAAAATATTGGATGCAAATACAAAAGAACTCCCAGGATGACAAGATGCATATATTGGAGAGCATAGGATAACATTTTGTAAATTTGCATGTTGTGGAGTTGTAGGATGAGTTGATAGTAGATTTTTCTATCAAAAAACTATTGAATGCATATGCGTGCGAACGTAGGATGATATTTCACTCGTACAATAATGAAAAGTAGTTCGTACAAGATTCATGAATTTCACATGAGTATGAAATGCTCCATAGCATAAAGAACAACGAATAAGGTAATAAAAATGAAGGAGGAGAAAATTTTGCATTATTCATATTTGAATTGTGAATTTCAAATACATTCTCCAAAGTAAGAAGTTGTAGAGAAAAAATATCAATTATGAACTATAATTTTGTAATATAACGATTTTCGTTTTCCTAATGTGTTTTCTATATTTAACTCATTTATTGCAACATACTTCAAAAAAAAATTGTTTTCTCCCTAAGTCACAAACTTTAGAAGAGGAATGTGTTTTCTCTTGAAATTGATCAAGTGAACTCCTTATATAACTAAAGAATTTGTTGTCAGATATCTTTATTTAATGCGCATTGCCCAAAGTCCATTCACCATTTTAATTTTGTTTGGATTTCAAATATCGCATGTCTAAATTTATTACTAAGTAGATAAATATAAGAAAAGAATAAATAAATTGAGTACAAATTAAATAATGATATAAAAAAAAATCAAATTACATGCACTACACGTGCACTAGTTATATAAACATAGAAAAAACATATATTTTTTTTAACAAAAACTACATATATCATATATCAACATATTTAAAACTTATTTAAACTAAACTTACTATTACCAAATGTATTATAATTAATATATAGATGATTTATGTGTGGTACACATACATAAAAATTATTTATAATTGCTATATATGTAATACACATACAAAATACATGTTGTGGAGATGCATATACTAGAAAACGTAGGATAACATTTTGTAAATTTGCATGTTGTGGAGTTGTAGGATGAGCTAATAGTAGATTTTTCTATCAAAAACTATTGGATGCATATACGTGCGAACGTAGGATGATATTTCACTCGGACAATAATGAAAAATAGTTCGTACAAGATTCATGAATTCCACATGAGTACGAAATGCTCCATAGCATAAAGAACATCGAATAAGGTAATAGTCATGAAGGAGGAGAAATTTTTGCATTATTCATATTTGAATTGTGAATTTCAAATACATTCGCCAAAGTAAGATGTTGTAGAGAAAAAATATCAATTATGAACTATAATTTTGTAATGTAATGATTTTCTTTTTCCTAATGTGTTTCCTATATTTAACTCATTTATTGCAATATACTTCAAAAAAAAAAATTGTTCTCTCCCTAAGCCACAAACTTTAGAACAGGAATATGTTTCACTTGAAATTGATCAAGTGAACTCCTTATATAACTAAAGAATTTGTTGTCAATTATCTTTATTTAATGCGCATTGCCCAAAGTCCATTCACCATTTTAATTTTGTTTGAATTTCAAATATTGCATGTCTAAATTTATTACTAAGTAGATAAATATAAGAAAAATTAAATAAATCCAGTACAAATTAAATAATGATATAAAAAAATCAAATTACGTGCACTGCACGTGCACTAGTTATATAAACATAGAAATAACGTATATTTTTTTTTAACAAAAACTACATATATCATATATCATATATCATATATCAACAGATTTAAAACTTATTTAAACTAGACTTACTATTACCAAATATATTATAATTAATATATAGATGATATATGTGTGGTACACATGCTTAAAAATTATTTATAATTGCTATATATGTAATATACATACAATATACATGCATTAACTACTTTAACTATAAGAAGTATACCTTTCAATAATAGAAAAATATATACCGTAGAATGACATATTTGAAACTCATTTAAACTAAACTTACAAAATATACCAAAAAAAAACAAATCATGATAGGTGATACACGTGTAAAATTCGTATCTTCTTTTCATTGGTACAATCAACAACAATCTCATTTGTATTTGAATCTCCAACTCCGTTTATTGTTTACATTTGTAGCATATACATTGTCATTGTTCCATTCCTGCTAATCGGTACAACTCTATTTTTTCAAGTCATTTATTGTCTATCGATTATTGGTGCTCTGTCATTTTTTTCGAGTGGTTATGATTCGACGATGATGTTGGCCAGATAATCATGCCATCATTTCTTCGCGAACTCGCATATTGTGGGGTCGCAGAGTGAGCTGATGGTAAATTTTCATTAAAAAGTATTTAATGCATATACATATGAACATAGAATGTTAGTTTGCTCGAAAAATAATGGATGAGTAGTTCGTACATGATTCATGAATTTCATATAATTACGAAACGCTCCACATCATAAAGGACATCGAAGTAACAGATGAAAAGGTAATGAAAATGAAAGAGAGAGAAAAATTGCATTATTCATGTTTGGAGTGTGAATGACAAATAAATTCTCCAAAGTAAGAAATTGTATGGAGAAAAATATCGATTATGCACTATAATTTTCTAATGTAACGATTTCTTTTGCTATTTGTTGCTTATATTTAACAAATTTATTGCAACACACATCTAAAAAATATATTTATTTGTTCTCTCTAAGTCACAAATTTTAAAAGAAGAATATATTTTCTCTCGAAATTGATCAAGTGTACTCCTTATATAACTAAATAATTTGTTGTCAGTTATCTTTATTTAATGTGTATTGCCCAGAGTTCATACCTTTTTTGTTTGGCTTACAGATATCACATGTCTAAAGTTATCACGAAGTAGATAAATATGGGGAAATATTTAAAAATTGAGTACAAATTAAATAATGGTGTCCAAAAAATCAAATTACACTCATAACACGTGCACTAGTTATAAAAACATAGGAAGAACATATATTTTTTATAATAGAAAATACATATATCATATATAATAGATCAACATATTTAAAACTAATTTAAACTAAACTTACTATTACTAAATGTATAAGAATTTTAAAACGGTATATGCGTGAAAGGCGTACATAAAAATGAATTATAATAAATATATAAGTGATACGTGTACAAAATACATGCATTAGTTACTTTAAATATAACAGAAATACCTTTTAATAATAGAGAATCATATAACGTAGAATGACATATTTAAAAGTCATTTAAACTATACTTACAAAATATATCGAAAAAATGATAAATGATACACGTGCAAAATTTGTATCTTCTTTTCATTGGGACAGTCAACAATAATTTCATTTGTATTTGAATCTCCAACTTCGTTTCTTCTTTTCATTTGTAGAATATTTATTGGCGGTGCTCCCCCTGTCACGCCTCGAGCCTACACCCTGGGCGGGACTGGCACTTGAGAACCATTGCTGGCCCCAAGCGAACCCTTGGCCTGACTTACTTACTCAGTGGAGGACTTAAACATAAGAAAGAGAATCCAAATACAAGATAACTCAACAGTCTCAAAACTAAACTCAAAATGTTTCAGAAATCAACATTTAGCTTAGCCAAAGTGGCAGCTCAAATCTGAACATAAGCCAATAACAAGATAATGACGAATGAATTAACATTTGACTGTCTATCTATGAAGCCTCTAAACAACTGAGATGGATGTCGGGATAAGACCCACGACATCCTAATGAACTATCTAATACTAAAAGCAATAAAAAGGGATCTTCCGAAAATCAATGAGGCTCACCTCAAGACTATGAGTGTTCAACTGGATCAATGATGTGCTGGATGATGATCCTGGTTACCTGTGACTGCATCATAAGAAAATACAGGCCAAAAGGCATCAGTACATTGAATCTACGAGTATGCGAGGGGAATTCTAAAACAAGACATAAGCTTGAAAGGAACTGAAGAACTTTCCTGGCTCAACTCAACTTAAATGAACTCATTTCAATATAAAGCAGTTTAAAACAGGTGCAATATAAAGAAAAGTTGTTTAAAACATAGATGTCAACTCTGTGTATTTTGGAAATACAATAATCCTCTATATGTATGCAAAAATACAAATATAACTCTGACATGTATGTAAAAATACAATTAAACTGTGTATATAAGAATACAATTACTTCTGTGGGAGTTTCTCTAACTGACAATCATCACTTAAGAGCTATTGTGATACAACGTTTTGCCTCACGCTGCCAGGGCAGTCTTATACCTTGCCGAGGGTATAAAACTTGAACTACTAAGTGGATCCACTAGTCTATGCTAAAAATCACTAAGGAATCATCTAAAAAGTATGACCCTTTTCTACCCATGGTGGCTACATGGTTTATGGGGGATGCGAGTTGTCTGAACTCTCTCTCATATCGGTGCTCAATACTACTCCCAAAATATGATACTACCTCTTATGTTTAATACATACTTCTTTCTGTGATTTGAGATAATTGCTTAAAAACTTAGCTCAAAGGCTATCTTGGAAATCAAAGTTTCCTCTCTTGCTTAATTGTGAAAGCGTTTACTCTTTTCTGAAAACTAGCTCAAAGGCTCTTTGGAAATCAAAGTTTTCTTTTCTTGTTTAAATGTCAAAATATTTTAAACTCTTTGGGAATACATTGTCCTCATATACTTTTGAAGAAATGAACTTCAATCTTTACTCCTTACTCTTTACTCAACTTGAATTTTAAGTCTTAAAACAAAGTTAAAAACATTTGCAAAAGACTTCTTGAAAGGGACTCTAAGAACATCCTAGACTTGGCTCTTAACTTTCCTTGAATTTGAATTTATGGATTCAAGGTTATGATTCATGTTTCTGGATGATTTCTAGTAGGGGTGTGTACCAGTCGGTTCAGTTTGGTTTTAAGTATTATATGTTCGGTTTATCGGTTTTCGGTTTTTAAATATGCTAAATCGATAACCAAACCAATAAGATATTTGTTATTGGTTTTCGGTTTATTGGTTTTAGGTCTTTAACGGCTCGGTTTTCGGTTTAACCAATAAGAAAATGCTTTCAAAATAAATATATGACTTATCCAATAATTTGACGCGATACGCATACATCGAAATAATCATTCCAAACGGGACAACAAAGACCAACTTGTTGTATTTTGGTCATCACAACAAAGACTTGGTCAATTTTCGAACATAATAATCTATAAAACGAGGTTCCCTTTATGCAATAAAGAGAATCAAATAAAACCATAGACAAAAATCAAAACAGTAGCAAATGAGGCCATGCTTACAGTAACTAAATGAAGTTCTTACGTTATTTAAAAAAAAAAAAACACAATCTGAATTCCTGACGTTAATCAAATTGCAGATATTTACAATCGTGCAAAAGTTAATATTAGTTAATTATAAACTAACTAAAGTAAATAAGTAATACTAAAAAGTAAAACCTAAAGGTTAAATAACTAAAAGTAGAGAGGAGAGTTAATTGTTAAGTAGTGTTAATTATTGCGTAGGGTTTTTATATTTTTAGTCTAATATACTACTAATTATATTATATTTTTTGTTTAATATATTATATATATGTATAATTAAAAATTAAAATAGTAAATTATTATATTCTTAATGGGTTATCGGTTAACCCAGTAACCCAATATTAAAAACCAATAACGAACCGATAACCCAATAATTTTTTTTTGTACAACCATTAAATAACCGTTAACCCAATAACCCAATAACAATAAACCAATAACATTTTTTTCGGTTCAGTTTTTGCACACCCCTAATTTCTAGATGTTTAGAAGTCATTTAGAGTGGTTAGAATCAATAGGAAGTGTACACTTTAGAAGGACTTAAACAGGATAAACAACGAAAAACGGGTGGGGGCAAATGACCTGGGCGCGTCCCTGGCGCGCCGCGCCAGCCCCTAAGTTACTGGGGCTCATTTCTGGCGCACTGCAGGCGCGCCGCCCTAGCCTCTCTGGCGCAGATGGGGCGCACCGAGCTAGACCCTCCCCAGGTGAATTTGACAAATTTTTCTTCTCGATTTCATACCTTAATTCGATTAAACCCAATTCCTTTTCTCAATATCTTCTTAGATTCAGATACCCAAAACATGTACACTAGAATCTAACTTGAAACAACTCTTAACATTGCTAAAACATCTCAAGAAAACTCATCAATTCCATATAAGTTCAAGAATGAAAACAATTCAAGAACATAACTCAAGAACATCAAATTCTCAATCTTTTTGGACGAAAAACACGCTGAATTAAACATGTTTGGTGCGTGGGTGAACTAACCCAATGCTATGTTATCTAACATACCTCGTAGATTGAATCCTTGGCAAAATCCACAATCAAACTTGAACGTTCTTGATGAATCTTGCTTTTTCTCCTTCTTTTTCCTCTTTTCTCCTTTCTCCAAGCCCTAACGTAGATTTCCAATTTTCTAAACTGACTAAATTCTGATTTGACCCCAATTAAACTCCTAAAAATGGATTAAAATAATTGGGTAAGGAAAAGACTAAAATACCCTTCCAAAATTCGGTTTTAGACTCTCCTTATTTGGACAGCCCAACTTCAAATGGTCATATCCCACTCATACGAACTCGGAATCACGCAAACTCGGCGGCGTTGGAAAGATTATTACAATATCTTTCCTATGATATCTGGAAACACACGTAAATCATCTTGAGCTAGGAGTTATGATCATTTGAATTTGACTAAAAATCCAACTTAACATACTTAACAAATTTTCCAGATTTTTATATTCTTTCCAAAAATGACTATTTCCATTTTTTAACTTCTTTGTAGTTACGGGGTGTTACACCCCCTGCTTATCGCTACATCACTCTTTCTTCTAGCCATTTATTGTCAATCGGTTAGTAGTGCTTTGTCATTTCTTATCGGGTGGTTATGATTCAACAATAAGTTGGCTAGATAACCACACAATCATTTTTTCGCGAACTCGCATTTGTGAGGCCAAAGGTTGAGTTGATAGAGAATTTTCTGAAAAATATATATTAGATGTACATATAGGAGAACGCATGATGACATTTTGTGAACTCGCATGTTGAGATGATTTCCTTGTAAAAAAAATTTAGACGCATATACTAGAGAGTGTAAAATAGCATTTTGTAAACGCACATGTTGTGAGTCCACAGGTTAAGCTGATGGTAGAATTTCAATAAAAAAGTATTGGATGCATATACGTGTGAATGTATGATGAATTTTTTCTCGAACAATAATGAAAGAGTAGTTCGTACAAGATTTATGAATTCCATATGAGTATAAAACGCTCCATAGCACAAAAGACATCGAAGTAATAAATAAGAAGGTAATAAAAATGAAAGAGAAGAAAAACTTGCATTATTTCATTTTGAAGTATGAATGACAAATAATTTCTCCAAATTAAGAAATTGTCGGGGGGGGGGGGNGGGGGGGGTACCAATTATGCACTATAACTTTGTAAAGTAATAATTTCTTTTTTCTTAATTTGTTTTCTATATTTAACTCATTTGTTGCAACACACTTCGAAAAAAATTATTCATTTTTCTCTCTAAGTCACAAATTTTAGAAGAAGAATATGTTTTCTCTTCAAAATTGATCAAGTGCACCCCTTATATAACAAAAAAAATTGTTGTCATTTATCTTTATTTAATACGTATTGCCCAAAGTTCATTCACCATATTTATTTGGCTTTCAGATATCGCATAAAATAGATTAATGTGAAAAAAAAATTCAAAAATTGAGTACAAATTAAATAATGATATCGAAAAAAAAATCAAATTAAATTCATAACACGTGCACTAGTTATCTAAACATCAAAAGAACATAAATTTTTATAATAGAAAATACATATATCATGTATCAACATATTTAAAGTTCATTTAAATTAAACTTATTATTACCAAATATACAAAAAAATAATAGGTGATTTATGTGTGGAACATATACATAAAAAATAGTTATAATTAATATATAGGTGATACACGTACAAAATATGTGCATTTAGTCACTTTAAATATAAGAGGAATACCTTTTAATAATAGGGAAACATATTTAAAACTCATTTAAACCAAACTTACAAAATATATCAACAAAAAAAAAAACATGACAGGTGATGCACATGTCAAATTCGTATCATCTTTTCATTGGTACAGTAAACAATAATCTCATTTGTACTTGAATCTCCAATTCCATTTTTCTTTTCGTTTGTTGCCTATCCATTATTGGTGTTTTTGCCCTTCTTATCGCTATAACTATGCTTCTTCTTGCCATTTGTTGTCTATCGATTGATGGTGCTCTGAACCTTCTTATCAGATGGTTATGATTTAAAGACGTAGTTGACAAAAACAGGTACCGAAGGCATATACATGAATATATGTAGGATGAAATTTTGCCCAGATGATAATGGATTGATTTGTACATATTCATGAATTTCAAATGAGTGCTTGAAGGGCAACGAATTAGTACAAGGGAATTTATTAAAGATGACGGAAACAAATTTGCATTATGCATATTTAAAGTATAAATGATAATTTTTTTCTCTAAAGTAAGAAATGGTAGAAAGAAGTATCAACTATGTAATATAACTCTGAAAAAATGAAGAGAATTTATAGGTGCTTATGGTATAACCTCCCCTAATTCTTTTATGTGTCTTTCATTTTTGCAATGGTAAGTTCATAAAAATATTGCATTGAGTGACGACTTTGCTAACAAATTAAACTGAAAACGTAGTTATTTTATTTCCTAATTCGTTATCTATATATTTAATAAATCTGGTCCAACGGACTTCAGAATATTTTTTTATGTTTTCTTTTTAAGTCAAAAACTTTAAGAAAATATTTTATTTTTTCTCTAGGATGACGGACTATACAAAAAATTATGTTCTCTCTATGTCAATCAAGCGCCATCCTTAAATAACTATATAGAACTCTTCTCTTGGTCATTTATATTTAATATGACGGACTTACGAATTTAAGCTTCAAATTAAATACGCTTTATGATTTTTTGTTTCATTAGTGATTTACAACAATCTGATCATTGTTGTTATCCTGTACCGAATAGAATGGATTCTACTTAATTCAAAAATTACTTATATGATAATGTAATTATTAATTATTTAAAAGAAAAATAAGTGGAATTTTTATAAGGGAAAATGCTCAAATATCCCATTGAATTTTGAGAAAAGAATCATTTATGTCATTCACTAAAAGTTTGGCTCATTTATGTCATTTTTGTTTGATAAAAGGCTCATCCATGCCATTATTTGTTAACTAAAATGACATAGATGACCCGAACTTTTAACGAATGACATAGATGAGTCTTTTTCCTTTTTAAAAATGATTTAATTAATACGTAACCGAATCATAATTGACCACGTGTAAAAAATGATTTTGAAAATATTTCAAGTATACAAATAATAGCATGGATGAACCTTTTTTCTCAAATGGAAACGACATAGATGAGCCAAACTTGTAACGGATGACATAGATGAGTCTTTTCTCAAAGCTCGATGTCATATTTGAGCCTTTTCCTTTTTTAAAAAAATATACTTTCTATTAAAAGTTCATTATTTTTGTGATATTTGATAAATATATAGGTGATACACATGCATATAAACTAGTTACTTTTGACATAAATAACTAGAATTATTTTTCAAAAGAAAAATTATACACCTAAAATTATATGTTTAGATATCATTTGCACTAAATTTCCCAAATATCAAATATATATAAAAAAAATTTGATAGGTAATACACGTGCGAGGCATATGTGTAAAAACTAATTACTTTAAATACTAGAAGATAAAAGAAAAGTTCTTATTTTGGAAAAAGCATACATCTTATAGAAACATAACCAAGATTCATTTAAACCAAACCAACCAAATAGCAACAAAACATTTATCAACTTGCATTTTCGAAAGAGGTTATTGTTACTACTCTTGCTAGATTCTTGTGGTCCGATTTTTTTTCAAAACTCAGACATAACAAGAACTTAGTACATTGAATTGTCCTTTAACCAAATACCAAATTAAAAAATAAACAAGTATACAATAACGGGTTAAGGACCCGCATCAATTTTGAGTATTCTCTGGAACTCCAAGGTCAAATCCAACTTCATATTCTTCGTCTCTATCACTTTTTTGAAATTTAGTTAAAATTTTAGAATTTTAATGAAAATATAAAAAATGCATTAAAATTTTAAGAACGATTAATAGACTCATAAAAAATATATATAGCATGCTTTATATATCAACAATGTAATAGAGTTGAAGTAATCAAGAGGTACAAATTAACTATTTTTTTTATAACTTTTAAATAACTAAAAAAACAAAATTTCTTTAAAAATATTATTGAACCACAAGGTATTCCAACGATCTTGAGTAGCAAGCTGAAAGGTATAGTATAAGTTTTTTCTCGTACAATTTAAATTTCTCTTATTGGCTGCTTAATCAAATTGAGTTCTTGAGTCTCATCTTGATTGATATCTTTATTCTTGTGTGATTTAGATTTCTTATCTTTGCTTAATTTGATTTACATTATTATAGCATAGTGAAATGGATCTTTTTTCTAGCCATTTTTTCATGTTTATTTTATTTATCACCTTTTAAACCATAAAAAGGTATAGATTTTTTTGCCAAAAACCAATGCATATGTGTTATAACTTCTACTTATGACTCTCATATTATATATTTCAAAAGGTATTGAATATTAATCAAACTGAAGCGATACCAAAAAGAAACCAAGAACATTGAGATGGTTTCAAAAAGTCCCCTTTTAGTTTTACAAAATAAAAATAAAAACAAAAATTAATATGGTATAAATTTTATAAAATAACCGACCGAACAGAATAATTGACAAATCTTAGTAGAAATTATTGAATGGGCAATGACCATTGAGAGTTTAAGTGTATTTAGGGAGCATAGTTGGGCTCTTAAGACATAAGCCTAACAAAACTAAGTCCCACACAAAAGTCGCAGCGCATTTTGCAAGTAATATGAATATTGTCGGTTTAAATCGGGTGGTAAGAGTTCTCTTATTTAGGTGTCAGAGTAGGTGTTCGCACGGTCGTGGAGTTTGGATCATGACAATTTGATATCAGAGCTTAGGTTACTGGCCGGTCTCACAGTGCAAATGTTGAAATGTCGAATAAAGTCCTGTAGATAAATCAATACAAAGGGCTTCAACAGGAAAGTCATTTCGATCCAATCCATTCTTAGGGTCAAATAAAGACAAAATAGAATATGATAATGACCTAGCGATCGAACTCAAATTATGTAAATAAGTCGAGGCCATTTTACCAAGTCTACCATCCACATCTAATCTTCGAGAATCTAACATTTGTTCCACTTCCTTCATTCTTTTCGTGTGGTTTGTTGCTTGCTTGTAGGTTGATTCTAATCGGTATCTCGATGGAGTAATTGAATATCATTGTATACGATTGAAACAACATAACCAAGGAAAATTGGAATCGAAAAGGTTTCAATTGACAGTTGATCTTACAAGCTATGTAAATGCTTGAATGATTAGCTAATGATCATCCATAATGCCGATAAAAGGTAATAATCGTGATTTGATTTAGTGGTAAAGCTTGAAATTGTAGTTATGTGCATTGTATTGCCTGACTAACTATTAATGTGTGAAGTGTAATTGTTTGTATGATTGTGAAACTGTAATATGAAAAAGGTCATAGATTGATTATGTGCAGAAAGTTATAAAATTGCTATGAAGCTTAATTGAAATTTTGGATATGTGCTTTCCATTGGTAATGAGATAAAATAAATTATGACGGTGGAAAAACTTCAATTTCAGGACAGTCAGGAGTGGTTGAGAACCATGAAGGCTATTTTGGTATAATAACGGGAATGTGATATGATGAACAGTTTTTTGGTGTGATTCATGACTGGTTTTATGTTAAGTGGTGTGAAGTTTTTAATTATACATTGTTGGGTTTAGTCTTGCGTTATATTTAAGATCATAATGCGATTCAAGGGTTATCTTTGATAATTGAGAATATGAAATGAGAGGAAGTTGTAGAAATTCACAATTTTTGTGCTACCATCATCGGGATCGCCATGGCGAGGCCGATTTGCTACTGTGATCCCACTATGGCAGGAATTTTTCTCTATAGCGGGAGTTGCTAAAATGGCATACATGATGCTATAGCGGGGAGAGCAAGACAATATCCCTATCCTGTTTTGTTTTAATTTTTGTGTTGTTTCAAATCGTTAATTTCGCTGGGAGCTACAGTGAAAAACCAAAGATACGCTTAAAACACAAACCTGACATGCATTTATGATAATAGAGTTAAAAATCAACTTTCATGTGCAAACATAAAAAGGGGAACAAAAAAGAAAAATGATGTCCAGAGAAATAAATATAACATGAATAATTGATTATAGAGAAAAAATCATGTCATTGTAATAAAATTTTGATATAATGAATGATCGTTCTAACAAACTTTGATTGTACTGCGAATGATTTTAGTTCCGTTAATGAAATAAAATAGTCTGCTCTCATTTTGAAATCTAATTATGACTTTATTGTTGAAGACTGATGCACAGATTGGATCCTACTAAGTTAACTATCTTCGACTTTAATTGGATTTTAGAAAATTAAAAAAAATGAGAAAAACAAATTAAGATTTGTTAATTTTTTACACAATAATTTTTTTTGAGTGGGGGTGGGGGTAGGGCAATTTATTTAAAATAACAAAGTGAAAAGAGCCTGTGACGTGTCATATATAATTTCATAGCTGAAAGTTGATACATTTGCTCAGTAATAACATATGCAATTATTTATATTTAAACAAACGATCGATTTAGATAATTTAAATCAACACAAATATTTAATGAAGAAAATAATAGACTCCAATCAGAATATGATTTTAGACCGCCACCATGACTGACCAGCAATAGAATAAAATAAAACAACATACTCACACTTTTAAATACCCTTCTATCAAACAAACATACGAAAAATAAAATAAAAATAAAAATTTCAAACTTAGCGCATTTTTTGACACTCCCTTACAAAGAAGATCCACATAAATTTTGCACTAGTTAATGTAACATCTCGCAACTAGAAAGAACTAGAAGGAAGTTTAAAATCTGGAAATAGTTATTTTTGGAAAGTATAAGGAAATCTGGAAAATTTTAAGTTAAAGTGAGTTTTTGGTCAACTTCAAACGACCATAACTCCTAGGTCAGGATGAGTTAGGTGTAGTTCCAGATATGGTTGGAAAGCTCTTGGGATTATCTTTCCAACGCCACTAAGTTTGCACGATTCCGAGTTGGTATGAGTGAGTTATCTCCTTTGGAAGTGGGGCTATTCGAATTAGAAAATGTCCAATCCAGATTTTTGAAGGGTAGTTTGGTCTTTTCCTTACCCGATTAATTAAATCCGTTTTAGTAAATTAAGTGGGGTCAAAACTGAGTTAGTTCAGTTTACGCTTTTGAAAAATAAAGTTAGGGCTTTAGGAGAAAGAATGCAAGAGAAAGGAGAAGAGGAAAAACAAGATTCGCCAAGAACAATCAATTTTGGTTGTGGATTCGCCAAGGAATTGATCCTACAAGGTATGTGAGTCTCTCATAGCGTTGGGTTCATCCACCCACGCGCCAAGCATGTTTAATTCAGTGAGATTCGTCCTAGAAGAGGTGGAAAATTGATGTTCTTGACGAATATTCTTGAATTCAAATTTTGTTAGCGAAGTAGGACGAATTGAGAAGTTTATGAGATCCTTACGTTGAGTTTAGGGCTGCTTTGAGTTAGTTTCTTGAGTATACATATTGGGCATCGAGATTTAAAATGAATTTGAGGAGGATAATCGAATTTAGGTGGTTTGAGGCTGAAAAACGAAGAAGGAAAAAGTCGAGTAAGGTTCATGAAACAAGTCCGCGTCGCGGACTTGTTCCCCCAGTGAACAAAAATCTGCTCTGCGTCGCGGAGAGGACGCGGACTCCTCTGTCTCAAAATTTAATTTCACGAGTAATTATTTAAAACACCTCCGCGTCGCGGACTTATTTCAATACGGTGATTTCGTAACTTTTCTCAAGTTTAGCTATTCGAAATCATTCCTAAACATCAAGAGACATTTCCTATCACAAATCAAAATCCTTGAGTCCATAATTCAATTCAAGGAAAGTTAATAGTCAATTCAAGTGAAGTTAAGAGTCAAGTCAAGTGAAGTCATCAAAGTTTCAAGGGTCTTTTACAAATGTTTTAACTTTGTTTTAAGACTAAAAGTTTCAAGTTAAGCTAAGACTAAAGAGTTGAGTTCATTTATCAAAGAAGCTATAAGGGAACTAAGTATTCCCTAAGAGTTTATAAATGTTTTCACATTTGAGCAAGAAAAGGGAACATCGATTCCAAGAGAGCTTTTAAGCTAAAGTTTTGAGTAATTATCTCAAACCAAAGAAAGAAGTTATTTTAAAACATATGAGCTAAGTATATTTTTGGGAGTAGTATTGAGCACCGATATGGGGATGCGAGTTCATATTAACTCAAGTCTCCATAAACCATGTAGCCATCACGGGTATTAATGGGTCATACTTTTTAGATGATCACATAAGTTAAGCTAGTGGATCCACTAAGTTAAGCATTCTATATGACGGCAAAGTATAGGACAGTTCTGGCAGCGTGGGCAAGACGTTGTATCACCACTTAGGCTCATAGTGGTGGTTGTCGGTTAGAGAATCTCCCACAAAAAACCATATTATTTTCTTATATGAGTAAAGTTGAGTTGTTATTGTTTATCTTTGACGAACTAAGTTGGTTGCAACTGTCTTATAAGTNAAGTATAGGACAGTTCTGGCAGCGTGGGCAAGACGTTGTATCACCACTTAGGCTCATAGTGGTGGTTGTCGGTTAGAGAATCTCCCACAAAAAACCATATTATTTTCTTATATGAGTAAAGTTGAGTTGTTATTGTTTATCTTTGACGAACTAAGTTGGTTGCAACTGTCTTATAAGTTTTATATATATATATATATATATTGCATGTGTTTCATTTCTTTATATTTGAGTTAAGTTATTCAGAAGTTGAGAAGAGTCAGGTAAGTGTTTTATTTCAGAATCCTTTCAAGCATATATCTTGTTTAGCATTCCAACTTGCATACTCGTACATTCAATGTACTGATGCTAGTTGGTCTGCATCGTTTTATGATGCAGACGCAGGTAACCGGGATTAGCATCCAGCGCCTCGTTGATCCAGTTTGAGCACTTAGAGTCTGTGGGTGAGCCTCCCTGTATTCCGGAGGACTCCTTTATTTGCTTCCTAGTCTTTCAGATGTTAGGATGATCGGAGGTCCTGTCCCGACATCCCTCTTTATTTTAGAGGCTTCATAGACAGTTAGTAGTCAGATGTCTTTACATTATTATTTCATATGTTGACACTTGAGTTGCCATTTTGACCAAGTTGAATGTTGACTATTAAACATTCTGAGTTATTTCACTAAAGTTGTTTGAGTAAGTTCACTTTGATCATAGTAAGAATGTTTAGAGTCTTCTGCTGAGTTAGTAAGCCAGGCCAAGGGTTCGCTTGAGGCCAGCAATAGTCTTCGAGTGCCAGTCTCGTCTAGGGTGTAGGCTTGGGGCGTGACAGTTAAAGCCTCAAGTTTAAGTCCAAATCATTTTGTTCTTCAACTATGTTAACTAGTTCATTTACATTTGATGAAATAGGAACATCCAATTGATTTATCAATTGTCTTGTACCATGAACAATAGTCTCATTTGAATTTCTAAATGTTGAATTTGAACCTCCAAATCTGTTTCTTCTTTCCATTTGTACCATATTTATTGGTGGTGCTCTACCCTTGCTTATCGAAACAACACTATTTCTTTTTGCCATGTGTTGTCTATCAATTCTTGATGTTCTGTCATTTCTTATCGGATGGTTATAATTCGATGATGATAATGACAAGATAACCACACCATCATTTCTTCGTGAACTCACATGTTGTGGGGTCGAAGATTGAGTTGATGACATATTTTCTAGAAAAAAATTGTTTGATGCAAATATAGGAAAATACAGGATGCAGCACTTTGCGAATTCGCATGTGCTTGGGCCGCATGTTGAGATGATGATGGATTTTCTTGATAAAATGTTCCAGATGCATATATTGGAGAAGGTAGGATAACATTTTGTAAACTTACATGTTGTGGGGCCACATGTTGAGCCGATGACAAATCTTCCGTCAAGAAAATACTAGATGCATATACATGAGAATGTAGGATGATATTTCGCTCAGGCGCTTGTTGACATCCAATTTTGGCTCTCCACATCTAATAATAATAATAATAAAATATATATGTTATGAAATTTTTATAGGAATACAAAAAAATTTAATTATTTATTTGACTTGATAAATTTATTTCTTATAAAAATATTATATTACTACTTACTTTCTCATTTTTTAAATAAATGTTGTTCTTCTTAAGAATTGAATCTATTGTGGTTCAAATATAATTCCTTTTGTTGCAATAGATATTTTTTGTACATTTATTAAAATTAGAAAGCTTAGCTAATGGATGATTTACTAATTTATATTAATTTAATTTTAAGAGTGACTAATTTTATCAAATAAGCTAATCTTGCAAAATAATTATCACTTATGGCTATTTAATAAAGAAAGTAGTTATAATTTAAATGAATTTAATTTGAGCAAATTTGGCAATCCAAGTCTTATTAAACCGGCCAATCCATGTATTCCACGTAGGCGAGCACATGGATTGTGCTTCTTTAGATTCGATCTCAGCCTTACAATCTAATCTAACGGCCTAAGTTAATTCATCCTTTTATATATATATATATATATATATATATATATATATATTATTTATTTTAAAACTCTTTATTTTTACCAACCGTCCGATCAAATGATCGGACGGCCCAAATTAAATACCAAGCTTTTCATCATTCCAAAAAATAGTACGCCGCTTCAGACTCTTTCCTTCCCCAAGTTCCTTCTTCCCCAGACGTTTCACCCCTTTCCTAGATCCTGCCAAAGAAAACGGCTATGGACCGCCAGAAAACAAGAACATCCGGCGGTTTCCAGCATCATCTCAACCCCCATCGCCTCACAACTTCTCCTTCTTCCCCAGGCGTTCTCCATCCCCATGCCCCGTCACTCCTTTGTCCCATCAAGTTCGGCCATGAACCGCCGGAAAACAACAATATCCGGCGGTATCTTGCTTTATGTCTCCTCCATCATCCCTTTTCCAACAAAAGGAGACACCCTATGCCGCCTATACCTTATCCTAACGGCTTCAAAAATCTGAAAAAGGTGATATTGATTTGATCTGTAGCAGCAACTCTCTACTTTCCAGTGAGTATTTTGATTTCAAATTCGGAGTTTTGAGCCTGATTTTCACCTATAAAAGGATGGTGTTTTCCCATCCGAAAAGGACGAACAACCATAGAGACAATAATCGAGGCAGAACAGCAGAAAAAAGGGAAGAAGCACACTCCAAGCGTTAGTTTTTTTTTAATCTCAATCTTCTTTCATTGTTCTGTTTTTCGATTTTGAATTTGAGTTTCGAGGAAGTTTGAAATTGGAATCGCTTGACGTTGAAGCTCTTGTTTGCTGCTCTACACAAGGTCCTTTAATCTCCCCTATTTTTAGTTTATTTTCATGAATCGATTATGGTCGTTTAAATGTCCTCATCTTTGATCTAGTTTCTGTTGTATGTTAAACGTTTCTAGAATCTGCCTCGTTTTAGTTTTGGCTCAAAAATCAGCCTGTAATAGGTTCAAGGATTGAAGTTATGAATCTGGATGGGAAATTACTATCTGATTGGATTCTGAAATGTGATAAATGATTATTTTGGGCATATTTTTCCTTAACGTGTTTAGCATGCTGCATACATAAGTTTCAAATTAAGCTAACTTCGGATTAGTTATTCACTAAAACGATCGGATTCATGAGTCTCACACTTGTTGTCTTGTTACTCTTTTCGATTTCTCTTGAAGAATTCCTTTGCTTTCTATATAAATTCCGATAAGTTTCCCTCTTTGTTCTCACAGTGACTAGAAGAATTCTCTGTCAAACGCCTAATGCTTCACATTTGATATAGCCAAACTTGGTCCATATATTGATAGTCTTAAGTAATTTATCATTTTAGCGTCATATATGATTCTGCGAACTTAGCTCCTATCCCATGTATTTATTTCATCCTGCTCTAAGTATTGGACCTTCACTTGGTGTTTTACTCAGCTCCTCACTAATCTTTGTCATCAGCTCCATGCTTTGCTTCAACCTTATCAAAACTTTGACTTTAAATTTGATCAGTGTTTCATGAATGGTTGTTCTTCATGTTCAAAAGGATTGAAATACTTCTCATGTTACTAGTAGATGACTGCCAATATGTTACAATGGTGGGATTGCAAAGTTTCAAACTTTATCTATCATTTTCCATATATGATAATTGTGCATAGTGATATCTCTGCATACCAGGGAGCTTTCCTATAAATTAGAAGAGCAATAATGAAGTGAGAACTTATTAATATGTTAGTTACACTCTTCTTTTAGCCAAGTGTTTTTGACTTTGTTAGCAAACTAACTACTAGTACGGTAATGTTTAATCTTGATATTAGTTGGGTTAACTTTATAACTTTGCGGTGATATGGTTAAAGGTTTAGACATTGGTTATATTTTTTTAGAAACGTTATATGTGAATATTGTTTATTTCTTTGGTTAGACTAAAATGATAAATATATACATATTCTTATGTTTCAATAGACAATTGCAAACATTCTTAGCTCACCTCATGCAGTAGGAACACATCTCTAAATTTTTTCATGTTTTAATATGCTTCCTGACAAATCTTGGAAGTCCACTTGCTAACATTTTCATCTTATTTCTTTATTTCACATGTACACTCGGGAGCGCGTTTGGAGTTAGTATATGACTCCATCTCTGCCCAAACCAGAGAAGCGACTAATAGCCGCATAAGCTCGTGTCTAGCAGCCCACTTTCGCGTCAATAACGTCCAGCGCTTCCTCCTTACTTCAAAGCTTCACGTTTCTTTCATATATGCATACATTTATATTGACTAACGCTTTACATGGTGTTTTGCGCTTATATTTATGTTTGCTTTATTTGTGTTCGACTTTGTAAGCCAACTAATAACGATGGTAAGACGTAGTCATTAACCCTCCCGCCCTTTATAGATGTTGGGTTTAGTATAGTCACTTGGCTTAAAGCATTGCTTTTCTAATTAAGTTGGTTTGTTACTCAACATTTTAGTTATGAGAGCATGAGTTTTTTTTTTAAGTTTAACTTGCAAATAATATTTTCGATTGTCATGAATCTATTTCCAGATTTTCTCTTTCAAACAAGTGTTTAAAGTGTAACTTTGGGTAGACTAAAGTGCAGATTTAGGTGGTTTAAAGTGCACATTTTAAGGGTTAAAGATATCACTTTTCTTGAGAGCTTAGGAGTGTTGTATCGAGCCACAAAAAATACAGCATTTTGAACTCAAAAGGTGCAGCGTTTTGAGCTCAAAAGGGTACAGAATTTGAGTTCAAAGTGTGCATGATCTGAGTGTAAAAGTGCAGGTTTTTGAGGCCCAAAACATAACCCTTTTGCAGGCTGTTAAGTGTAATTTTTAGCTTGAAAATTGTGGTTTTAATAAGTGATAAAATCTGGAGTTTTAACAACTTTGTCCAACAGATTTTCCAAGTGTAAAAGTTCAGATTTTGGCGTTTAAAGTGCAGATTTTAAGGTTGAGGGAAGTGCAGATTTTTATGATTAAATAAATCACTTTCTTGACAGCTTAAGAGTGGTATATTTAGTCTAAAAAATGCAGCTTTTTGAGCTCAAAAGGGTGCAGATTTCGAGCTCAAAATGTACATAGTTTGAGTGTAAAAACTACAGGTTTTGAAGCTCAAAACACTGCCCTTTTGTGGGCTTTGAGGTGCAAAATGCAAGCTTGAAAAAATACAAATTTTAAAAGATAAAAACTTCAGTTTTTATAACAACTTCATTTTATAGATTTTTAAGTGTGAAATGTGCCATTTTTCTTAGTTTGAAACCTATTTCTCTTAGGACCTAAAAGTGCATATTTTGAAACTAAAACATTATAGTTTGAGAGATTAAAGTGCACCATTTCTAAGAGCGCAAAACAAGTATTATAGTTTGTTAGAATTGTTGTTCTTTTAGTCTTAAAAAGAATATGTGGCTTAAGTTGTTTGTTCCAAGTAAGACCAAATACTTTAAATTCAAATTTGCAAAATATATTTCCTTTTTCCTTCTTATCTATACACATTTATCACTACCCTTTTATAAATCTAATAGCTTGATATCTTGTAGAGATTATGAACAAATTTATTCATTTTTTGCTATCTTATTAGCCTAAGTTTGACAATAACCATTTTAGTGGATCCTTAAAGGATGCTTAACGCTTTCTTTATGATAATAAATTTTCTTACCTAAAATTACACGAGTTAAATATACCATTAATAAGGGTTAATCTTAGAATTATTTAGTTCCATATTTAGATCTTTTTTTTACCTTTGAAATAATTAGACGTCAATTTTAAACCTTAAAAGCTAAAGGTAAGAACAACCTTGAGTTGGATTACCTCAATAACTAGATCAATTTTTATTTTCTTCAAATCACCCTTTTATAAAGAAATTATGTTTACTATTATCATTATTGTTATTTTCAGATATTGCTGAAATATTTTAATCTCT
Source organism: Solanum stenotomum (assembly GCF_019186545.1). Taxonomy (NCBI): domain Eukaryota; kingdom Viridiplantae; phylum Streptophyta; class Magnoliopsida; order Solanales; family Solanaceae; genus Solanum; species Solanum stenotomum. The sequence goes on along the minus strand of NC_064289.1, from coordinate 17,818,816 downwards.
TAGCATGTCATTTCAAGATTTTAGATATGCCAACAGGTTCAAAATACAAGGTACATACATATATATGTCACACGAATAAAGGTACAAATCATATATTTTTAGTTTTTCTCTATACGTAACTTATCATTTTGTTACACTTCATGTTATTTTTCTCATATCTATTATCTCGTTTACGATATTACTTATTTTTTATTTTTTTAATTTATAAATTCTTACACTTTCTTGTATATATTATTTTACTACATATGATCTATCGTCAATTTTTCCAACATGTAAATAAATAATGAATATTCATATGTTTTAAGCAACCTATGTGTACCTATCATACCTAAAGATCACAAACTTTATATAATATTTTAACATTTAGTATCATTATTATTTATTGTATTTGTTTGTTTATTTTAGAAAACTCCATTCTATATATTTTCATTCAAATTACACATCACATATTACTACATATTTACACTCAACTACTATCTTATTTTTACGTCTTAATAAGACGACAAATTTTAGCAAATTCAACATCTATATATTTTTGGGATAATTTTATTATGATACACCTATCTATATATATTTTACATATGAATATATCGTATATTTAAGTACATTTATTTATTTATTTTACAATACTACTATTAAATATGTTTTATAAGACACATATATGTCGTACCTTGTATTGTATCTTTTTCTTAAACTAACTAATATCTTATCGTTTAATCATTAAAAGAAAAATAAATAAACAAGTTTTCCTAATCATATTTTCCTAAATTGAGTTTAAGGACTATCTTCGGATAGGCTCTGAGGGGTGCTTAACGCCTTCCCCTCGAGTAATCAAAACCCTTACTCAAAATCTCACTGGTTTCGCAAATCAAAACAGAGTTTACATTTACATATTTAAAAAATGATTTTCCTAATATTTTCCTTAAAATTTAGGTGGCGACTCTAAAACAAAACAAAACAATTTTTTTTCAAAATCAGAGTGTCAGCCATATTATGTTGTGAATTGTTTCGGCCGATTCGAAATAGGGTGCGACAGCGCTGATGGGTGAGTAGTTCGTACATGATTCCTGAATTCCATATGAGTACGAAACGCTCCATTGCATAAAGCGCATCGAAGTAATACACGAGAATGTATTAAAAATGAAGGAGAAGACAAATTTTCATTATTCATATTTGATGTATGAATGACCAAAAATTTCTCTAAAGTAAGAATTGACATAAAAAATACCAATTATGCACTATAATTTTAAAAAATATGAAGAGAATTTATAGGCTACTCGTGGTATAACTCCCTCTTTGCTTTATATTTATTCTATTTTTGTATTGAGTGACAATTTTGCTACTAAAATGTATAATCTAATGATTTCAGTTCCCCGATTTGTTGCCTATATATAACTCATCCATTGTAACACTCCGAAAGAAAAAAATATGTTTTCTCTCTAAGTAGACAAACTTTAGAAGAGGAATATGTTCTCTTGAAATTGATCCAGGGAACTGCTTTAAATAATCAAAGAATTTATTATCATTTTTTTTTGTATTTAATACATTTTGACTTATGAATTTATAATTCTTTAATTATCACTAGATTGTAGTAATTATCAAGAGAAACATAATTCTTTATTAATTCTGGATAAACTATACTTGTGTTACTTATAAGTGATATTATCTCAATTAATTATGACTTAAACTGAAAATAACATTAATTTGTCTCAACATTAATTGTAGAATTGATTAATTATAAAATAGAAAAAAATATTTATAGCAGTAAACATATAATAATTATTTGAATTATTCTCTATCCATACAAAGTCATAATTTAGATTTAAGTAATATTTTTCATTTTACCAATCTATATATAATAATAGAGCTGAATATGAAAACGGTGACGTGACGCTCTCTAAGGACTTGAATCGTATTTATCTTCTTTTTTTTTTTGTGTTTTTTTGTCAATTTTAAAAGACATAAAATTTTACTTCAATATTCTACCAAACATTAAAGTGCCATTTTTAATTTCTATCGTCATTAAGGCTATGTCAATTCCTCCTATCTTTTCCTAAAATGGAGATTTACAGAATGTTGGAAGTCGCCATATTTACTTTGTTTCATTACGTTACTCTTCCCTTTTTTATAATAGATTTCTTAATTTCGTCTTGTACGCTTTATTTATAGTATTTATATCATTTCCTTAATTCATTTTTTTTCTTTATTTTGTTTATGTTATTTATCGTATTATTTTCTTAAATCACTTTAATTTTTTTTTGTTATATTTTTATTTATTCAATGTAAGAAATCTTTATATAGTATAAAGTTATTTTCTTTTGTCTTCTTCATTTTTTCCCTTTATTTATTTTTAATGTATCATCTCCATAACTTATATCTACTAAACTTCCTCTCTTAATAATATCATTAACTCCATGATTTTTAAGTTTTCATATTCATAACCCCCAACTATTAAATTATGTAATTTAAGATACCTTATGATATATTTCTTCATTTTATGTCTATATAAATTCACAATTTTATGTTTCATGAAATCCTAACTCAAAATTATTCTTTGTATTTCATTGTTTTTGTATAATATTATTATACTATCAAATTCATGTTTTAGCCTAACACAATGAAAAAGTCTCTTGGATGTTGATTAGTTTGTCAAAGGAGGTGTCGGATAAGAGCTCAAAAAATTGTGCCTATTTGCTTATGATTATGGTTCAAAGAACGATGTGTGTGTTTGTGTTCTCTCCATCTAACTTCTTTAGTTTGGAATTTAGTAAAAAAAAATTATCATTGTAACTTTGTGGGGAATAATACTAACTGCTAACCAAAGTTCAAGAATACTATTGTACGGTGAATTATTTATGTTTTCTTTAAAGATTCATCCATCTTTAATAGTATAAATTCATAATTTTGTATTTCATGAAACCCTTCGTCAAGATTATCCTTTTTATTTCATATTTGAAGTAGTGTTTCCTTATGTTACTATTATAGTATCAAATTCATGCTTAAGCATGACTCTCTGAAAAAAACTCTCGGATGTTTATGTAGTTAGCTAGAGAAAATGTAGACAAGAGCTAAGAAATTGTGCATTCATTTATTTATTTTTTTTCATGTGTTTTCTTATGATCAAGGTTATAAGAAAGGTATGTGCATTGTGTTCTTTCTATGTAATTTCTTAAATTTGAATTTTTATAATTTTTGGATTTTCGCAAGTTTATACCTTCATTATACACAAATTAGTTATTGTAACTTTGTCAGTAATATGCTAATTACTAATCAAGGTTCTAACGCTACTATTAATAAAGATTAAATATACATTAAAAATTGAAATACAAATTTTTTAATGATGTTTTCTATGATATGAAGAACCATTTATGATTTCCTTAAAGATTTGTTCTTTCTAAAATTAAAATTAAAATTAAAAAAAAAGATAGTAAAAGAATTGACAAGGATAAATATATATTGTACTCTAATTTTGTATTTTTTTTACAATCAAGAATTATTCATAAATAGAATAGAGGAAGGAAAAGAGAAAAAAAAAAAAAAGCGATAACAACGTATAAAACAAATATTACTACAATAAATGGTAGAGATAAAAATAAAAATATGTATACTTATAATGAATGGATAAATTATCAAAACGAAAATGTTTCTAATTTATTTTTCTCCTAAGAAACTTGCATAAAATTAAGATACATCTCCTTTTCTTTAGCCTTATATTTTACCTAAAATAAATTTAAATATTAAAAAAATACTCCACCTTAAATTATATAACACAAATAATACACATTTAAAAACAAATAAAAAGTTATATATTTTTGTGAAAACTTATATTTATTATATATTATATACATGTACATACTTATATGAATATATATATATATATTTTTAAATTACAAGCTTATATATATATATATATATATATATATATATATATATATATATATAGACAAAAAACAAATCATGTATATATACTCTCACTAAAGGTTCTACCCTAAAAAATCACTATTTTTTCTTATCCAAAAAGAAAAGAGAATAGTTTTACCAATATAGAGATGATTTAAAATTGCAAAAAATATAAAATTTAAGTACTAATAATAAAATTAAGATTCTTTGTAATATAATTTAACACTCAATAATTTTAAAAGATATTTTATTAAATTAATGAGGTATTTTATAATCGCGCGAAGCGCGATCAAATTTACTAGTATATAAAGTAATAGTCAACAAATATGTCAAAGTTGGCTCATGGGAAAAGAAGAGAATTAATGTTTGATGTACTTAATTATAAATCACTATTTTTCTTCTTGTTTAGAATAAATACTAAAGAGAAATCCACCTTTTATATTTTTATTATTTGTTAATATTGGTTTGTTTAGGAATATTAGCATTTATAAACAATAAAAGTTAGTGTTTTTTTAATGTGAAAGCATTGAAAAGGAAGAAGAAAATAAAAGAAGGTACAGTCCTTCAAAAGCTAAAAACTTTCAATTAATATGAAAAGAGGTAAGTATTGAAAATACCCCTAAACTTGACGTGAATTATTACTTTAGTCTCCCAACTATTGACAGTCTTAAAAACACCATTAAGTGAATTTAAAAACGTTCATCTTATGTCACATGTGCATATATTTAAAAATTTCTACTGACGTGACATACACATAAATTTATGTAATAGAAAAAATATTTAAAGAACATGTAAATAATTAAATGTTAACAATTTAGCAATTTAAGAAGATAAAATAACTTCATTTTTTTTTTCTTTTTAAAAATTTATTTTTCTTTTCACCCCACCCCATCCTCTTCCTAGTACCCCTAGCCTCACACCTCACTACTCACCCACCCCAAAAAACAAAAATTCTTTAAAAAAAAAATTTTATGGGAGAGGGGTGGGATAAGAAAAAATATATTTTATTTCAAAAGTAACTTTTTTGGAGGGGAAGGGTGGAGGAGAGTAAGGTACTCGGTGGTGTTGGTTAAAAAGTTTTTTTTAAAAAAGAAAAACTTTTATAAAGTTTTGAGGGGTGAGGGGTGGGATGGGGGTAGGGTTGGGATACTTGGGTAGGGGATGAGGTGAGGTAAGAAAAATAATATTTTTTTATTTAAAAATTCTTCTTTACTAAATTTTAGCATTTAATTATTTGAATGTCTTTTTTTAACTATATATATCTATGTGTACGCTACATCATCAAAAAAAATCCACATATGTATTGGTGGATGGCATGTGGCATAAGAGGAGCCGTTTTAAATTACTTAATCAAGTAGAGAGCGTGTTTTTAAAGCTATCAATAGTTGGAGGATTGAAGTAATAATTCACGTCAAGTTTAGGAGTGTTTTCAATATTTATTTCATATGAAAATGAGTAAATTGTAAAATTGGTGTCGGAATTTATACAAATACTCAGTTTGAAAACACCCATTTAAGCCATATTTAAAATCTTTTAAGTTTTTCTATTTATAAAATATGTAAGCCATATATATCATTTTGCCTAAATTTTAGGCAATTTTTCCCAAAGTTCATTCACCATTTTTTTAGCTTTTAAATATCGCATGTCTAAAGTTCTTACGAAGTACATAAACGTGAAAAAAAAATTGAGTACAAATTTAAATAATAATTTCCAAAAAATGAAAATTTTGTGGTATTTTAAGCTTAGTGAACCAACTAATTAGCAGTCGCACTAGGTAGGCCTACTAAGATAGTAGAAAACCACCTACTAAAAAGTTTGCAATTTCTATAATATTTTGTAGCGAAACCATCTAGCTAAAATGAATCGATGAATCAAATTAATTCGAAGAAAAAAAATTCGCTTGTGATATGATTTGATTGGTTTTGCGTTGAAAAAAAATCGATCACTTTTAAATTAATATATAATTTTCAATGTTTAGATATATTATTTTAAATTTGGGCTTGTAAATATTTTATTTTGTATTCAGATTGGAAAATACAATTACATTGTTATAGATTTCAGATTAGAAGTTAACAATCTACTTTGTACATATTTTGTTTTGTATTCAGTTTGACCATAGCCTTTAATCTTATAAATTTAGCATATTGGATGTTGATATTTCAATGAAAGTATTTTGCACTCATGTGAACTTTTTAGTCTTTCTGAAGATTACTATTCATAACATTTTTAAATTCTAGCATATCACATAGATAGTAAGTATATTTGATATTCTTTTCAATCACTGTACAATTATTAGAAAAATCAAAAGAACCGAAAAGACCAAATAAAACCAAAACTGAAAAAACGACTTTATGTTGACTTGATTTATAGATTTAATAAATCAACATTTATCTCCAAGTAGCAGTGGAGATCAAGAATTGGGGTAGGTAGTCAGACATGTTTCTTTTCCGTTCCAAAGTAATAATATTATTCTTTTACTATCTTATTCTTGAATTTATATTGTTACATTTTGTTTCTTTAGCATCATTATCTAATTATCTTGTTATTTCTGCCTCTTTTTTTATTTTCTGTGTCGCGGATTTATAGAAATCAACCTTTCTATTTTTTTATGATAAGAATAAAATTTGCGTACAATTTATCCTCTCGTGGAATTACCATGGATTTATTGTCGTTGAGATCTATGGCATAACATGTTAAGATTTTGTAGGCTTTTAAAAATATTTGGAAATAAGCAATAAAGTACCATCTTTTCTCTAATTATAAGGATAAGGAAAAGTTGGAAAATTAACAATTAAAATTGACATGTGTGAAGTGTGATCACTTAAATGGATCTTCTATTTTTGCTAATTAGGAGCAATTAACTGAAATCTGAAATAACATAGATATTATCATAGAACTGTACATGCAAAGCTAGATACAGATTACTACTATTTCATTACATTTATCCATAGATAAATATAACTAGATCGTGCTCATTCAGTAGAAGCATTTTTAATATTTACATAACAAGCTTGATACAAGTTGAAGAGACACAAACATTAACAGAGAGAGAGAACTACGTACTGATCAGTATATCAGATCAATAGAATTCACGGTCAGGGAAGAACAGTGGAGCCACAAGTGACCAAACATACAGTCCAGCAGTGACCCATTCAGTGCATATGCGAACCCAAAGTGATGTCCAGCCGACATCAATTAGCTCTGAACTCTCAGAACTGCTAGTCCACCCAGAAAGAAGCATTGCAGAATACATGCTAGCCAGAGCAAATATCAGATGGAAGAATGTGTAGGAGTAGCTCACTGGCCGTGCTTCTGGTGATCCTTTCCCAGATTCCAGCTCCTCGGAAGCAAGAAGGGATTTCTTCTCACCTATAACAGAAGATTGGTATTTGTCAACATGCAGATGAAGAAAATCTAGCAAGATAGCAGCCACATTATGGACGAGCCCTTTGATGACTATTGCTCATGTATGGACAGATACAGCAGCTTGCGTGAGGTGGGATATACCAATACACTTTTGCTTTATATTAGAGTTTTGATATTTGATAGAAACAACTGGTGTCTCTTATGATTCTGAAGGAGGATTATCTCTACAAATTAGTTAACAATCTCAATTCACATAGGCCCATACAAACTCTATGACAAATATTACATGCTAGAAGAAATTTACTGAGCTATGGAAGGAGAGCATCAAAAGGTTTTGGTACCTGATCTGGGAGAAGATGGTGGAGACATAAAAGTAGTTGCAGATCCAGCACGCAGAGCAGAATATAGGACTGAGAGAACAGTTGTAAGCATTCCAAGAACAAGGGTACTTGTTGTTACTGCCTTTGATTTGTTATGGAGCCCATTGCAGACATAATCTCGAGGCTCACTAGAGAGACCACTATAGCAAACATAAGCACAGTAAACAGATATCACAGAAGCTGGCAATAGGCTTCCATTTACCTGGACATAATTAAAGGGGAAAAGATGATTAGCATAAGTAAGAATACAAAAGGCAGAATTTAGCTACCAAAATGATTTCGCTGGATGTATTGTAAAGGAGGTAACCCTAAGGGAGATGCTTCATGTATTCATTGCATATAGATATATGTGCATGTAGTTAGCAAGAGATAATCGGCTTCATAATGCATAATGTATATGAAGAATTTCAAAAAAAAATCATATAGAGGTTTTCCTACAGAGCAGAAAAACCATGATAAAAGAAAGCATCAGCAGAGAGAGCATTTACCTTTGGGTGCAAAGCAATAACAGCAAATGCAAAAGCAAGAATCATGGTCATAACAATGAAGAACACGTTCAGTCCACAGTCATGTCCAGAAGGATTGAACCACATAAATAAAATTCCTGAAAAAACAAATGTTGCTATGTAGCACGCCACAGATACCACAAGTAGAGCAACATACCTGCAAAAGATATGTCAATTTAGAAGATAAAACAAGGTCTGGGGATAAATAATTACAAAAGATAAGAAATTGAATCTACCACTTCTGCTCATCTTTTGCAACCCATGAATCATTCCACGAGTGTGTAGCATCTAATAATATTATTACTTGGATTAACAAAAAGAACCCTGCCCCAAATTTCGAAAGAAAACCTGCAAAGGCAGAAAAATAGACCAAACAGATCAAGTTAAATAAATACATACTTGACACACTACAAAAAAATAGAACAGGTTGAGCTGAGAAGCTAGAGGAAAGTGTACTTATTGGAAGAAGTAAACTGGAGAAAAAGTGAGCTGTCAAAACATGACAGTTATTTTCCCTAGTACATATTTTGTTCATCATGTACTTACTACACAAAATTATGTTTTCTTGAGAAGTCATCTGATAATTTGGAGAAGGATCCTTCTAAAGTTTGGTAGACATGGGTGAGTTGAAATCCCTAGTCTTCTGAATTTCAGTTGATTTTATGTAGGTGTATACCAAAGAAAAGAGAAAAAAAAATTAAAATGTTGAGTAGCAAATTAACTTCAGGAAGCCCGCAGAGCTTTGGTATAGTGGTAAGAGCACAATGCTTTTTCCGTTAGGGAAGTTGCTTGTTGTGCACGTGATGTGTGGCTAGGGTCATGTCATTGATTCAAACCATGCGGCAAATATAAGCCTAATATTTGAGTGAAGAAGGAAAGAGGGGTGAGCCTAGTATCCATCTAGTTTCGAACCATATGCCACTGGGGAATTTTTCTTATCATAAAAAACTTCAGGTTAGGGGCATAGAACTGACCATAAATTGTTATGACACCGTTCGGGAGGAAAAACATGAGTGCAACAAGCAACACCCAGATAACCAATTTAGCAACCCATCCACCGTGATGCCAGGAGTCGCGCCTATCATTTTGATCCTTGATACCAATCATTATAAGTGCAAGCACTCCAAAAAACAAGAAATTCCCCAAACTGACACGAAGAACAGCTTGTGCTTGAAACCATTCCTTCGATAAATTGTCCGAAATGTTTATCCCTACACCAACCAACATATGAAACAATTAGTAAGATACGCAAGTATTATTTTCATAGCTGTAGATAACAAGTAGCAAGAATAGTATGGGGAATCTCAACAGATATTTCACTTGAACTACCGGGTTATTAGAGATAACACGGGTTTAGAACCATAAAGATGTGAAAAACATTCTGAAACACTTATATCATTCTGTCCCATTTTCCTGACAGAGATTGCTAATTTTGACACATTTCCTTGTTAGCCACATATATGTATAAAAAGAAGGACAATTTACAGTAAACTCCTCTGTTCTTTATTTAGATCTATAGTTTCTTAAAGATATCTCCCAACCAGCATTTTCAACCTATAAAACACAATACAAGGTTATTTGATAATGCACTCTCATTAAACAAATACAAATAAATCAAAAGTACTTTTTTAATCAACTAATTTCTATTCCAATTTAGTTTATTCTTTTGGAGAACCAGTACTTAATCAAAACTCATAACTGTCACATTATTAAGGGAAAATTTTACCATTACCTTTAAGCAATTGTTGCAACTTAAATTTTTCTTTTGCAACTTGAAGAAAACAGTAGCAGTGTCTGTATAACCAAATTATGAAACTTAGAAGCCGTATTGTAATTTCAAAAAATTGAGGGTTTTATTTGTAGTGCCAGGTAAATCCAATATCAAAGGATGCACTGTGATCTTCTTGTGACTATACTGAACTGGATGGAGTATCGGAGCCTAGTGTAATTTACCGAACAAGGAAACAGAAGTACTATACTTGGGCAAGATTCTTGCTTTGAAAGATCTCAAGTATATTACTAGTATATATTATTGAGTACCATATCAGGTAGAACTTGGATGCATGTCAAAAGGTAATTCAGGAAAAAATTTGCAAGAAGAAATCAGCCAAAAGCAAAGCATTGACATGACCAGTAACTGAAGCAACCATGAAAACAACTTCGCCACCAAATAGTGCGGTATGCAACCAAAAAAAGTTTGTAGTACATTCATAGCCAGGTAAGGCATGCTAACTAATCAGTAAAGAAGAGATATAATTTATGGTTTGCAAGGAATAAGTCTCCCAGAACTGAAAAGGTCTCTGCCAGGAAAGAAGCCTAGGAGATGAACAACAAAGAGAGGAAAAGACTTTGTAACCTAAAGTTTCTTGATTTCTTCTACTCCTATCAATGCCAAGGAAACTTTGGCTATTATTCTGCTTACTGAATGGAAGTACAATCTAATCCAGTTCAAAGACTATCCAAATATGTTCATCATCTCCTAAAGAAACTGCTTAACTGTATAAGTACTTCCAGAACCAGGATAAAGCGTCATCATAGCATGTTAACAATTTTTATCAATACGGTTCTGGCCTATATACAACTGAAGACAGAACTTAAAAAGTGAAAGGACATAGCCTAACCTAATTGCAATTGATCTCAAGTATTAGTTCTGTTGAGTTTCACATCGGTCCATTAGGGATGAGGAAGGTCTTCTTATATAGTCTTGGGCAATCCTCACCTCACAAGCTACCCAATATCCATTTCATTAAAAAGTTCCAATATGTGCTCTGTGTTAATTCTTTGTACAATTTTAACGAATTTCACGAATTCAATTTCAATAATCTATTCAATTTGAACTTTGATGTGATGTCTTCCTATCATACTAACTTCTTAATCAATTTCACTATCAGTAGTCAGATATATAAGTCGACATCTTAAACTCAACTTTTAGTCGGATACGCTTATCTTATGTACTACCAACTGAATTCCAATAGTAACTAAACAGAAAACTCAAACTTGATCCGTCAACGGGTTATTCAAAATTCTGAAGAAGGCGGTAAATTAAAAAACACAGTATTGAATTGAAAAGGAAAGGCCAATCAAACGCTATTTTGTGGAGAGGAACAGTTTAAAAAGAGGATATTTACATGAGAAATTCTTGAGAAGAGGAGAAGCGACTTCTCTGAGAACCCAAGAGACGATCAAAGAAACACCAAATAGGCCACAATAAGCAAGTCTAGCTGAGCTCCTGGTGACACCTGAGGCTACCGATGTGCAGAGTCCGCATGTCAATGACGCACAGCACGATGCCAAGCACGACATCTCTCACTTCTTCTCCTTCCGCGTGTTGCACTGAAGAGATCCACAAATTACTGACTTTGTTTCTTCAAATCCGAATCTTCTTTCGTTGAAAATTTAAAGAAAAAAGGGGAAATGTGAATGCCGAATGGGTGTCTTATAGTTTCAACTGGACTTCATTTTATTGGAAAATTTTAGAAATTGGCCCAAGCCAAGTAATTTTGTGTGGTTTGGCCCAGTTTAGTATAGTCAATTCAAAATCAATTTCAAATAAGTCAGACTTGTTCAAGCAGTGTTTTAAAAAGTGGGGGCGTGAGGCGAGACATTTTACTTAATATGGAGCAAGGCGTAAGCCTCGAGATGTGGGGTGTAAGCTCTATGGATCTTTAAAATTTTAATTTATAATATAGTAAAATAATATAATAACACAAAATTATAAAAATAAATCAATAGTTTGAAATAATTACAAATATGATTAAATAAACTAATAGAAAATAAAAGTTCTAACATGATTATACAAGTATAAATAATCTAATACCTTAACTTTCTAATAATAAATGAATCATTATTTCTCAAAAATATTTTTTTTATCATACTATACTATTTACCTCCTAAAAGAAAATAATTAATAACCTTACTAGTTACTCGTATTATAATAAAAATTCACCCCGTCATGAATAAAAATCAAATTACTTTCAAATCACTAAATAAAATATAATAATTTTGAGACATATGACAAAACCATGAAGACCAATGATAAGTGAAAAAGTAAATTTTGCGATGTATTATTAAAAGAAATGTTATATAATTACTTTCACAGTGTTACCAAATAGGAAAGATGCAATACTAAAACTTATTATTTGAATTATTCTCAATTTGCTTATCTCTATAGATTAAAAATTATCAAGTATCATACAATTATTCAAGAATTTTGAGGGTCGACAATGTTAACTAAAGATTCTAACACATAATTTGTATAAGATCTGTTAGGCAAGCCTCGAGCGTTGGACGTTGGGCGTACAGTCGGGCACTTAGGACGTAAGTCTTACAGAACTAAGCCCCACACTTGAGTCTCAAAGCGTTTTGCTAAAGCCTCGCCCTAGGGCGTGCCCTGAGGCGAGTCCCAAGAGAGTTTTTAAAATATTGTGTCCAAGTGGCTGAGCATCTTCCATTATTAACAATTAAAAATTTTGACGTGTTTTGTATTTACAAAAGTAAGTGGTCGTCTTTTAGTTCTCTAATTCAACTTAGAATTGATTTAAGAGTTTTCAAAAATCCAATCCTAGTTTAACTTGATTTGCTTCTTTCTTTTACGTTTCTCGCTTCATCTTTCTCCTTATTTTCAAGCTATGTGCATAATTCATAGAAAATTTCTTTGTCTTGATCCATCATAGAATCAAATTAAAGTCTACTAAGGTTGATAATTTCGCTTATTTGATACTAAATCAGTATATATATAATATATATATTCTCTAATAGTATCATTGAGTACTAATGAGTAATTCCTAAACAAGAAACAATGATATCATAACAATATACATATATTTTTATAGTATTATTGACTAATAAGTAATTTCTTAACAAGAAACCTTAATGATATCAATACAGTATTAGTATCAGTTAAACGAAATTATCAGTCTTAATGCAGTTCTCTAAGGTTTTTTCTATTGCATATGTGAAATATCTTCTTCAAATTGTCTACAAAGTTCTTTGATAAGCTTCTATGACATCGTTGCTATCTTCTTCACTTTTTTCTAGAGATTTGTTAAGGACTTGATTCTTGAATATATTTATATTTTTTCTTATACATAAATTATAACTGGTACAATATTTGTCAATTATCAAAACACCATATAATCTTAAATATAGATTTAGAGATCAAAACATCTCAACAATTACACTAAACTTGAAATATAAAAAAGTAAAAAAAAAATAAAATAAAATAAAATAAGAATCTAGAATACAAACAATTGCAAATCCAACAATTATTTTTTTAATACAGTATGTCATGCTAAAGTTCCACCAGAATACAACCATCTTTTATTATCACTCCTTTTTAAATTTTTTTATTGAAATCGCACCACAAAACCATGATTGGGTTTGTTCTATAAAACTGAAAATCACAATAGTTGTATAAACATCTTAAACTGAAAATCATAACTACAACGGCCATAAATCTTTAAAATAAAAAATCGCAACAACTGCAGCAAAACAAATATTGAGACAAATTTAAATTTAATCGTGCTTCAATGCGGTGTATAACATCCAATGATAAAAAAAATCATTGAGAGAAAAAGATACTGGACAGTATCAAAATTTAAAGTTCTTTTTTTAAAAAAAATTTGTAAAAATTCGATCTCGAAAGTGAAAGTTTTGAAGCCAAAATCTGATAAAAGAAGGAGAAGAAGAGCAATAAGCCTGATTACTTCATCCTCTTGTTTACAGATATGGGTTCGTTTTGCATAAACTTGACACTCATATTGGCTTTGCTATCCACTAGTTTTCCGTACAATTCATGGGCTGTAGATGTAGATACTAATTTGGGATCTGAAACTGAGTTACTAACTCGGGAGCTTATGGAATCGGCGAGGCAACCCGAGTTCTTGGATTGGTTGAGAAGGACAAGAAGGAGAATCCATGAGTACCCGGAATTGTCTTTTCAAGAATACCAAACGAGTCAATTTATCCGAAATGAGCTGGATTCACTTGGGATCAAGTATTTGTGGCCAGTGGCTAAAACTGGTGTGGTGGGAACTATTGGGTCTGGTGCTCAACCTTGGTTTGGTTTGAGAGCTGACATGGATGCTCTCCCCATTCAGGTTTATTTCTTGCTTCTTCATAATTTATTCTTGCCTTTTGCCTCCATTAGCTAAAACTTAGGCTTATTGTTAGGTTGGGGGTGATAACTATTATGTAAATCATATTTGTAATGCTAGGAAAAGTTAAAAACTTATAGTTCAAGTGTGTTTGTGTTTCGATAAACATTTGGTGATAGTTCATGTAGGAAACTTACACCCCTGGTAGTTCAAGTATGAAACTCAAAAATTGAGATACTTTAGATGTGTTTTTCACTTGTCAGTCTTATAGTTATGTTGAAACTCAAAAACAATGAAATGATTACCATATTGTGCATTTCTTGCTGTCAAATCACTATCCAACAACAACATACCAGTATAATCTCACATGTGGGCTCTGCGGAGGGTAGGATGTATGCAGACCTTACTTCTACCTTTGTGGTGTACGTGAGGGAGATTTTCAGTTTTCTATAGTTAGAATTTGGAATGTCTAGCTATTTACAAACTCTACTTAAAATTCTAAGGTTAAACTGTTTGAAAATGTTATGTGCTACGTGACTCGAAGAACAGATCGAGTCCACCCCTAAAAGTTAAACCTGGTCTTCCTTAGAGAAGGTTACACTTATTCTTCATGGTGGAGACCAAAAACTTCAAGTATGTGTCTGATACTGTATACCTTATATTGCTTGAATTACCATTAGTTTATCGTTTTGACTTCACTTACTAGCTTATTGATATGTTTTGTTGTCCTCACCTCCCTCATTATGAAGCCAATTCCCCAGTCTAGAGCTGCTATGATGTTGACATTGTGGATCTTGTCTTGTTAAAATTGCAATTGAGGAAATTTTAGGACATCTGTATGATGACCTAGCTTCCATTGGAAAATTCCACCACAAATACACTATATATCAGTTATTTAATACTTATGTGCGAGGATAATAGGACATATCAGTGATATTAGGTTACAATCAAATCATAGATTTCTTTCACTAGCGGGTAACCAGAGATAGATTCAGATGAGAGGTTGATCGAAGAACTGCAAATTTGAGAATTGAGAATATGTTTCTAAATTTAATTGTCATAGTTTGGTGAGCATAACTCGAAGTCACACTATTCTCTCCTATGACCCCCACCATCATTGGTGGGAGAATGGAAAAAGAATTGACCATAAAAGTCGCTCTTATTTTCATATTTGCTCAATCAATGCTCCGTCAACTGTCTGTGCTAAAAACAAGAGTTCCTGTACAATGAGCAGACTAGCTGATTCGAAGTGTGACTTTGAAGGAATTGGTAGATTGGGAGTGCAAAAGCAAGATTGATGGAAAAATGCATGCTTGTGGCCACGATGCTCATGTTACCATGTTACTTGGAGCGGCTAGACTGATTCAGAACAGAAGGGACAAGTTAAAGGTAGGAGAAATATTATTATTTCTGATATATTAAACATGATATCTTAAATTCTCAATAAACTGATTCGGGTAATACTTCACTCTGAACTGAAGGGCACAATTAAGCTTGTCTTCCAACCTGCAGAAGAAGGATATGCTGGTGCCTCGTATATGTTAGAAGAAGGAGCTTTAGATGGGTTTCAAGCAATGTTTGGCTTGCATGTCTGGCCATTTATGCCCGTTGGCACTATTGGTTCAAAACCTGGTCCTATTATGGCTGGCTCTAGCAGGTTTACTGTAATAATGCAAGGGAAAGGCGGCCATGCAGCAACACCACATAACACAAGGGACCCAATATTGGCTGTTTCTATGGCAGTTCTTGCACTCCAGCAACTTGTTTCTCGAGAAACTGATCCTTTAGAGCCTAGGGTAGTTGTCGTTTTTCCAAACAGTGTTCAGAATCCTAAATTCAAGTAGCATGATCTAAAGATTTCTGTTGATTTGTAATACATGCAGGTGCTCACTGTTGCATTTGTAGATGGTGGTCAAACCGGTAATGTAATCCCTGAAAGTGTAAGGTTTGGTGGCACCTTCCGGTTCATGACATTAGAAGGATATTCCTATCTTAAGCAGAGGATCAAAGAGGTACTGTCAAAATTTTGTCTAGGGACTATGTCCCTCCTCAAGTTCTGGAGCTTCTCTAACTGTAGCTTTGATAATTTCATCTGAAATATCAGGCATAGAAGAGTCAACATATATATGTAAAACTAGTGCTTTACTTTTTCAGAATTTTCCACACTGCATACCATATATTGTTTGCTATAATTAAACGTTATTGTCAACGAGTAACACCAGAAATGCTTCTTACTAACAGATCATCGAGACTCAAGCAGGCGTACATCAGTGTTCTGCCACTGTCAGTTTCATGGAGGAAATGAGACCATATCCGCCAACTATAAATGATCCCAAGATGTATGATCATAGTAAAAGAGTTGGAGAAATCTTGCTTGGCAATAATAACGTGCAGCATTCCCCAGCTTTGATGGCTGCAGAGGACTTCGGGTTCTATTCCCAGAGGATGGCAACTGCATTCTTTTTCATTGGGACACAAAATAAAACAACCTCATCTTCTGTTGAAGGTTTGCACTCCCCGTACTTCACCATTGATGAAGAAGTTCTTCCAATAGGAGCAGCCCTCCATGCTGCTGTTGCCATATCTTACTTGGATACACATTTTAAGTCAGAGTAACACAAAAAAACATTGGTGATTATTATTGTTTGGCAATTGAACAATCATCCTGCTCATAAATGTTGAGATTTGACTTTATTTATAAGCAGACAAATCTGTATTATTTTTAATAAAGAGGGGTTACCTCAGATGGTAAGCACCCTCCACATTCAATCTCTCAACTGTCAGTGAGGGTAAAATATGTGATCTTGAAAATCGCTAGGAATCGTATTAAAAGAATTCCACTCTCTACGACAATGAAAAAGCTTTAATCCCTAAATGATTTTTATCTTTTTGAATAATCCTAAAAACAGAAATCATGTTGCAATTTGGTGGAACTTATAAACGTGCTTTTCGTAATGGAAAAAAATCGATTAGGAGTGGTGGCAAATGGGCAGGTTGGCAGGTCAAATTAGCATGAATCAATAGATGGATCTCCGGCCCAAGTACTGTTAAGTGGCTAACTATGAAATGCTTGTAATTTGAACTAGTAAAATTGCCATTTAATGGCTTTCATAGTCACTTTTTCTGGGTGCTGCGATACACTTGTAATAGGACTAGTGATACAATTCTGAGAATATTAAAAGAAATTTATTCAGAAAGCAATAGCAGGCCATTAACTCGCAGTTCTTTGACATACTCAGAAGCACAACAAAAAGAATTGTACGTAATATTTGCCGCCCCTATACAACACACTCATCTCTGAGATTGGCCAACAGTCCAACACTATAAAAATTCTCAGTGCTTTGCTCTTTTTACCACTTCACTACTAAAAGAGCTGTACACAGAACCAACTGAAGGAAGGAAATTGCAACTGCCACCGATGCATACAGCCTTTCTAAGCATTTCCATCCTTTATGATTACGAGTCCCAACAAAAACACTGTTTCTTGCCACGATGAACTGTTGAGCACCAACGCAGGGCCACAAAATGCCAAGGCAGTAGCTACTTGAAAGGTTTGCAACAAAGTCTCACTGTATCTTGAATAAGTCCCTCAATGTTTTAACTAGCTTCCAATCTTCAATAGACAAGTCATTCTGTAGAATTTCATAGACTCATCAAGTAAATCTGAACATTAGCCCCAAAGAAAGGGGAGCAAGGTTCTAAGATGCCTGTGTGAAAGGGAGGTTCACCATATAGCTATTTTTTACATACCCGGAAATTGGCCTTGAGAATGTCAATGGATCTTCTCGAGACTTTGCTAACAAGCTCATCTTCGATTTCAAAATGCCTGCCAAACATCTTTTGTTTCTCCTCAGAGTTAGACCCAACTATCTGCAATTTAAGGGACAAGGTGAGTGGTCATATGCATAGAAGAAAATATCCAAGTCAATTTGCTTAGAACTCCTGATGCTAGCAACCAACAAAACTACAAGTATCTCAAACATTACCACATTGTACAAACAAGGGTCATGACAGATGAAATTGCAGATAGATATCATCAACCAGCTTCATACCTTAATGGACACCCTCTGACCTTTCTTGGCAGAGTCAACAGGCCTATGGTTGTTCTCGATGGACGCAATCCGACCAATATCAATGAATTCCCTATGTGGAATACATATTGGAGTCCCGACCTATTCAAATTAAGCTTATCACAACATGGACTAGAACATTAAGAAGCATCTACAAATGAAGATTGATCAAAGAGCACTACTACCGCCAACAAAGAAATGAAATACAGATGTGTGTGGGAGAACAGTATTGCATACTATTAAAAGGGGTGGAGGGGGAGAGAGGGAATTAAGAAAATGGCAACATTAGCACCAGTATTCAAAAGCACTACCAACGTGGAAGAAAATCTGGCAGTCCCCTCAAAATTAAAGTTCTCTTAGCCAAAATAAAGTGAACCATGGGTTTTGACATACAAAATCAAGGTATAAAAGGACCATTAGGATGTGCACAAAACATTTTGAAAGAGAACACCATAACAATAAGAATAGATTATATTCACATAATTACCACATTTAATAGAAAAGGTAATTTTCCCAAATGCAATTTCAGAGAATGTGTTTTTTTGTGTGTGTTTGGTGAACAGATTCCATGAATCACGACATAAAGAAGCAATAGTTAATACCCTGGCAATGCCCTCAAGAACATCAACTCCTACAACAATTGGATCCTTCTTGTTGTACACATGATTAGGTACAATCTTGAGAGAACAGGGAAAGACTGCTTCTTCAGCAACTTCCTTCTTTTTTTCTTCCTTGAGATTATCAATATAGGCCTTAAACTGATCGAATAGGTGATAAATAATATCAGCAATAAAAATTTTGACACCAGCCTCATCTGCAAGTTCTCGAGCTTCTTGTGTCACTTTCACGTCAAAGGCCAAGATTGTTGCATACTCTTTCTTCTTCTCAAGCATGACACTAGCTTTCATGACATCTTTTTTGTGCACAGTGCCTATGCCAATTCCACTGACAGGTATTCTTACTTCGTCAGTCTTCAAGAACTCTAGCAAAGCTTCCAATGATCCAAGCGTAGAAGCTTGAACATAAACTCCCTCCCCACTTCTATCAATCCTGCTCATCACCGACCTCATATCTTCCATAGCTGCTTCTTTGATGTTCTCCACATCATCATCAGGCCCCACAACATATAAACTAGTGCCAGCAATTGCATGTTCAAGCCCCTGTACAAAATGAAACAACCAAGGGGCAGAAGGGGGTTATTCCTTCACCACGCAACTTCTAGGATAATGTACAGCAATAACAAAGTACCATGGTGGAAAATGATGGCATCATGCATCAAGACAAGAACTTATCAAAACACAACAAGAAGGCGGAAAAACAAAAGCAACAAGAATTCCTATTTAGTGGCACTAGTTGGTCTTCAATGTCAAATTTCACCTGACTAACAAATCAGACACAAGAAAACTGTCAGGAAATTAGTATATCATCATTTCAAGTACACACTGATAATAATTTATCAGACATATTTCAAAAAATCCAACATAGAAAAAATGAACATCCAGGACAGTAACGAAAAATAAAGGCAATCTCTGCCCTAACCAGGATAACTTTTTCATGGAAAAAAGAAACCCAACAGAAAGGAAAGAGGCTCCATCCATGATCCACCTACCAAGTTAGTGCAATTTACAAAGCATGCTACGAATCCCTGTAAAGTTGCTTCAAAAAGTAAGCAAGAATGTAAGATTGTGATAAATATCCAGAACAATCCCCTTACCTCCCTGATTGGATCCAAAGTGCCCTCAAACTCAAGTAAAAAATCATATTGGGGAACCTCGGTGTCCATGACGAGATTATGGACAAAAGAACTCCAAGATAAGCTGCCTGGACTACAATAGACAATCAAGAAATGCTTTCTTCCTAAGGATGAATTGAATGGAAATGTCGCACAAATAATTCAATGTACTCGTCACAGTCATTGAAGATGAGTTGGATGTTAAGGAAAGTGGATCTCTCAAATTGAAGGCAGAAGTAATGATGAGCGAGTAAACAGTACATATTCAGTTCCAAAATCACAGACATCGTTTAATGCAGCAAATCAGTCAACGTGCATGCCCCTGGACCAGTTTTCAACCCCCNCCCCCCCCCCCCCCCCCCCCCAAATTAAAAACCTTTCAAGGGTCTAAGCGTGACAAAAATGTGCATACCATAAAACAGAAAGAAATGAAGAACACACAGACGTTACCTGAGCATTAATCTTTATCCCCTGTGCAGCCTTGATTTCTTTATGATGCACATATGATCCCTGAATAAAGATATTACCAGAAAATAAAATCATTCATCACTTCATATGAAAATTAAACATCATGAGAATAAATTCATTCTTTAGAATTTTTTATGTTCTGTGCACTACAAAGTCATAAGTGCTGAAAAATAGCAATTCTGAAAGTTCAAACAGAATAAGTGGATCTGACAATTGAGGACAAAGAAGGGTAACAGGGGCAGTTGAAGTTGGGGAAATAAATCTGACACCGTAGGGAAGCTTTTGTCTACCCTTTTTTATGAGAAACTTTAAAGCGGCAACTCCAAGTTCTGCAAATATCGCAGCAATTTTGAGGCACTTTAGCTGAAACAACCAAACTCATGAAAGCATCCAGATGTATGAACACATTTCTACAACTCAAAATCAACAGACCGATAACCAGTACTTCGCAAGCCCTGCCACCACTTGGGGAGTAGAGAAAAAAGATACAAGTAGAGAAAAAACGAGACTCGTTGAACTTTTTTAATGATTAAAAGTTAAAACAGCGACTATGAAGTCAACATGCCAGACAGCCACATCTCTTACTTGAGCTAAACCATCTGCAAGTCAACTTTCTACTTTTCATTTGCCATATTTAGCAATAGAGGGTCATAATTAGTTTGGCACCAAGAAGATCTTGAGATACAAAGTCAAGATATTACTAGCATGAACTGTGTATCAGGTATACCAAACAAAGAGACAAGCCGTGATGGAAATATCTATAGTTTTAAACATCTTCAAACCAATTTTCACAATTAAAGCACAAAATTCCCACCACCATTAACTATGTGGACGGAACACAATCTATAGTTTTAAACATCTTCAAACCAATTTTCACAATTAAAGCACAAAACTCCCACCACCATTACTATGTGGACGGAACATATAGGTCAAGCAAAACAAATAAAAAAATCATGTTGCTTAGAAAAGGGAAGGACCTGACTGTCTCCATCAAAAAAAACCAGATCCCGATATTTTTTAAAACCCCCGTCCCCCAACTGCCACCATCCATTTTTTTGTCCCTTTCTTTTAATAGTTAAAACATGACAAACTGCTTAATCATCTATTGATTGCATTATATAACGAGTTGAACTCCGGTAAAGAGTATCTTTACTCACAAGGTAATCAAATGAGAATGCATCAAGAACACATAGTTTCGTACCTTTATTCGAAGTTCCTTCATTGGGTGAGGCGTCAATAACGCACGGATTGAGGTGACAATAGGGTCCTACACACAAAACAGGATAGAGAAAGAAAAAGTTGAACATCAGACATTCACATTACCCTAGGAACCTTACCACACCATAAGAATAGTAAAAGCTTGCCTGCATGCCACAAACTATTATTTGGTCACCTTCATGGAGCATACCATTGATCAATACCACATCAATGGTTGTCCCATGACCTTCAATAGCCTTAACCTCCAACACAGTACACTGCCAGAGAGTAACAACAGTTAATCATAACATATTCCCCGTTTACATGTAAGTAAAGTGACTATGGTATGTGAAATCATACTTGGACTTCACTGCTGTAGGTAAGTCTCTCAACCATTGTCTTTTGAGTCCATTGGACCAGTAATAGCAATAAATCAGGAATACCTTCACCGCTGTCAGAGTACACAGTAACGCTTAGCTAAAATAACTGCAGTAGAGCATAACCCAGCAAAAGAAAAATCGCAGAAAGAATACACACACACCTGATTGCACTAGTTGGTATAATGCTAAAAGTATCCTTCCCCATTTCTTTGTTTCTATAGTATAATTCTGTATTTATACCCTGCTCCTTGAACTGGGTCACGATCTGCAACAAATGAATAAACGATTGATGATATGAGGATGCACAAAGAGAGGAAACGCTAAATTGAGACATCAGAGGTTATAAGTGACCTGAGTAAGCCTGGTATTAAATTCAAACTGAACATCTTTGGACTGTTGCTTCATTGCCTTCACAATAGGTGCATTGCGGCACACTTTCCATCCATAAAGCCTATCTATCTGCATCAGGAAAAACAAAATAAGAACTATAAAGAAACGAATATAATCAAAGATCAAAATAAAATATCAAACCCTAATAAATCTCACCTTGTTCAAAGCAACAATAAATTCCGTATTCCTCATCTTTAGAAGATTAAGTGACTCGATAGTCTGCGGTTCTAACCCATGCATAATGTCCACAACTAAAATTGCAATATCACATAAACCTGAACCCCGAGAACGCAAATTAGTGAATGATTCATGTCCAGGTGTGTCAATGACCAACAATCCAGGCACCTTCAGCTTGGCATCAGCTTTTAGTTCCTTAGTTCTCTCCCTTATATTCTCAGCTGGAAAATAAGTTGCACCTATCTGCTGTGTAATCCCTCCAGCTTCACCTTCTTGAACATTAGTGCCTCGTATGCAGTCAAGAAGCTTGGTTTTACCAGTATCAACATGCCCCATGATACAGCAAATAGGAGACCGGAGGTTGTCTTCACTCTTGCTTGAAGAAGCACCAGGTTTTTCTGTTCCTTGCCCTGAAACCACAACCACAGGCTCCCTCTTCTTACTTCCATCATTCTTAGTGACATCTGGTACACTTGCAACTGCTTTTTGAGTAGGAATTACAGACTTGGCAGCAACAGGCAGTGGCCCTGTATCACTCACAACGGACCTTGCAGCTTTCGTAATGATAGGTTGGGGATCTGAATCTAGCTCTTCATCTTCAAACGCACTCTTTCTTGGCAATTTAAGATCGGCATCATCCCAACTTCTCGCATCCCACTCCTCATCTTCCTCTTCTTCAACTCTGTTTTCTTCAGCATCAGGTACTTCTGACTTCTCCTCTACACTTACCAAATCGATATGCTCAGCCTTCTCAGTTTCCATGGAATCAACCTCAGAGACAATTTCTTGCTGATTTTCTTGCACTTCTGTGCTTTCAACAGATTCTTCCTGGACTTTGCCATTAGCCCAAGCTTGTGCCTTTGATTTCTTTGATTGGTAAATAGGTCGTTTAGTTGCATCTTTTCTACTCTCCCCAGTATAAAGTGGCAAAGCCCCGCCACTAGCAAGAAATTGCTTTCTCATTGCTTCTAATCTTCGAGCTTCTTCCTTTTGCTTTCCAGTAAGCAATTTCCCTTCTAGTTTCTTCTTCAAGAGCTTTTCCTTCTCCCTCTCTTTTTTCAAGTGTTTTTTCTCCTCTGCAAGTCTTTCTAGTTCTTCCAGTCGAAGGTGTTCTTCTTCTTCCTTTCTTAATCTTTCCTCTTCTTCCTTCTTCTTGCTTTCTTCAGCTTCCTTCATTTTTTTAAGTCTCTCTTGCATCTCCCTAACCTGCTTCGACTGCTTTTTATCTGCCAATTTTGCTCTGGTATCATTCTTTGTTCCTTCCTGTTTTTCCTCCATCTCAGAGACAGCTGCTGCTGCTGCAGCTGCCTTTTTCTCTTTCTCCTTCTCCTTCTTTTTCTTCTTCTTTGCGGCAGCAGACTTCACAGCTTCCTCAACTGCTCTTCTTTCCCCTGTATCATCTCCTAATTGAGACTGCTGTTGACTTTTCTCCTCTTGTGGAAGAGAAGCATGAGCAGGTTGAGCAGGAGTAGTGATTGTTGACCCTTCACCAAGACCTGCCAGAATCTTTGAAGCATGCCCACTCTTTTTTTTCTTGGTTTTGTTCTTTGAAGTTTCTAACACATCTGTTGTCTGCTTTTTGCCTCTATTATCATCAGCATCTTCCCGATTAACCCCTAGGCTACAATGGTCTTGATCAGCAACATTGGTTGAGTCATTTCTGAATGCAGTGTCTATTGTGCTAGATGCACTTTTGTTCTTTTTCTTAGATGACTTCTTTCTACCTGAAAAAATAATTCCTGGTGCATCATCTTCTTCAATTGCCTCTGTCTCCAATTTAAGTGAGGTATCTGCATCATTTTCTTCGTCAAGAAGGGCAGCACTAAAAGAAATGCCACTACTCCTACCAGTAAAGGCAACTGTGGACTCTTCATCTTCCTCAGATAGCTGCCCAGTTTCGTTATCCTGATCATCAATGGCGTGAAACACAGATGTAACAGACAAACTTGCACTGCTCTTCCCCAGTCTTAAGTTCTTCGTTTTTCCAGTAACGGATGCAACACTTTCAGCCTCTCGGTCACTATCACCAACCACTCCATCCCTATCCCTTGACAAACCTGACACGTCTTCATCGTCATCATCCTGTCCAAGACTTCCATAATCAGATGTACTCACCCCACCCTTCTTACCCTTTTTACTTTTTTTCTTGCCAAACGCCACTGCTGGTGCTAATTCCTCCTCTTGCGTCTCAGCAGATATTTCAGTCCCGATAGAGTACTCATCATCGTCAATGGCCACATTCTTCTTCTTTGACTTCCCTCCTCCACCAACCTGCTTAGCAAGATTCTTTTCACCGCCTCCCAACTTCTTTTTCTCATCATCCTCCTCTTTCCTAACAAGTTTGTCCTCTGTTTCTTCAACGTCCTCATCTCGAGCCCCGGACTTCTTACCCTTCTTACCTCTCTTCTTACTAATCTCTGGCACTAACTCAGCTTTGTCTTCCAGAACCACTGTATCTTCAGACAATTCTGTCCCAACAGAGTAATCATCATCATCTATCACCCGATTTTTCTTCTTCGACTTTCCTCCACCACCGCCACCCTGCTTGGAAGATTCAAGACTCTCGTTTTCACGCACAGGCTTCTTTCTCCCCATTGAATTCTACTTGTAGTTTCAACTTATGTACTATCCAAGAACAATTCAAACAAGAACAAACCTCCAAATTCCTGATTCCTAATTAACAAAAAAATATATCCAACAACAGTTCATCAGAAGACTAGCCAATTTTACACCAATAATTACACCAAACAAAGTAGTTAAGTAGCAAATTACAAAAGAAATTCCCCAATTGTAACAAACCAATATATCAACTCAATCAATAAACCTCCATGCCAACAATTGAGTTCAACACATCACAAAAACATATGATTATACATTAAATAAATATACATAATTATACACACATATACCAAAATTTCCAATAAAACCAAAGAAAAATTGGAAAAAATATTTTTTTTTCTTAAAAAAACAGCAGCAACAAAAGCATATTGATTTACCTAAAATCGAGTAAATGGTGAAAAACTACTGATACGAATGTGTGTTTCAGTGATAGTTGTATGTGCATATTGAGATTATATTAAAACTGTGAAGATATTCGGTGAATTTGGTTCGTTTGGTCGAATTTCGGTAGAGAAGTAAGAGGAATACAGAACCAAAATTGGATATATAGAAAGGGAAATTGATAGCGTTCTTGTGGGTCTACAGCTCTTTACTGCACGTAATTTTCAGATCGGAGCCTATTTTTGCACACTATTTTTGGAAAATAGCCGAATTTCAGAAGTATTACAAAAATAGCCGTTTCGAAACTCGTGAAAAAGGGCTAAATTTTATTGCTCGAAAATACTTTCTTCTCATTTTTACTTATAACTTATTTCTATAAATAGATTTTCATTTTTATTTGTTACTTTTAATATACCAAAAAAAAGTCAATTACTTATTTTCATAATTTAGTCTTAGCATTAAATATTTATTCTCTAAATCATTTTCTAAGACCTAATACTAAACATCATTTAATAGGAATAATATTGTAAAGTATTTATATTAATAATTAATTTCTTAATGGATTTGTCAAAACAGTGACAAGTAAAAATAAAATCATTAAAGCTATCTGGGAAAAAAAAAAAAAAATCTTGTATTTCAGTTTTTCTAGCATAAGAGCCATCAAACTCTTTGTGATTTTGAAATTCAGAAATATTTGCTACTTCCTCCACCCATATTACTTGATTATTTTTCTAAAAATAGTTGTCTCCCATTAGTTGTTTATTTTACTAAATCAAGAAAGTATTAATTAATTATTTTCTATATTACCCATACAATTAATTGTTTTTGAAAGTGTTCATATTTGTTTGTAAAATTCCCAAGAAGTTCTTTAAAGTGCGAATTCAGTAAAATTATTTTTTTAGTATAATTTCTTAACATGCGTGTAAAAAGGAAAATAATCAGCTAATATGGGACAAACGAAGTAATTTTCCCCGTTGAAAATTCCTGAAATTCAAAAATGTTCACTGAATTTTTTCCTTCCTGAAAAAAAAGAAGTTAAAGATTTCAAAAGCATCCAAAAATCAGACAATATTTCAAAAGCATTGCATAAACACAGGGTATAATTAAGTCATTATTGTACTTAATTATCAAACACATTATTCACAAACACATTGAGCAATACCAGATTCACTGTTCTGATTCTCTCTCATCTGTCAATTGGTGTTTGAAATAATACCTTAAATCACTAAACAATGTATCCAACTCTGATCTATATTTTTTTCCACCAAAATGTTATGATTGAAAATGATTTATTACTATTCTGATGATTTATAGTACCGTAGTAAAGTAATGTTTTGGGGTCTTTCTCCATATTCACTAAATTCTCTAAAATATTTTAGTTCTCTCCATTAGAACTAGAAAGCACCGTGGGCGGCATTATATCAAGATACAAAACTCGAACTTAACTCAACCCCGAAAGCTATCTAGCTTGGAGGATTGCTCAAGTTCATGTAAACAGAATAGACACTCACTTCATTCCCCAATTAATGTAGGACTCTAACCTTCTCTAACACCCCTTCATTCCCAGGTCCAACTAAGCGTGTACCAGGAGTCCAAGTAAGAATGAATCTACGTTACTGAACAGGGTATTTTAGGAGAATTACAATGATATGAATACAAGTAAAGAGAAGGGTAACTAAGATAACTAGATATCTAAATCTCTAGGTACAAGGAAATGTATCAACTTTATGATTCTCTAACAACAAGAGGTCAAAAGTTTTACACAGAAGAATATGTTGTATATGCACTAACAAAACTATACATCAGGTTGCAGTAAGACTAGTTATTTTCACTCTCAACATCACTGAGACTCTGAGATTACCAAACTACCAACTCTTTATCTCTTCTTCCCAAGAAGAGGCTCTCCGAGATTCCCTTGAGTTCTCCTTGAGATGGAAGTATCCTCGCCTGACTTCTTCGGGTTTTCTCCTTCCTTGCTTTGCACTCCCTGTGGAGTCCAATTAGAAACATCAGTAATTTGTTCTGTAGCAGCTTTTAGTGAACGAAGAAACAGAAAACTCAATTCATTAATGCAGCAAAAAAAATTAAAAAACTCTCCTCTCCCATCACCATTTTAGTACAATCACAATGTAATGATCTAATCTAACTAGGCACTTGAAATCACTAAGTATACCGTTAACTATCAGATGATGCCACACAACAGATCTATTTTCTTGCAACTATGTGTATAGAAATTATTATATTGACATTTTCAAAAATATTTCATTATATATCAATGAATACAGTATAAAACTATAAATTGTGTACACAATGTGCACTTACTGTTCCCTTTTGGGCTGTTAACCTCCGGATTGATGGAGCTCGTGCCACTGATGAAGCTGCTGCTGCTGCTGCTGCTGCCGCAGCCACACATATCCTGTAAATATTTGAAGTTACAATCTGTTCTTCAACAATAGTTACTATATTGAGTGGGTGAAATTAAGTTGTCCAGCTCTCACCCACCTCTTATGTACATCAACATACTCATCAGTTTCATCTACTATTTCCTCCTGCACCAATGATGGTAATTTCCATCTGTTATAGTCAGATATGTAAAAGAGGTAACAACAAACTAGAAGAACCCCCAAAGATCACCTGTAAAAGTTCTTCAAAAACATCTTCCAAAGTAATAATACCTATTACTTCAGCATCCTCAATATCATCTGACGACTCAAGAACTCCATTTGTCACTGCATCAGCAGATGTTGGAGGCGTTACTGCCGGTACTGTACCCTTCTCAATGTCAACAACGACACACTCTGTCTTTTCACCCTTTGTCATCAAATGATGGGTAGTTACATGAGGATTTCCACCATCAACTGTACTATCATCTGATTTCTCTTCCTCAAGTACCAAGGGAGGTTTTTGGTTTTTCCCTTTAAGCTTCACTACTGCAGCCATATGACTGCTACCCTTTTGGAACTCGTTTAGTATATCATATAGTGGCATATCAGCTGGAACTCTTAAAAATTTCATGGAAAACAAGATTTAGAGCTTACTGATCGACACATGCATAGAAGGAAGGAAGTAGAGTAGTAAAAAGTTAATACCGTGGAATTCTGCGGATAGAAACAGCACTCACTGGTGTCTCAGTTTCCGGATGCACGGTAAGAAGACTTTTTACCTAAAATCAAATTGAAACTATCACAATTTCACCGGAGTAGCAAGATTACAAGTGCTCTGAAGGTGAGATCCAAAACTCACCAGTAGAAGTCCAATAATATTCTTTGGACTACCTGAGTAGACTGGAACTCGGCTATGACCCCGAGCAATAATTTTACCCATTGCCTCCCTATAATAGGGGCACAGAAGATCAGTTAGTCAACAACTAAAATTCATCTGGAGAATATTTCCAAGGTTAATATCCAAGAAATAGAGCTTCTTTCAGTTTACATGCATGGTCCATAGAGAAATTGAGAAGCAAAAGAAATTAGAACTAATTATACTAATCAATTATTCATGTATAGTGAGGTAAGCCTTGCCAGGAATCTCACGAATAATAAATGACGGCACAAATATTTGTACTGTATAAGTTCTGTACAGCTCATTTGAAAGAGTTATTTTCTCTCTTTTTTCCTCTTTTTTGTTGGAAAGAGAATTAAAAAATGGTAGTCGTAGACCATAGGTCACGCCTAAGGTTCAATTGGAAAGAGCTAGCCTTTAATTCAAATTTCTTGCAGCCCCATCCAAAGGAACGGGAAAGTCAGGGAAAACATGAAGAGGAAAAGTTAGCCTTGTTAAATAGGTGCAATACATATTAACCATAACATCACAATGCCTGTGGGCTGTCACCATTCAATTTGAGCCATATCACCAACCTGATTCAAACGTGATTATGTTACTGTTCAAAAATTTCATGCGGGACTTCGACAGAATAGTTGTGCCAGCTGAAATATAATTTACCTATAGCTATAGAACTAATAAAAGTCTTTTTACAAGAAATTAGCTGTCAGCTGAACTTTGGCAACCTAGCAAAAAAAATAACATAACTTTTTCATTGATAGGTCAAAGTTAGTACTGAACTACTGATCAATCACTAGATCATCACAAGCTGCAGTCACATTAGAAAAGAAATAAAACAGTTAAAACACTTGTTAGTCCAATACTGTAAGTTAAGTAAAGATGGTGTGCAGATATTTGATAACAGAATCATGCCTCGGAACTAATGACTTCAGGATCAAAGAAGCTTTGCAGGACTTGAAGAACAGAAGACTGGGTTTGAATAATACAAAAGCTTGGAATAATAATGGTACCACACTCACCAGTCCAGCTTTGAATTGACATCCAAAGAAAACGTCGACTCAATGGGTGTCATGGCCTCCTCAGCAGTCTATCAACATCCCAAAAGCCAAACAAAAGAGAGCACAGTCATCACTCTAACATCTCAAGTTTATCAAATTCAAAAAAGAAAAAGATAAGGAGAAAAGAGTCAATTAGTTCTTATCGAGTCAACTTATCCCACAAAAAAAAGGGCCAAGAGTAAGTACAATAGATAGGTCTGCCTTGAACCAAGAATTTCAGGATACTGATAATTCAGGCAAACAATTCTAAATGACAAAAAAAACTTATCTTCTCATGATCTGGTCAATTTTCACATCTACAAAGAATTCAACAAGGAACAACGAATGTTTAAAAACCTAAGCATTATAATTGATAAACCTGGGGTCTGGAGAAGCATGGCAATGATAAGACTGCTTCAGTGTCCGTACCTTCTCAGTTAAATCTAATGCTCCACTTATGATTGTTGTTTCATCATGTGTAAGTTCACCTCCCTTGCCAGCCTGCAGAACTTTCCCATTAAAAGAAGCTAAAGGAATTAGAAGTAATAAACTACTGGCTCTACAGTCTTATCAGTACTGAAAATTAAGGATACAACACTAACCTCTTGACTATGGATAGAAACAAGAGCTTTTAACTGAGCTCGTCTAAATAGTACTTCATGATGTCCTAATACGCAGTCTAGGATCTGAAACGCAGACCATCACAACACAATTTTGTAAGAGCTTAAAAAGAACTTCCATTAGTCAAGAGATGCACAAAAACGAGAAGAACAAAGCTTCTTGGGTTACATAATTATTGATAAACAGATTTCAATTCTTATCAGCTAAGAGTATTCTAAGGCTTCAACAAGAACTCAGAATCCATGATGCTTAAATAACGGCACTCCTTTAAGTGAACAATACATATGTTTAGCATCATTATTGACTTAGCTATCTTTATTTTTGGTACTTAGCATACACGTCCTGCTTTGTCTTTGATTACTTCAAAACTGCAATGATTACCTTCCCTATGGGGTACGCAATTGGGTAGCATATGATCATTAGAACACGAACAAGCCAAACAAAGTTTGCACCCACCGCAAGTCCATACCTGGTACATATTGCTTGAGGAATAACCTGCAAAACCAAAATAGGAGGAAGATAAGATCATCACACAAGGTCTTAAATGTGGAGATCTTAATTGAAGTCAAGTGGTTCAATTTACCTCACCAAATGCCAATACAAAAGTTACAGATAGTATAACGGCCACATATTGATTGAACATTTTGTCCAGGTATAAGGGTAGGGCCTCCATTGCAGCAGCATTACATAGAAGTAAGGTCACAAGAAGCTGGTGTTGCTTCTGAACAACGGGAAGTATTACAGCTGAAAAGGTGAACATTCCATTAAAAGTAGAAGTCATGCTTTGCTACAGATTCTCCCAAAAAGGAAACACACAAATTACTGAAAGCTATTTCTACTTAAGATTCCAGAAACTAATTCACACAAACTGAGCATAGTGCAAACCTGCTTGCTTTTTCTCATCAGGTGTTCCACTTTGCTGAAGGATCTCAAGCTCGACGAGGCCCAAAGACATGAGACCCAATGTCAATCCGGACATAATTCCGGCGAAGAGTACCAAAAAACATGAGAATCCGGCATAGATGAACCATGTTACTGTCCCAAATGCTACTTCTGCTCCAATTGAATTATTATTATTGGGGTCTCTCATTGCCATTCGAACTACTGCCACTGCATTCATCACATGCTGCATCATTTTGTGTTTTTTTGCTACTGATTCTTCAGGTTCAAACTAGAACCTTCTTCTTCTTTTTTTAAGTAATGAAAAAGAAAAACCGGTCCTTTTTCTTGGACTTGCTTTATTTTATTTTTTGGATTTGAGTTGCTATTTTGGTACAGTACGGTGGTTCTTCGCCCTACGGAAGGAAGGCATGTGATTACCCAAAACGGAAAATTTTATACCTCTTTCAATTGTCATGATTTTTTTTTTTAAGAGTTAGATTATAAAAAAAATTGATAACATTTTACTATGTATTTTTTCATCATATTGATATGTAAAATATTGTAATTTATAGTAATTTTTGTATAGTTTTTAAATATTTAAATTTTTTGTTTAAAATATCAAAAATCCAATTTAACTTTCGAAAAACACAATATGACAATTAAAAGTGAACGGAAAAAGTACTTTCCTTCCATTTCAATTTGTTTGACCCTCTCCTCTAGAATTTAAGATCACAAGATAAAATAATAATTTTATGCTTGACATATTTTTAATTTAAAATTATAAGATTCAAAAAAAGTTAAAGATAATATAAGTTGAAGTGAATAATTTTTTAAAGATAGTGAATGAGACAGTGGACAAATAATATGATTGGGGGAATTTTAATCAAACCAAATGTTTTTCTTTTATATAGTTACCACTTTACCATTGATATGTTGTGTAGTTTTGCCGTATGACAGAAGTAAAAGTCTAATATTTTTAAAACAAATTAATGGATGATAAAAAATAATAATAACCGTATTAATCATCGAGGTGCAATATCAGATAATCCTAACACCCTAGATTATCATAAAATATAATTAAAGTTTCTATGAACCGACTCAAACACGTCAATTATCCTTAAAAAAAAAACAAATGTAACTTATTAAGTCTTTATAATTGTGTCAACCTCCTAAACTCAAATCTTTTTCACTTCTTTTAATGGCCACCTAGTAGATGTGATGTAAATCACCCTTTGAAAGTTTGACAATCTTCTAAAGTTTAAAAATAATTGCTTAACTTGTAAGCGCGTATGGCTATGCATTCAGCCACACCACAATGACCCCGAAGCGATCTTTATTGACTTTGCTTCTGCTAAAAGATGATGTGCAAGAAGTCTCCTTGACTCTTAAATCGTGATCTAACCTTGGACTAGCTTTTATGATCCACTTGTTAACTCCTACAGATAGTTAAAATACAACAGTACATCAGAAGTTCTGAACTGTTTTTTTTGCTTTTTTGTGTTCAAAATCTGCGGCCCTTATAAATTGTCAAAAGATACAGAAGTTAAAGCGTATACATATGCACAACACAAACTAAAGTCTACATAGCAATCATAGCCTAGTTCAGCTATAGCATCGAATAGCTCCTTTTGATCGTCAACAAGGTTTGCTTGAGTGCTGCTGAATCATGGATCCTTTGTTGATGTTACATGGTCTGCTAATGCGAGCCAGAAGCTAGATCAGGGTTGACTAAAACTTGTAAGGCGTTGTCTTGACGTTTGGCTTGCAAGATCCAGGCTTTGCCATTTGAACCTGTATAAACCTGCCATCTAAGAACTTGACAGCGAAGAGATTATCAGATGTGGATGTAGAGGTAGATCCAAACCAGGAGATATACGTATAGAAATGCTACCTTTCCATTCATCTCTTGGACAGCAGATTGTGCAGATTCATTATCAGGAAACCAGATATATGCAAACCCCAACGACTCCTTACTTTTCTTATCAGTTATGATCTTGACTGCAACACATGGAGGGGAAAAAGTGCGACTTTAGCATAAATGATGCATACTCCAACGGTTGCTGAGTTTCTTACAATTATGATTTGATTGCAACAAAGGGAGGAAAGAAATCGTTGGAATCAACAGGAGTTCTTATAACATAATATGATTTTCAATCAAGAAAATGGCAAAGACAAAAATGTACATAGAAATTTCTTGATAAAGAATATGCACCTCGACTGACATCTCCAAATTGTGAAAACACCACCTTCAATCTTCCCTCCGGTGTTGACTTTGCTAGTCCTGCATCAATTAAATTCTGGAATGTAATACCCAAACAAGGAGGAGAATCATCGTCTAAGGCTTGGAAAATCACAAAAATTGTCAAAAGTTCCTGATCCGTTTGCTGTTCACTGCTCGGACCAAGCTTTAAGCTAAAGGAGAAGACTAATAAACCACATAATTGATACATCATGATAGTATCTCTCTCATTTTCTTTCAATCAAAGAGAAATTGGAGGTTCAGACTTGAGATTATAAAATAATATAACAACCTTCATCAAACATAATGATCTCTTCAATACCCTTTTATTTGCATAAAACCTTTGTGCAGCTCAACAGAACATCCTTTTATAAAGCTCCATTGCCACACAAATCCACCAAAAATAAAGGGGGTTCGTAGTATGACAGAAAAATTTTCTGAAAACATTTTCCAGAAGAAACTTAGTGTCACTATCCAACACTCTAAAATTTAGAAACTATTCCAAACAGATTATCAGGGAAAAACACAAGCTAAGAAAGTTGGTTTTTTCCCTTTTAGTAATTTTTTGGTGTTTAGTTGCCAGAAAAAATGGCGTTCTCTGAAAAATATTTCCCTTCGTACTAAATACCCCCTAAATGTAAATCGTCATAGTCTCGTAGACATTCTAAAGACATGCTTGACCAAGTCTTCTCTCCTTTTATGAGCTGTCATTAATCGGCTCCAAAAACAACTGAAGGGTGTATTTCACATGCCATGTACCATCATAATTACAGAATTGGAAATGATGGCACCGACTATACAAAATATTCAAGCATTCATTCACTATATCCACAATTACATAGTGCTTTCACCTCTTCAAAAGCTAATTACAACATGCATACATAAAAAGTAAAGAGAAGATAACAAATTTTCCCGACTAATGAAAAATATAAGGTTTAAGGGTGTGTTCAGTACAGAGAAATACATTTTCCCTATGTTCGTTGGTCAAATTTCCGGTAGGAAAATAAGTTCGTTAGAAATGAGAAAATTTAAATGAATGCATATAAAACAAGTTCCACAAGCGGCATTTCTCGGAAAATAAAACATTTTCCTTCGCATCAAACACATCTAAGTCTTCCTTATAATATTACTTTTAACTATTCTTTCTGCAATCGACATAATATACCTTTAATCATCCCCTCATTGCACAAAGTTATAGAAATCGAACATAAAATCGATTGTAGGGACTATCTCACTGTACCTTTGAGGAATATAATTGTAGTATAATTATCATCATCATTGTGTTGCTCAACTGATGAACCCGAGCACTTGGGGAAGTGAGGTTTCTTCTGAGACAGGTCAGTTAAATTACTCTGCTTAAAACTAAAAATTGGTAGATGAGAAAATTGGGGTTTGAAAACTGAGACATGTCGAATTGCAGATGATGTAAACGATGGGGAAGATGAAATTAAGGAAATATTACAGGGTGAGCAAAACAGAGCCATTGCAAAACCCTAAATTGAATTTGGGGGTTCCAAAGGAAGGCAAACATAGTGGTAAAAGGGCTGATCCGATTGAATATGGGTGGGTCAAAAATAAGTCCGATTTCATATTTAACATTAATAAAAAATGAGTTGCTCATTCAAAAATATGTTCTATCGGATAAGAAAAAGATTTACGTACACTATGCATATTATATACTATCATTTTTAAAAAAAATTATTTATAAAACTATACTAACATTTTTTTAATATATATATAAATATATTTCTTTATGATATTTTTAAATTTTGAATTCTTTTTCTATCATCCATAAAGAACCTTTCGTTTGTTATGCCAATAAAAGTTAAGTTGTATAGCTTTCATCCTTTTGTAATAATTTTTTATCAATTTTTTTAGCTTGGTGTTCTAATAGACATGTTAAAAGAATATTGATCTTAAATGTTTTTATAATGTTTTCAAAGATGGCTTGGTTAAAAATAATTATAACTTGAGCATGTGATTTTTGAACACGAATTTAATTTTCTTCTTAAATCTTTCTTTAATTTGTCGACATTTTGTGTCTTTTTTATGAGACTCATATTTTTTTTATTTTTCACATTTACACCACAGTTTGATCAGGTGTCTCTTTATTACAATAAATATTCAATCAATAATTATTAGGTATTTATTTGCAATACAAATATTGAATAAGTGTTTTTGTTGACAATCGTCACCTAAATCTCTTGGTCGTGTAATTTTTTTTAATTCAAGTTCAACTCTTCTCTTCAATTTTTCTATTGATAACATGTGTTTCTTTGATGAGAGCCACATTTTTTTGTTATGAAAGTATTTTCTTGAAAATTATGTTTTGTTGGAAAAAATATAATATCTCAAAAATATAACTATATTTTTCGTAAGAGTGATTTAAACTTAATTCTTGAAAAGCCTTAATGGTCAATTATTAGGAAATATTCCAACATTAATTTTGAAAGGCAATTAAAGCAATTCTTCATAACCATTAAATCTGAAATTTACTAACCTTTTTATGAAATTACAATGGTTGACCCACCTATAAACTTTCTGATACCTCTATATACATCTCTTTTCCTATTGCAGTGAAGTACTTTTAAATCTTCACAATATACATTAGAGTATATATTTATAATTTCTTCTCTTTGTTATGTTGTTAGGTTATCTTTGTAAATTCTTCGTCAGTTTATATGCTCATAGTTCTATATTAGAAGAGCTTACCATGAGTTATCACACTTATATTAGGTGAAATATCCTAAAAGACAATGCCTTCGAACACGTTTCAAGCTGTAAAAAATCCCTACATCATGAATTCATGATAAAGTATTTTCCGTAAATTTTTCAACATGCCTAAGTTCAACTTGATGCTCATGATTTTATTAATTTGCCGTAAATACAAAATATTTACGTCCCTCTTATGTTTACGAATAAATCCAACATTCACCTTCCACAAAAATACAATTGAATGCAGTAAATGACCAAAATGTCCTCAACCATCTCCTATTATAAATTCGTTACACCTTGTCTTTCTTCTTCCCATTCCTCAAAACATGACTTAGACTGTAAATATTTACTCTTTTTTTCTCTTCTAGTTTTGGAAATGTTGGGTGTTTAATTTTAGCAGCTCCATTCTGTCACCACCAAAAGAGCTGGTGGCAGCAGGAAGCCGAACCCCGTCACCTAAGTTAATTACTATTGTATAATTAACTTACAAATTGTCTTGCTAACCATTGATTCTTTAGTGTTGATGTTAGGCAAGTTAGTCGTAAAGCAACTTGTATGTACCTTGGCTTTAATATAATTTCGGCCACTTTTAGGAGTTTTGCCTATGAAAAATTGAAATTAACGCATACGAATTAGATAAAATTCACTAATTTTTAATTCAGATCTTATAATTAAAAGATTTACCTAATATATATAACAGTAAGAATTTTTTTTAATAAATAACATATTTAAGAGATGTTATTACTAGTTCTACTAGAAATTCTTAATTTTCTATATATAACATTAGATTTCTCATAATATCTAATTTAGCACTCAACCGCTAATAAACGAAGTATTATAATTCATGATCATAAACTTGAAATTTTGGATCTGTCTCTGAATAATATGGCTATCGTTGCGAAAATGTCAGGTCATTTGCTGTTAAGGATGAAATATTTTGCTTAATTGAGGGATGTCTTGACAACTTACGGAGTTTAAGGCAAGAATATGGGCTGGCCAAGACTGCAAATGAGGTGAATATGATGATTGAATCATACAAAGCTCTTCGTGATCGAGCACCTTACCCTCCAAGCCATGTTATTAGAGCCTGTTTGGATGGACTTTTAAGCTGGTCAAACCGACTTAAAAGTCAGTTTTTGACTTATTAGAGTGTTTGGTAATTATCAAAGTGACTTATTTTAAGTAAAAAATGACTTACTTTAAGCCAAAAGTTAAAAGTTGATGATGCCAATTTGCTTAAAGGTGCTTGTGGCAAGTCACTTGCTTCTTTCCCATTCACAAATTAAATTAAATCTTGTGCTTCATATTTATTTGGTCCATCAGGTGAGATTACACACTGAGCTTGATATTTATTTTATTCTTAGAGTCGTCACGCCCAATTGAACATGTCACTACATTAATTCCGACTCTGCCTCTATTTTGAAGGTCATAGCAGTACATGAGTTTTCAATAATTTTACCTATGTGGGACATGTTTTAATTTGACAAAGACATGTGAAGTATTAATATTCAGTAACGTGACAAAGAGATGGATCACGGAGCTTGGTTCAAATTTTGTACTTCGTATCGTATAATTTGTAGTTTATGAAAGTTACCTATGCGTGTTGTTGGTTGAGATGGATATGATTGTTTTATTTTCTTAAATCAAAGATTTTGGGTTTGAGCGCTAGAAATTAATGGAAGGATTTGTGATGAGGGAGTACTATTCTCTTCAAATGAGTCTTACATCAATTTAAATTAATCAGGACCTCGCTACAGGTACCAAAAATCGAATGAGAAAATCAGAAAATATATAATATATGAAATTTAAAAGGACTTGCTTAAATTTTATTTATATATCAAAAATAATTTTATTTATATACCGAAAATAAGTCTCGTAAAAATTTTATATTCTGTAATTTAATCTTTAGTAGATCGATTAGTTGGCTACTTGAACTTTTGATGAGAACAATTAAATATAATTGGCGTTAAGCAAGTTATCCTTAAAAAAATCAGGAAAGAAAGAGACTGAACAATTGAGATCTTGAGTGAGTTTGGAGACAGATAGAAGAATATTTTTGAACTTTGGTATGACTAATACATTGTCAACATTGTCATGTTCTGTGATATTGCAAGACCCTGTATGAGTAACAATAGTTGTGTCTCCATTAGGTAAATAGACTTGATTACAGTTGTTAAGAGGTATGGACTTCTTTTGTACTAACATATCAGACTTATAGGTCATATGGTTGGTGGCTCCAGAGTCTACAATCCAATCATGTGTTCCTACTGTGAGTTTGAAACTATTATCTGCAGTGTTGGAGCTTTGTATTGAGTTAACACTGCCATTGATTGGGCGCTGTGTGCTAGTACCCATATCTTGTGTTCCCTGCATATTAGTTTTTCCAAGCATATGCAAGATTTGATTGTATTGTTCATGTATAACCTACATACCTTTGTTATAGTCCACATTTCTTGAGAAGTGATTGGCCTGTTCTTGAGTCTTCACAGGACTATTTACCACATTATTAGATGCAGTATATGTATTACCTCCTCTCTCAGAATAATAATTCCCTTTATCTGAGTTGTTGACCTGATTCTCTCTTCTCCTCCTCTCAAAATCAGAAGGATAGCCCACCAAACGAAAACAAATAGCCTTAGAGTGACCCTTACGTTTGCAGTGATCACAAGTAACGTTTGCATCCTAACTATAAGGAGAATAAGGTCTCTTATGCTTATTCACAAGATTTGTACCAGATCTAATCGACACTAAAGCATCCATATCAAGTTGACCCCCAGATTTGTGAGTTTGAGAGATGGACCTTTGACTCTCTCGTTTAATTAACATAGAGTAAGCTTTGTTTAATGAAGGCAAAGGAATCATCATAAGAATTTGACCTCTTGCCTGTTCATATGTCTCATTAAGCCCCATAAGAAATTGCAGTAACTTCTGATTTTGAACAAACAGAATGAAATCTCTTGATTTCTCACAAGTACAACTAGGTACAAGAGTAATACTATCAAATTCAAACCAGAGATCTCTCAATCGAGCAAAGTAAATTGAAATTGAGTTTGTACCTTGACTGATTGACGCAATTTTTTTGTGGAGCTGAAATATTCGTGAACCATCAACTTTATCATATCTCTCATTGAGATACTCCAAACAGCAGCTGTGTTTGCTGAGTATACAATTCCTCCAAGAAGTTCCTTAGATACACAGTTCATGATCCAAGAAAGTACAATTGCATTGCACCGTTCCCATAAAGCTGTTAGATTAGGGCCAAAACCTTCCTTCAGGCAAGTGCCGTCTATGAATCCAAGCTTATTTCGACCTAGAATCACGATTCTCATTGCACGACTCCAAACAGAAAAGTTTTCTGCCCCTGTCTGTTGATTCGAGATCAACATCGCACCAGAATTATCAATGGTGCTAAGAAACAGAGGATGATTATGACTAAGCTTCTCTGGCAATTCATTATCGACGGTTGCCATGGCTAATTCGATCACTCAATTCAAAGATCTATAGCTCTGATACCATGATAGATTTCACCATTGAAGGATATTTCTATTCAAGCTAAGAGAGAAAAAGATGAAGTGTATTAAGCACAATTTTCATTCAACCTGAACTACCTTTAGCTATCACCATACATGTGTTTATATACACTATTCCGTAACCAACTTTCTAACAATTTCTACAACTTACAAATTAATACATCTAACTTTCATTAATTACAACTTAATCTCAATATTAGCTAAGTCACCCTTTCTCTAATATTTTGACATGACAAATTATCTAATTTTCACACCACAAATTATTCATATATCATACCATTCAACAGTTCCTGAAGTTGAATAATATAGACCATATTTCAAACTTCTTTTTTACACAGAAATTTTATTGTACTAATTATTGTACCAAATCAATTTATAAATCTCATTTTAAATGATTATTTATATAAAATTTTGATACTAAGAAGCAATAGAACAAAATAAGTTCATATACATATTCTTCGAAACCATAAATTATACCTAATTCTTTATACGTAAATGATTTTTATGGTAAAATACATACAAAAACCATAGCGACAAGTATTAAATATTAATTAATAGTCAAAAAACTAAATACACATATTCTAATAAAATAGAAAGATCGAAAAAAAAACTCAATTGTTTGTCAAAAACAACTAAATGGAACAAGTATAAATCCGTCAACATAATAAATTAAGCTCGTACAGAATATTTAGCACATGTCTTCTTACTGTGCGGCATGTAATCAACATATATACCTGTTTTCATACAAAATTTTTAATGTCAGGACGGTAGAAAACATTGCAAAAATCAACAAACTTATTTAAAAACCCATAAAAATAACTGATTCAATAGTAAACAAAATACATATTATCAAAAAATTAAAAGAATTCTCCTTCAATTTGGAAGAACATATTAATGATTTAAAAAAAAAATAGAACTGAAAATCTATATCTAAGTTTCAGAAAACATATCAATGGAACAAGCAGTAAGAAGAATCCGTTTTCATTGATAAAAAGAATCAACATCCATTACAAAAAGAAGAATTAACAAACAAAAAAACAGTAAATCGCTACTCAAAATTCATTTAGTTGTCGCACTTCCAAAAAAAAATTAAAATATCCGTGTTGAATCAAATAATGAATGCACATGCATTACCTTTCATGATCTAATGAACAAAAAATAAAAGAATGAAGCAAATAGCAAAAAAAAAAAAAAAAGATTGAGAGGTAATTAAGGGATTCATATATTGTGACAATTACAAAAAGCTATATTTATGGAATGAATATTTTCTCTTTTAATTTCGATATTTATTTAGTACATTATATTTTTCCAATTATACAATTTTTTTAGAAACCAGTATGAAACTATCCTTTATAGAGAAACCATTTTTTATACATAAATGAAACCATCTTCGAAAAATGACATTAGTAGTTAAATCATTCTTCCCACTTTATAAAAACAAATAGTATGTAAATAAAAAGGAAACTGCGCAAAAAACACGAAATCGACATATCCCTTTAAAATCTATAAAAATGATTTTGTATAAAAAACGAAAATGTACTGAACACCTATCAATATAAAACGAAACTAAGCAGTATTAAAAAAGATTCAAACCTGTTGAATCCCAACGTTTAAACATCCTCAAACGTAAAAATAATAGAAAATACAAACCTTTTGAATCTCAACAACCTCCGTGTTGAATCAAAATTGAGCACAAACCACTTTCCATGTTGCTTGAAATTTTTTTTGCAACAAATCGCAAAAAGTAAATAAGAAAAAAATACAAAAAATGAAGTATTATTAAAGAATCTTTAAACCAATTGGAGAAATTTAAGCGTCCCATTTTCAGAATCAGTTATAATCCCTTAAAATATGGAAAACAGTATCGTAAATATCAATTACCTGATTATATATTAATTAGTTTTTTATTTAATATTAAATACATATTTTAATAGTTGTTAATTGTGGTTAGAATTATACATATTGAAATCTAGAAACTCCTGTTATAACTAATAATAAGTAATCTTAAATATGTCATTTATTAATTTTTTCCAAAACAATATATGGTAGGTAGAGAGTAATTTAGATGGTCTGGCCACTTTTTATTGCATCTAATTGGTGCCCTAATATCGAGGTCTTTGTTGCTTGACTGTGTGAACCAAATCAGGTCTTGTTTTTAACATTTTCGTTGTTAACATCCCATCGAGTTTGCTAGTTAAGGGTGAAAGGGATTTAGGAATGAATAGAAGGCAAAGTCCTTACGAAGAATTCCAGGTAACTTTCTGTATTACTTAAGGTTACAGATGACGCTTTGTTGTGGCATTTTAATATTATTATATCTTTTAATATTATTATACTTTGCAAATGCCATTTTCTTTCTGCCTAATAACACATTAGTTGCGTTACTACCGTTTGGCAGTTGATGACATTTGATGTCATCTTTATTATCATGTGTCAAACGTATAGTGAATGTGTAATGGTACTTGTCCGTTGGGTTTCTTGGCAGAATGAGTAGTGGTCAACTATGTCCATTACTTCTCCATTATCTCACTCTTTATTCCTCCATTATTCTTTGTAACCTATGTAACATATGTAACCTCTAGGTCATTTATCTTCACTATTTACTATACCATTATCTTCCTATTCATTGCTAGGAAGACTTCTTCTAGTATAAATAGTGGTGGTCTTCATTTGGTTTGATACACACAATATACAACACACAAGAAAAATATAGAGTGAAAGAGTTAGTCAAAAAAGAGAGTTCTTATTAGTTGAAGGGAGGTGTTCTTTTTTGTGGAGCTTTGGGCTCAACTCTTGTCCAGAGTTGTTGAGTCATATTTTGTGGTTAGGCTGTTGTATCCTGGAGGGGACAAGTCAAGAAGGACTACTGCTGGACCGGTGAAAACATTTGTTGCAGTGGGCTTGAATCTCCTTAAAGAGAGCGAGATATCCGCGCCTCAGCCTGAAGAGATTTATGACCAGAAGACGGCATTCTAAGGCTATATAGAGCTATCCAGCCCTATATTATTCTTAAGACTTTGTTGGACTTTTCGCTAAGAAAGCAAAACAGGAAGCGGCGATAGCAAACATTACCCTCACTCAGAACAATATGCTCTTATTTTCAATTGTAATCTTGTATTTTTGTTATCTTGTAAGTTTTTCACTAACAATTTTAAGGAGATTCAAAAATGGCTACAATTGAAAAAACCGCGGATGTCAAGATGGGAGACCTTAACAAGCCATTTCGGTTCAATGGTAACCATTTCAAAAGATGGAAGGGTAAAGTACTTTTATACTTAAGTCTTCTCAATGTCTCTTATGTGTTAACTGAGAAGAATCCTAATAAATTTGATGATACTTCTATGGATGATGATGAACTTATTTCTCATCATGAGAAAGTGGAAAAGTACGATGGTGATTCCTATAAGTGTCGGTATTATCTTCTTAATTGTCTATCTGATAATTTTTATGATTATTATGATAGAACTTACTCTAGTGCAAAGAAATTTTGGAAAGCATTGCAGAGTAAGTATAATACCGAAGAGGCGGGAGCAAAAAAATATGCGGCTAGTAGATTTTTTCGTTTCCAAATGGTGGACAACAAATCAGTGGTAGACCAAGCTCAAGACTTTATAATGATTGTTGGAGAGCTAAGGTCCGAGGAGGTAAAAATTGGAGATAACCTTATTGTTTGTGGCATAGTAGATAAACTTCCACCTTCTTGGAAGGAATTTCAAAAAACTATGAGCCACAAACAAAAGGAAACCTCCCTTGAAACCTTGATAATGAAAATCCGCATGGAAGAAGAGGCTAGGGGCCAAGATGCACTTTTACAAACAGAAGAGAGAAACATCACAACGAAGGTAAGTTTAATTACTTCAAATAATGCTACTCCTGAAACTCACAAAAATACTTCTTTGAAGCCTAAGAAGAAAAATTCAAGAAAAATAATGGTAAACCTCCCAAGAAAAATATTGGTGAAAATATCCAAGCACAAAATCAACAAGTTCAAGACAAGGGACCATGCTTTGTTTGTGACAAGAGTGGGCATATTGCTCGATTTTGCAGATTTCGGAAACGTGGTCCTAACCCTCAGGCAAACGTTACTGAAGAACCTTTTGTGGCGGTGATTATCGACATAAACATGGTTGAGAATGTTGATGGATGGTGGGATGATTCTAGTGCAAACCGTCATGTCTGTTATGACAAAGATTGGTTTAAGAAATATACTCATTTTGAGGAGCCCAAAACCATCATGTTTGGTGATGCTCACACTACTCAAGTGCTTAGAAAAGGAGATGTCGAATTGTGTTTTACTTCTGGAAGGGTATTAACTTTGAAAGATGTACTCTATACTCCTTCCATGAGAAAAAAATTGATGTCTAGTTTTCTTCTTAATAAAGCAGGTTTTAAACAGATTATTGAATCTAATCAATATGTAATAGTGAAGAAGGGTATTTTTGTGGGGAAGGGGTATGCTTGTGATGCAATGTTTAAACTGAATGTTGAAATGAATAAAGTTTCTACTTCTGTTTATATGCTTTCTTCTACCAACTTTTGGCATGAGTAGTTTAGAATTAATTCCAATGATTAAAAAGAATTTTGAAAAGTGTGAGGCTTGTAGTAAAGCCAAAATCACTAAAAGGCCTCATTTTCAAGTTGAAATAAAAACTGATTTGTTAGAATTAGTTCATACTGATATTTGTGAACTTGGTGGAATTTTAACTCGTAGAGGTAATAGATATTTTATCACTTTCATTGATGATTTTTCTAAGTTTACATGTGTTTACTTGATGAAAAATAAAAGTGATGCTTTTGAAAATTTCAAAACTTATCTCGATGAGTTTGAAAATCAGTTTGGAAGAAAAATAAAAAGAATTAGAAGTGATAGAGGCCGTGAATATGAGTCAAATGAGTTTAATTATTTTGTTAGA
Source organism: Solanum stenotomum (assembly GCF_019186545.1). Classification (NCBI taxonomy): domain Eukaryota; kingdom Viridiplantae; phylum Streptophyta; class Magnoliopsida; order Solanales; family Solanaceae; genus Solanum; species Solanum stenotomum. The sequence continues at coordinate 17,773,936 of NC_064289.1, read as the reverse complement.
TCATTGGGAATAATTCATGAAACTACTCCTCCTTACTCTCCTTCATCTAATGGAGTAGCAGAAAGGAAAAATAGAACTTTGGTTGAATTGACTAATGTCATGCTTATTGAGTCACATGCACCTTTAAATTTTTGGGGTGAACCTATTTTAACTGCTTGTTATGTGTTGAATTGAGTGCCTCATAAAAAATCTAAATTGACACCTTTTGAATTATGGAAAGGTTACAAGCCAAGTTTGGGATATCTAAGAGTTTGGAGTTGTCTAGCCTTTGTGAGGCTAATGGATCCCAAGATTACAAAATTGGGTAAGAAAGTTACTACTTGTGCTTTTCTTGGTTATGCTTCAAATAGTGCAGCCTATAGATTTTTTAATCTTGAAGATAATATTGTGATAGAATCAGGTAATGCTATTTTTCATGAAAATAAGTTTCCTTTTGATTCTAAAAATAGTGGGGGTCAAAAGATTGAACAAAATATTTTGTCATTACCTAGTTCTTCTACTTCTACTTTAAAAAATAAAGAAATTGATGATTTTGAGTTAAGAAGAAGTAAAAGAACTAGAGTAGAAAAAGATTTTGGTCTTGATTTTTTATGTGTTTAATGTTGGAGATGACCCTCTCACTTTGAAAGAAGCATTATCTTCACATGATTCTATATTTTGGAAAGAGGCTGTAAATGATGGCCTAGAATTTTTTGATACTTTTTCACCGGTAACAAGAATTACATCCATAAGACTTTTAATTGTTATGGCTGCAATTTTTGATTTGCAAATTCATCAAATGGATGTAAAAACTGTTTTTTTAAATGGAGACCTAAATAAGGAAATTTATATGGATCAACCCGAGTCTTTTGTTGAAGCAGGCCAAGAAAGCAAAGTATGTAAACTTACTAAATCCCTATATGGCTTGAAACATGCACCTAAGCAATGGCATGAAAAGTTTGATTCTTGCATGATTGAAAATGGTTTTAAAACAAATGAGTGTGATAAGTGTATATATCATAAGTCTTGGAATAATTCACATGTGATTATTTGCCTATATGTTGATGATTTATTGATTTTTGGCTCTAACATGAATGTTATTGATGAAGCTAAAGATATTCTTAGAAGCCATTTTGATATGAAAGATCTTGGTGAGGCAAATTTTATTCTTGGAATAAAAATAACAAGAACATATGATAGAATTTTCCTTGACCAGTCACATTATGTTGAGAAAATTTTGAAAAAATATAACTTTCTTGATTGCAAGCATGTTGCTACTCCTTTTGATTCAAGTGTTCACTTATTTCCTGTTGAAAGTGAAAATGATGTAATACATCAAAAGGAATATGCTAGCATAATCAGAAGTTTGAGATATGTGACTGATTGTACTAGGCCTGATATTGCATATGCAGTAGGAATACTTTGCAGGTTTACAAGCAAGCTAGGTAATGAACATTGGCATGCTGTAACAAGAGTTATGAGATATTTAATTGAAACAAAAAATTGTGGTTTGTTCTATAAAAAATATCATGTTGTACTTGAAGGCTTTTGTGATGCAGATTGGAACACTTTATCAGGTGATTCATGTTCTACCACTGGTTATGTCTTTACTTTAGGTGGTGGTGCTGTTTGTTGGAGATCAAGAAAGCAAACTATAATTGCTAACTCTACCATGGAGACTGAACTAATTGCTTTAGCTTCAGCTAGTGAGGAAGCGAATTGGTTAAGAGATTTATTATTTCAAATACCTTATTTTAAAAAACCAATTCCTCCTATTTTAATTCATTGTGATAGCACCGCTGCGATTGATAGAGTTCAAAACCGTTACTACAACGGTAAATCCAGACCTATAAGGAGGAAACACAGTAATGTAAGATCATATTTGACAAATGGTACCATTAATGTTGATTATGTCAAATCTTGTGATAATCTTGCAGATCCTCTTACTAAGGCTTTAACAAGAGAAAAGGTCTGGAGCACATCGAGGGGGATGGGATTGAATCCTATAAATCATTGAGTCATATATGAGGAAACCCAACCTGGGGACTAGAGATCCTATAACCAGGTTCAAAGGGAAAAACTGATCATATGATGACTTGTTGTGAAAAATGCACTATCTTTTTATTCCCTCCCTATGATGTGAGTGCATTGTTTCCTGTAGTGATTTGTGAAAGTTGAGTTGACAAAACTCTTAATGAATATCTGTAGCCCGTATGGGTGGAGTGTTAAGCTTACAGGAGCACTCTCGACAGATTTCACCTATGTGATGTGTGGAAGTAGGTCGCTTCCTATGAGAGTTTGGCTTATTCTCAAAAGCACTTATGAAATCGGGATAGCACATGGCCATAACATGCTGGCTTTAAAGCTCATGTCAACACTATGATTATTATGTGTGAGCAGCGATATTTTATTTCCCTTAAGCAATCATAGTTCAAGTCTGAGACCACTACGACACTGGAGTAAAAGTTATTGTTTCACTAAGTGGAGGTTCAATGCTGAGCATACCTTCATTATGCATAGTAGTCTTCCTTCAGCTGATAGACTCTCTTCTGTAATATTAAAATGAGTGGGGATTGTTGTGGCATTTTAATATTATTATATCTTTTAATATTATTATACTTTGCAAATGCCATTTGCTTTCTGCCTAATAACACATTAGTTGCGTTACTACCGTTTGGCAGTTGATGACATTTGATGTCATCTTTATTATCATGTGTCAAACGTATAGTGAATGTGTAATGGTACTTGTCCGTTGGGTTTCTTGGCAGAATGAGTAGTGGTCAAGAAACCCAACGGACAAGTACCATTACACATTCACTATACGTTTGACACATGATAATAAAGATGACATCAAATGTCATCAACTGCCAAACGGTAGTAACGCAACTAATGTGTTATTAGGCAGAAAGCAAATGGCATTTGCAAAGTATAATAATATTAAAAGATATAATAATATTAAATTTCCGACTCTACCTCTATTTTGAAGGTCATAGTAGTACATGAGTTTTCAATAATTTTACCTATGTGGGACATGTTTTAATTTGACAAAGACATGTGAAATATTAATATTTAGTAACGTGACAAAGAGATGGATCACGGGAGCTTGGTTCAAATTTTGTACTTCGTATCGAATAATTTGTAGTTTATGAAAGTTACCGATGAGTGTTGTGGTTGCGATGGATATGATTATTTTATTTTCTTAAATCAAAGATTTTGGGTTTGAGCGCTAGAAATTAATGGAAAGATTTGTGATGAGGGAGTACTATTCTCTTCAAATGAGTCATATCCGGCATGAATTTAAATGAAATACCAAAAATCGAATGAGAAAATCAGAAAATATATAATATATGAAATTTAAAAGGACTTACTTAAATTTTATTTATATACTCAAAAGAAGTCTAGCAAAATTTTTATATTCTGTAATTTAATCTTTAGTAGATCGATTAGTTGGCTACTTGAACTTTTGATGAGAACAATTAAAATTGGCGTTAAGCAAGTTATCCTTTGAAAAATCATTGGCGTTTTAATCTTACGTATTTCTCTTTTACTTTTTTCTAGGATCGACCCGCCCTCCATGTTCAAATTAAATCTCATTTATGTCTATTATTTTTCCTTTTATCAGAATTGGGTCCATCTATAAGAAATAGACAAGTCATGTATCCCCTCTTGCGTTTTGATTTAGTACTTTTTATTTCTTTAATTCTTTCGAAATTTCCAAGGTTGACACCTTGAAATCCATATACTCCTTCTTTTATCGTCGTTAAATTTTATATAATTAAATTGAAATCCATATACTCCTTTTATCGTCGTTAAATTTTATATAATTAAATTGGATGTCTATCGTAGCAAGGGAGAATGCAGCATATATAATCAATGAGTTATATGAAAATACTGATCTCAATATTTTCGATATACAATACGTACATATGTGAAAAGTGGGAGTGGAGCAATTGTTTTTTTATTTAACTTTGTTTTGATATGAAATTGCATATAACAAAAAATGATGCACGTAAGTTAATATCAAATAATCAGATAGCTAGCCAACATTGCATGATAATTGTTGGATATTATTTACATATATTTTTGGGAAAAATATTCACTCATGGATATTAAATGAAGTGATACATATCTTTGTATTCATTGCCACATTTTCAAAAGACAATTGCACATGAATCTGAATTATATACATCTTGACATGATCTATTTGTATTCAAGAAATTGTAGCATTGTAGGTCAAATTAGTTGTCATATTTTGCTTATAAAAAATTAAATTAGTTATTATGTACTTAAGAAATTATACCATATTTCATATTATATTAAAAAATGTCACATAGATGGAGGAACAAAAATATCAAGAATAAAATAGAAATTACAAGAATAATTAAGAGGGAAAACTGATTATATTTCAAAATTGGAGGGTGAGGTTGATTTTTAAATAAAAGTTATGGAATGTAAATAATTTTCACCCAAAAAAGAGAGAGAGTAGTAAAGTGATTAGGGGGAAGAAGAGAATTATTGTCATCTCTAAAACGCTGCCAAATATTTTACACCTTGTTTGAATGGTTGTTACTCGTTGTATTGTATTATATTGTTAGTTTAGATACAATGGTTGTTTTGCTTGTTACTTAGATTTTATTGTATCGTATCGTTTTAAATTTATATTTGGGTAATGACGAAAAGATCCATTATGTGTAACGACCGATTTGGTTTGATTACGTTGATACTTTAATATTTTTTTTCTCATTTTACTTTTACTTATTATTTAATAATTTTATTTTATCCTTTACCTTGTCTTTACATGATAGTTCTACCTTGTATCCTAATATTTTTTAAGGTTTATCATTCAAATTATAGATGTGTGATATTATATAGCAACGGAGAACGATAATATTCCTTTCATTAAAACAATACAATACATTATGCATATAACAACTATCCAACAAAGTTTAAAGATTATGAAAAGAATAATATCTCAAATATCTTTCCCTTCTACCACCGAGGGAATTTGTGAAAAAAAGAAATTCTTCCATTTTCAATTTTCATCTGTTGGACAATTTTTTTATACCTTTAATATATTTCAACAATATTATTATTATTATTATTATAATGTATGTAAATGTAAATATTTTTTATTTTTTTTGCTGAACATGTACGTAAACATTTCATTAAAAGATATGCTATCATATTCTCGCTTCATTACGCGTGGCATCCACCCGCTCCATCTTAGTGCTCTCATCTAAGCATTGAAGAAGGGGAAGATAAAAGTTTCTGCCCTGCATCTTCTCTGAGTACAACTTCGATTTTCAGGTAATTTGCTAGGTCTCTCTTCAATTTTTGGCTTCGATTTCTTAATTTGCCATCCTCACTTGCTTTCTCCTTGATTGTGTTTTGGTTTCAATTTTTCATCAGATTTTTTTTAGATTTAGTTTTTTATATATATGGGCTGATGAAGTCGGAATGTCACTTGAATTGAAATTAGGGAAAAAATGGCAGTATGAATATTGACAGAACCACGAAAAAGTAAATAAATTCATGTGTCTTATCCGGTGTTTCCGATTCCTTAAGATAAATTTGGGAAGAAAGTTTGAAAACTGAGCATGAGCCCTAAACATACCGTAAAGATGAATTGTATTAGTCCTAAAGAGAATCAAAATCAAAACTATTCCAAACACAGTTATCAATGCTAGAGATACTAAACGCCTAAAAACTGCATCTTTTATTCTTCCTTTTTTACATGAAGCCATAACTAAACTATCTCTATAACACACACACACACACTAAAACAAACAACTCTAGCAAGAACAGCAAATGAATCCAACTTGTTAAAAGTTAAAACCTTATACAGTTATTACCAAAGAACTGACATTAAAACAATAGCTACGGATCAAAAAGGATCAAGAACCTCAAAGTTGGATTTTTTAGCACACCCAAATGAAGAGATTTACAACCCCAACAGTACTAAACTTGAAGAATTTCAGATGTAGTGGTCAAAATAGACAAAACCCACTACCACCTTTTACGCTTTGCAAACCTTCATATAAATTACTGTGTGAAATCTGTTTTTGATTCCATTGTATTCTCCATCTTTTTTCTGTTTGCTTTTGATGTTTTCTTTGTACAAAATTGTTTATAGTTAGTGGCTTTATATGAAGAAATATACGACTCTGCGTGTGATATCTCCAGCGTAATCACTCCTCCAATCTCTCGCTATGTTCTTTTCTCCAAAATATACTTCCACTGATCTTCATCACTTTCACATTCAAGAGGAGACGACACACGGATTTCCTCAATGTTGCATTTTCTCAAGCTTCTCCAACTACCGATTTTCATCACTTTCACATTCTTCCACCGATTTTCATCTTCAATTTCTCCAAGTAGTGTTGCAGTTTTAAGGCAATCTTTTGTCCTCTCAAAATTGTTGTTGTATTCTTGAACTATTTTTTGTGGAGGGTTGTTATTTACACATGGTAAGACAACTCATTAGTAAGTTCATAAGAGCTTTTACACTTTGTTAATTGTTAATAAGAGACTTGGAGTGTTAATCTTGGCAAGTTTTTATAGTTCGTTTTACTAGCCGGCGTTTATGCATATTCCTAAATAGTAAGTCTATTTTCGATTTTAATGTATTTCTGGGTACAAGTATTCATAAGCTATTGATCTATACACACAAGCGACTGAATTGGACAGTGAGAATATTGTATTATGGGCTAATTGTGGCTTTCTCACACCAAATTGGAGTAATATGGCAGCACAAAACAGGACGGAACAAATAGCTATTGAAATTGGCTCTACATTTTCTTAAGTTAGTTTCGAATTGTGAAAATATTGCCAAAGACTTGTGCTTTCATTGTTATTTTAGGTGTTTATGCTACTGTGTGCTTAATCGTTTACAATTTAGAAGTCAAATACGCACTCAAGGATTTTCAACTGGTTGGTATTATTTTTTTGTAACTTCAGCAATATCAACTGCATATTGCTTGTCTATTATCAAATTATTCTTATGTTTTATTTTCAAAAATAATTGAGAAGGGGGATATGTACAGCATGACGCTGGTCGAAATTGGACGGAGTTGAATATAAACTTGAACCACTAGATCCTGCGCTTTGCAGCATGCTAACTGAATATGAAATTCACTTATTCATGTTTCTGTCGATTGCTTTATGCTATTTTCTTAGTCACGTTGCAACTGCACAATTTGCTTTCTGTTTTTACTTAATCTGTAATTAATCCAACTCATAATTATTGAATCCTGCAGGCTGCAATAGTATCACCATCAAATGAGAAGAAGGTGTGGCGCTACTTATTGCACTTGCACGAACTGAGGTTCAGGTAAATCTTTGTGCAACGGAACTTCTAAATGATATATAGAAATGTCTTTCTGTGCCTGCTTGGTTGTTGCTCTTTTTCAGCTTTCCACAAATCGTGAAGGCTTAATTAATTAATTTTAGTTTCTACTGTTGAACTATCTCATCTTCCTCAACTTGTAATTGAATTGGATCCTTGTATATTTTAAATTCATGCGTAACTTAGCTATATTTATTTTGTCTCGGAACAGATTGTAAATTTTGAATACAGTTTTGGGAGCTAAAAAGCTTATCCAGGGAGATTGGACTTGTGGATCTCAGTTGTCATTACCTAGCAATTATGTTACTACTAATTGCAGCACCTCAACATGATCTGCTGAAAACATGGGGCACATACCAAAACTTCTTAGGGATATTAACATATGTGACTTTATGTTGTTTAAAAGAAAACTAGATCACTGTACCATTAATTAGTGAACTCTTATTCCATTTTCCTCTGGAAACTTGAGATGAAGTTAGTCAATTCTTCAAACTTAAATGGAAGAACTAATCGGCCTGTCCAATGATGGTAAGGCTTTGATAGAAATATATCATTTTCTGAGTAGTATAGTTTGAAAGTAAATTTAGGATTATCTTTTTAACCTCTTGAGTTTGTTCTAGGCTTAAACCCATCCATAATATGCTTCATCACAATAAATAAATAATAGTTTCTTCCATGGCATGTTGGCTACCGAAGCTTTCACTAATTTCACCTTCAAAGTTCTAAACCACCGAGTCACAAAATCTGCAAGTAGGTAGTAGTTTTAATAAAAATCTTCAACATAATTTCTGGGTCATTCACGCAATCTCTGAATATATTGTCTTGTTAATCTGCCATATTTAGATGTAGCCTCTGTTTGACATTTGTTTATGTACCTGGAAGTAGTTATTCCTGGCAGTGCAATGTTAATGATGCCTTATGTATTTATACAGAGAAAATTATACATATTATCCTTTTTCTGGAACATAAAACTAATATGTGAATCCATAGTTCTGTCGATTGACATGTAATGACAAATGCATGGTACTTGAATCATATAAGTTTTCATGCCTTCTGAAATATGAGTGGAATTATTTCTGAGAAGTATGGGTATGATTATGCTCATGTTATTATTCATTTATAATGTCTGGCTGCATTGAACAAGATTACACATACTAAGAAATTCTTTAGCTCTTTTCAGGAAAGCCTCTAAAGGAACTACCACCTATTTTTAGAGGCTACGATCTTCAATAAGTGCTTTTACCAAAATATAACAAGTAATAAATTAGATCAAATCTAAGTTGAGCTTACTGTTTTGAGGACTACTATGTGAATACATATGCTTCAAAGGGCAGAATATAACACTAAGGGACAATACTTGTGGCCAGAGAATCTAACGGAAGAAGATCAGAAATGTTAAAAATTGCATCTACTGGAAGTAATCTAGGATGTATAGGTAGTTGTACTTTTTCTTGAATATTTTTTGCTGATGGCCTTTGAAGGTCTGATTAGTGTGTTTGTAAAATGCATACAGTCCAAAGATGTTATCTTTGGTGTCATTGAAGTAATCTCTACTTTCTGCTACTAATTTGTGTATATGCATTTCAGTTGTAACATATTCAGCTAGGTGCAGTGCAATAGTTTGCTCTTATGAAATCTATTAAGCCAGATTGGTTTCCTGCCCCCAAAAAAATGTATCCAAATTGTTGGGCCCGTGCGCAGCACGGGCAATGAATCATCTAGTCATACTTAATAAGTATGGGTTTCTTCAGATGACCAAAAGGGTAAATCGGTAATTTACTCCTTCCAGTTTCTTCTTCTTTTGCCCACGTGTGTTTTTGGATTCACAGAAAAGATCCACATCTTCAATCTTCCACATTAGCTGATTCTAAAGATCTTTTCTTTATGCTCTATGAAATTTCATTTCAGCTGCACAATGATTTGCTCCTCCAAACAAAAAGGTGTAACCTCCTTTCTCTAATTCCTTTATTTTGTATGTTTTCCGTTTCCCATTCATCAATTTTTATGGGTTTTTCTTTCAATCGGAAATCTTGCTTCTTGGATCTGCAAATAAAATAAAATTCTCTTACCGTAGATGCACCTTTTGGCTTGGTTTGCTGGATTTATGTCTTCTTCAATGTTCTCTTTGCTAATTAATCTAAATTGTTGGATTCCCTTTAAACTTAATTTGTTTCGTTTGTAGAATCGGAAAAACGCTTTGATTTTCTTTTGATTTACTGGGTTTGCTTCTTCTTCGTTATTCTACTTGGTAACATCAAAGGTTGAGTTGCTTTTACTTCGAAGCATCTGCGTCTCTTCATTTTGCTTACAATTGGTTATCTCAAATTTTCTCTGATTTTCCCTTTTCTAGGGTAACATCTGCTGAAATAGGACTCTGCTTGCTGGATGTGTTTGCAACAACGCGAGTTGCTATTTGTTGGAAATTTTGAGGGGAAAAAACTACAACTGCTATTCTAAAATCTAATTTTATACTCTGAAAAAGTTTGATTTTGTGGACAAATCCAAAAGAAAACGATTTTCCATCCGAAAGAGGAAGGGTTCTCTGCAAATTTAGCAGACCACCAAAGCTCTAACTTGAGTAGCTATGATACTGCTTCGTGGTTCTAACTAAAGTATTATTGATTCACAAGAACTTTGAAAAGGTACGCCTTTACGCCTCCCACTTCTCATGTTTAGTGCAAGTTATATGATATAGTTGATGGCACTGAGGTTTTTGATATAAAGTTATGTATATACAGTTGTTTCAGAAATAGAATATAGGCTCTTGATTTGCCAAAATTTACCATGCTCATTATGTGTTTGACAATTTGTTCAAAAGAATGAGTACAATATGTTTAACTAAGAACAAAGAATGAGTCTTTCGCTATTCAGGGGTATTCCTGATATTCTAAATTTTACAAAATTTGACGTATTTGACCATCATTTTCAGTTCTTTCCTATTTTGTGTTGAGACTTGGGAGCACAAGCGTGTGCGGACAATTGGTGTGTTGTTAGAAGTTACTATAATGTTTATTAATGTGTATTGTGGGAATATAAAGTACAAAAACCAGAATATAACTAAATAACCACCCATTTAACATATTACTCAGTCAACCTCTTCTTTTTTCTTGATCCCATAGCAGTCATAGCAGTACTCAAAAGGAATTTCGCCATCAGGTTGATACGCGGCCTTTTTGCTTCAGAATCGAACTGCAAAAGAAGCAAATTATTCAGTTTTAAAATACAAAGAACACACTCCATCGATAACTCATACAATTAGTTTCTCACTCACGTTTTCTGTAATGACTTTGTAAACTGGGTCGTTCAAGTATGTGAATGAAGTGCTAGAGTCGAAAATGGCTGTGAGATCAAAATCAGTGGTCTTGCTTCCTACTGTTATTCCTGTCAGGCTGATGTTATAAGTTGGGCTGCATTCAGAGAGAGAACGAGTAAATACATATTCAGTTGAATTCTCACTTCCCTTAACTTTAAAACCAGAAAATCAAAGTGACAGCTTACTATGGTTGATCAAGATCTCTTTGCCGACTTTCTTTGTTCTTCCAACGCTCAAGCTCTCTAGTTTCTCATACTCCATAGTCCTACGTTATCACAGTTGAGCTTTTCGTAGGTTCATGAATGGAAAGCTATATTGTTGTTTGTTTAAAATTCTTACCTACTTTCCCCACCCACTCATTCCTTGTAAGACAAAAGGATACATAGCTTCCTTGAAATGAAAAAGAAACACATTGTTTGGTGGATTGGAGAGTTTATCTCCCAAGTCAGCTTCTTTTAACACATTCTTGAATGATTATTGGTAAAGGTCATTCTTGCTTACTTTATAGCTTACTAAAATTTCTTTGTTGCATCTTTATATTCTCCTTATATTTTATCAAATTAAACGGCATAAACAAACAATAATGTCGACCACAATTCCAGTATTGTTTATATGTATATAATACAAAAATAAGAATTGTATGTATACAATGTAATGCAAGCAACTAAAAAAATTATTATACATTCTATTTAAATATGTGTAATACATGGGTAATCATATATACCTTTGAAATAGAAAATACATAAGCATCGCTAACTAAATTTATAATATATCCAAATAATGATTTAATAGAAAGAATTTTACCAATATAAAAAGACAAAGACATCAGATAAAGGAAAGGACAAAATTATTTTTTTGCTAATACACAAAAAAAAAAGAAAAAGAAATAAAAGAAACAAAGTGATTAGGGGAAAAAAGAGAATCTTTATGTGACCACCATTATTAACATTTTTTGAGGAAAAAAGAATATTAGTTATGTAGGAGAGGGTAATGTTCTTTGAGGATGAGAAAAAAGTGGGATTTATTTTGGCTACTAAACTGATATATTAATAATATTTATGCTAAAAATATGTAATTATTTTTTAACACAAAACGAGAAAAATGTAAAAATAAATAAATAGATTAGGAGCGGAGGTTAAATAGGATGGGTAGAGTTTTATTTTTTTAAAATAAAATAATATCAATTTTTTTTTGGGAAATGAGTGGGTGGTTTGGGGGGGGGGGGGGNNNNGAAGTATGAATAATATATTATAAAAGAAATTTTAAAAAAAATAAAAGGATGGGGATTGTGGGGGTGGGGTCGTGGGGTGTGGTGGGGGAGGGGGTACGGGGAGGAGGTGGTGAAGTGGGGTAAGATTTTTTTTTTTTTGGGATAGTAATACTTTAATCTTTAGTTTTTAATTAATATTAATAGTTTATTATTTAATTTTTGTCTGGGTGGAATATTTTATCCATGTGAAATGCCATGCGTCAATGTTTTTTCAAATAAAAGATAGAGATGTGTGTTTCTCATACTTTAGGTATGAACTCACATTCTCAATATTTTAGGTATGGAACTAAAAAAAAAAATATAGTTTAAGTGTGTTTTGACACTTATCTCAAATAAAAATTTAATAGTTAAAACTTTAATTATTTTTTAAAGTTCTAAATCAAAAATTTAATATTTAAATTTTTTGCAATGGTGAAATCCCAAATCGTTGATCTGAATTCATTGAAATCAGATTTGAAATTCCAAAGCTCATAACCCGAATCGCGCTGATCTTCGTATTGCAGGTACAAAGGCAACCTAAGATTTTTCTGCAACTATTCGTCTATGGCGGACTTGAGCATTGCTTTTTTCTCTCTCCTCCTCCTTTTCTTCTCTCTATCCCTCCTTGTTTTCCTCGCCTTCATCGTCCGACCACGCCCCGTCAAAGTTCCAATTAAAAATCGCCATGTCTTCATCACTGGTGGCTCAAGCGGTATTGGCTTAGCTCTAGCTCAACAGGCTGCTTCAGAAGGTGCAAAAGTCTCAATACTTGCTCGTAACACTGGTAGACTCGAAGATGCGAAGGAGTCAATTCGGCTTTCTACTGGCCGTGACGTGGCCATTTTCAGCGCTGATGTGAGAGACTATGAGGCTGTCAAGAAGGCTGTAGAAGAGGCAGGACCAATCGATGTGTTGGTGTGCAATCAGGGAGTTTTTGTCCCTCAGGAATTGGAGACCCAAGATATTGAGGAGATCAAGTTCATGATTGATGTCAATTTGACTGGGACTTTTCACCTGATTAAAGCTGCTTTGCCTGGAATGAAGAATAGGGCTGATCGTGGACCTGGGTCCATCGCTATCATGTCTTCACAAGCTGGCCAGGTATGTTCTACCTTCTGTTCAAGTCTCAATTTCAATGGTCTAGCAAAGATATAACCTTATAGATGTCTGATTTAAAGGTTAAACTTACTTTTGAAGTGGTTAGAAATGGAGGAAAAAGTTTTCCTTAAAATACAATTCCATAATGAACTATCCTTCTCAGCAGCAATGTTAAGTGGCCTCCATGTTGCAGATGTTTTCTGCTGCAACATCTGCTTTACAGTGTCTGTAGAGTAAACAAACTTTCTTCATGAAGTGTGCTGAAAATGAAATAAAAACAAATGGGAAATTAAACTAGGAAAAGAAAGGGGCATAGATACTAAGTTCCGTATCAGTCAGTTTCCCATATTGGTGGAAATATTTGGGAGAATTATAATTTTGTAAGGTAACCAAAAACCAAAAGAGGATTTCTTCAAACATTTTCTGTTGTAATGAAACAAATAGTAAAGTAATCTAGCATTGCCGCCAAGTGGGTAGACCGGTGGACTTAAGGACATTAGGGGCTAATGTATTCTGGTGTGTAGTTTGCACTAAATCAAGAGCATGTTTGGCGGTAATTTATGAACATGCTTGATTGCATTATACTCTTTTGGTTAACTTGAATACATCTCTTCAACCACTTCCACTATCTGCCATGTAAGAATTTAGGTTGAGGTTAGATGTTAGTCAAAGAAAAATGCTTAGTAACAGCTATATGAAGCAGGAGAAGGAGTAACTAGTTTTGAGATAAGGACATGAAGGCTAAACTGCTCCAGAGTATATTTCTGTTGGGAGCTTAACCTGTCTTATTATAATAAAGATTGGCCTCTGGTATGTCTATCACAATACGTTGAGCTGAGAGCGTATTCGGAACAAAATATGGTTTGAACTTGATAACAATGTAGATGACGTCGTACTGATCACTGTTTATATTTGTGGTTAATTTTCGAAGATCTTACCCCAATTTTCTGGTATAAATAGATTGAGAAATGAAGGTAGAATTAGTGTCATACAGTCTGAGATGATTAAAGAATTACAAAGCATTATAAAGTCTGTCTCAATCTCTAAAATTCACCAGATTTAGTCAAGATACGATTTGTGCTATTGGTTCTTAAATCCGGATTTCGGAGTCTGGAAATGTGGATGGTTTTCTATTTTCTACTTTACCCATTTGCTTACGTCCACCAAGGATATTGAAGTTTTCTTTAATTAAATATCCTATTAATAGTTTCAGTTTTAGCATCACAAGTTTATTTACCATCTAATACTGTAAAATTCCAAACTAGAAGCACACGGAGTAGTTGCAAGCTATAATACTGTTACAAAAGTATCTGAACTCGTAACTACTATGGTATCAACATTTGCAGATAAGCACTTCATGTAAACTTTTTCATGCTAAAGTTACTAGCAAAAATGCATTTCAAGTAGTGTCTTTCGTCTCTTTATTCACTTAAAGTTTGGAACTCATTATTCTTTGAGGATGGTATTTTGGGAAAGTGTGGGCAATCTAATGATTTTGTAGTACTCTCATTAGTACACAATTCATGAAGATTTTTTGCAAGGAGACACTTTCAGCAGGAGCTTTTTTCATCTTCTGTTCCGATTGATATCTAATCTCTATTGCAATTTTATTTTTTATCTCATCTAGGAGTTTTTGGGGAAACAATGAAAATAAGTTAAGAGTTGATCATCACAATTGCCCAATTTATTTTAATTTTGTTTCCCTCTATGCAGTCACATTTACGTGTATTCATCATAAAAAATTTAACCGAAAGACCCACCATGGAAAATGCTTCCTTACAGAAATTTAATGTGATTCATGTATGACCATCTTTACTTTGGGTGTCCTGTGACTAGGGCCTTATGGAGTAGATTATTGTTGTGGATGATCAAATGTATTATCACATTAAATTTCTTGCACCTTGGGTGATATTTGAAGTCTTTATTGAGTCTCAGCATGCTCAGTTCCCTTTGAAGATATTCTATAGCCAATACAAATAGGTAAGGGGACATAGCATCCCCTTGTCCAATTCCACTTTCCCCTCTGAATTGTTTAGATAGACCCCCATTTATCACTAGAGAATAAGGGACTGTGGATATACACTCCATCATCCAAGATGTGAACTTAAAGGGAAAGCTCAATTTAGCAAGCAATCTCCTTATGAACTCCCATTCAATGGAATCATAAGTTTTTCGTAAGTCCACGTTCATTCGCACATCTAGGGGATAGTCCCTTCATAGAATATCATTTCAGTACCTCATGACAGAATAGAATATCATCAATGATACTTCTCCTCTCTATAAATGCATACTGAGAGGACTAACAATAGAACCTATAATAGGCTTGATTCTGTTGGTCGAGATCTTTGTGATGATCTTGTAGCAAGCAATAGGTCTGTAGTCTGCTACTTGTGTAGGGGTAGCCTTCTTAGGCACAAGGGTAATGGCAGTAAGGCTAACCTCTTTCAGCAGCTTCCCAGTAGTAAAGAATTTTCTGACAGCACATAATACATCTTCTTTAACAGTGGTCCAATGCTTAGTAAAGAATTCCACAGGGAATCCATCAATATCTGGGGTATTATCTAGGGCCATCCCTTCCATTGCTGTCACAATATCCTCATCAGTGATTGTAATTATAAGCAAGCATCTCTGTTGGTATGATAAACAGGGGCCATTACTTATAACATACACATTCGGGCATGGCAAATCCACCACAGCTGTTCCCATCAATTCAGTGAAGCTTGAAATAAACTCTTCCTTCACAAGCTTAGGGTCCTGCAGTTTAATCCCATTAGATATAAACAGAAGTAATGGTGTTCTTACTACTTCTAATCTTCATTTGAGCATGGAAGAACTTGGTATTTGCATCTCCAATGGCAATCCAATTAACTCTAGATTTCTGTTTGAGAACCTGCTCCTACACTAAGCTCCATTTCCTGATATCATTCAAAAGGACTGATTCTTGCTCTATTAACACACTGTTGAGAGGTTGAGTTACAATCTGACTTTGTACTATTTCCAAACTCTGTCTAGCTGTTTGTAGCTTCTGGCGGTAAGAAGCCAAATAAGTATTCAGGTCCTTCAGTCCTATTTTTAATGCTTTAAGTTTGCTCCATAGTTGACTCATTCTAGTACCAATGTATCTTTTGTTCCACACAGTTGTCAAAATCCCTTCAAACTCAGGATGCTCAAGGACTGTTTTGAATAATATGAAGGGTTTTGGTCCAGAAGTGGGTCTTGTGCTCACTTGAATAACAACTGGTGAATGATCAGATACTCGTGGATTCCAAAACTCAGCCTCCACATGCCCATAGTCACTGTCCGTTGAAAGTTTCCAAAAGCCCAATCTATGTTGGAGTATACTCTACTCCCATCTTGCTGCCTATTGCAAAATGTGAAGTGTCTCCCTGATTGTCTTAGAGCTGTCAGTTGCAATGTGTCAATGCATCCTTGAAAAGCTCGTGTCTCTCCTGGTAAAGCAGGGGAACCAATTCTGTCTTCAGTAGTTAGAACATTGTTAAAGTCCCCACATAGCAACCAAGCCTCCTGGATTCCTCTCCCAATTTGAACTAGATCCCTCCACATCTTCTCTCTATTCTGGCTTTCATTCTTGGCATAAACAACTGTGAGATAAGCTGAGAAGTTTCCATTTGCATCTGAGACTTTACAATGAATATATTGTTCATGGGATACCGATACTTGTACCTGTATATGAGCCCTCCATAGCAGCCTTACCCTACCATTATAGGCCAAAGGGTAATTGAGCGATGGTTCCAATCAGGCACTACCTTTCTTAGTATATTCCCAGATGTATGCATTTGTGTTCTAGTTTCAATGACACCCATAACATTTATCTTATTCTTTTGCAGAAAGAGCTTCAACTCTTTCTGTTTCAAGGTCTGGTTTAGCCCTTGTATGTTCCAGGTAGAGATAATCATCAAGGGATAAGAGTCCCTCTAGGGTCTCCATTCTGAGTGACTTCCTCTTCCGGGAGAGCTGCATAACTATTTACAACCTTTACTTGTGCCTCTGTTTGCAAACCTTCAATTGACTGAGTTGAGTTTGTGATATTAGCTGGCGCATCCATCCTCCGTTTATCCACTACTACTCTGCTAGTAATTGGCATATCCTGCTGAATTACACCCTTTGCTTTCCTGTTCCTTCTCCTTCTCTTGTTCTTAACTTCTTGGAACTTAGGTTCTTCATGTACAGCCATTTCAGCATTTCAGCATGCTTCAGCTTTGTGCCCAAATTTCATACACTGCAAAATTTTGGTCTCCAATCATACTCAATTTGCTGCTGAATTGAGCCTGTTGGTGTCACTATGTCAATAGAATCCAGAAGTGGTTGTGAGACATCAGCTTCAACTAGTACTCTAGCATATGAAATTTGTGTCATTGATGCTGTGAAGCTGTCAGTGTAGAGTGGTTTCCCTATGGCACTTTTCCCCTTGCTTAATTCCTCACTAGACCAATAGCCCACTGGAAGCCCTGGTAGCGTTATCCAGAGGGGGATAGTGGTGATTCAAGCGATTGAGCGCCCCCATTCTTCGCAATTAAATGATGATGATGTTATCTAAGTGATGCAGCAATATCCCTCCCTAAACTACTAGTGCTTGTTGGCTGCAAAAACAAAAAAGAAACATGACTAATCAGGTTATTACTTTCTGGTTGCAAGTTAGAGAACTTCTGATTAGGCACTTTATAGTTTAGCAGAAATGAACCAAATAGACATCCTTTTGTCTCTTCAGTGAAGTTGGCAGACAATGAACTTTGTAGAAAGTTTTATCAGTAACTAAGCATTCCCAAGATCAACACAACAACCTACACTATTGACTACTAACATATATGTTCTGTTTGTCTTTCTAACCTATGAGGCAATTGGCATGGTATAATAGAAAATGGTCATGGCGAATTCAGCATCTAGAGTCAGTGAGTCAGTGCACATTAATTGTGCAAAAAGCAATAATTTTCACAGAACTCCTATTTATATATAATAAAAAATACAATATGCAGTTTGGACTTTAAAAAAAAAAAAGTTTTTTGTACTTGATCTGCTGTGGTGGGCTATCAGGTGGGGCAGCTGTTTGGCTGTGAAGCTTAGATTTGTCTTTGTGATTTTGAGGTAGAGGGCCAATCTTGCTCATCTTGACAACCTTTCTCACTTGTGGTTGAAATTCCCAGAGATTGGCACCAACTTTTCTGACAGATAGTGAAGCAGAATTGGAAGAAAAGGGAAAATCTTGAAGCAGAGAACCATCAGATTGTGCCAAACCAATTTTCCATGTAGTTGATGGAGTAGTACCAGTACCCCCTCTTTTCCCTACGAAAACACCTTGTTTCAACTTAACTACCAACAATTCTTCTTCCTCTTGTTGCTTTTTCTTTTCCTCTCTCTCCATCTTGGTGGTTGTCTTACTCAAAAGTCTTCTTTTTCTACAAAAAAAAATTCAAACTGTTTGATGCTGTCCACTTACTTTAGACTAGTACTACTTTTTTACCTCTCTCAGACACGCGGGACAAAGGTAAATTGTTGATGTTCTTGTGAGCTCAACCATTTCTGTTTCTTCTTTCTTACTTACATACATACAGTATGTCCCAATTTAAAATCTTTTGTCTGCTTTATGTCATATCTCTCAGCTTCTGAATTCTCCTTTTCGTCAACTTTAATGTTTAATTGCGGAGTTTAGATAGTCAACTAACTAAGCTACTACAATTCTTCGTAATATATAGCTTAGGCTTTTAATCATGAGAATTATTGGTGAGTGTGACACGTACAAGTTACAGTCATCACTAGCAAAGCACCAAGAATCTGACACAGACACATGCAAAGCAGCAGCTACTCTGCTAGGCAAGTTTGTCAATAGTTTAGAAACCTACGTACAATAATTTCTTGCAATCTATAGCTAATACCATCCTTCGGCATAATCAATTCCTTCTCCAATTGTGTCTCCTTACCAGAAATTGATTATTGTTTGGGCTTGGGACTTCCATGTTGGAGGTCTCAAGTTCGAAACCCCTTGCCAGCGAAAGCAAGGGGTTTGCTTCTGGGTTGAGCTCGTTGCACCGGGCTTGCCTAATGCGGGTTACTTCTCCTATGTGGTTTGTGAGATATTGCATAGGAGCGGGGTTTTTACCCTGTGCGCACCCAAAGGGTAGCGGTTGCGGGTTTCCCTTGTCATAAAAAAAAAAAGTGCTGACAGTTCACATTAGCAAACCTCGCTAAAATGGACTGAGAACATCTTTTCTCTTTATATATTTGTATATAACCATTTTTATTCTTATCTGATTTGGTTTATTTGGTATTTTGTTTTGTCTTAGGTTGGGATATATGGTTATACAGCTTATTCAGCCAGTAAGTTCGGCCTCAAAGGACTGGCAGAAGCACTGCAGCAGGAAGTAATTGGTGAAAATATTCACGTATCACTAATATTTCCCCCGGACACTGAAACTCCTGGATTTGCTGAAGGTTGGACCTGAACAATTCCTACTCTGTTTCTTGTTGTTATCACTGCATGTCACAATGCACGAATTAGATGCTATGCTACATGTTGGGGTTGGGTGGGGGGCAACAAACACACTGCTTTCTTCTTGCATCATGTTTATCTATGTACTATTGCTAAATGCTACGATCTACCTCTGATTCTAAGTCGATATGTTAGTTATACATCCTTTCCCTTAATCCCTTATTTTTTATCTTCCTTCAGAGAACACAAATGTCTGGATCAAGCAAATTGACAATAAATATGATGATAGCACTGGTCTTTTAACCAATTATTGAGAACTGTTAGTTGTAAGCATGGGATAGCACAAAATGTTTAGCCAATTTGTTCTTCATGATTGGAGGAACAGAGCCAGAAAATATTTGTTCGTTGATTAGCTCATGATGTACTGCACATATTAGCTAACCTTTATGGTAACTCAATGGGTTATGTAAAATCTTGAAACATGATGATTCTGTAGAACCTGACAGGATGTTAAATGCTGTATTTCAGTGTCTTAAGATCTATTTAGATAATACAGGTCTAGAACAGTTTGAAGCTTAATGTGTATGGCCTCTGCTTCGTTTTACTATAAAAGAATGTGGTCAAGGGGTTGACATGCTTATGCGAGTTATAGAGTTCCTTTGTTATGATACTTAGGCTGTGATATTGTTTTCTGTTTTATTTTGTATATTTTAGTTTCTCAGTTTTTTCTCTATATTCTATTTAATCCTGACTACATGTAGCTGCATTTTTTTGTGCGAACCTGCTTAGTGCTCTTTCTATCTTAGTTAATAGTGTGCATTATTTACCAATCCAAAAAAAAAGAACTGTGATGAATGCACATGTCGATATGTATGCACTAATATTGAACCTTGGGAGACATCAACATCATTGTGTGTGTTGTACCCCCAATAATTCATGTGCACAATGTCGAATGTACCCGATAGGTCCTTGAACTTACCTGATTGATAATCAGTTTACATTTGCAATAATTTAAGTTTAATCCTTTTGCAGAGAACAGGAGGAGGCCACAGTTGACTAGTATACTAGCAGCTTCTTCTGGTTCCATGAAAGCTGATGAAGTTGCAAAGAAAACTTTGAATGGCCTTAAATCAGGAAACTTCATTGTCCCCTGCAACTTTGAGGGATTCTTTCTTTCCATCGCAACTGCTGGTCTATCTCCTCAGAGATCATTCCTGATGGCATTTATCGAAGTGATAGCTGCTGGAATATTACGTGTTGTTGGTCTATGTTTCCAGTGGAATTGGTATGGTAGCATTGACAAATTCCTTGAAGAAAGGAAATAGAGAGTAACTACTAAACAGATTCTAACAAATAATTTCATCAAGAATTGATGTTTGATCGAACAAATGGATTTCGACGTGAAATCGAACTTTTTTCTTGATGTCTTATGTACCCCTAGGCTGTCCACTTTTCATCTACTTCTTTGCAAGTGAACTAAAAAAAACTATGTAGTTTTGGTTCCTCTTTGATTTTATACATTACCAAGAGTTTGTGGATACTTTGTCGTTTGTCCACTAATTGAGAAGTTTTTCTATCTACTGTGCTTGGAGTTGATAGATTTCTTGGTGAATTGATAAAACATTAGCAGCAAAACTCTTTGATATAAATAAGACATCACTTCAGAACATTCAGAAAAAGTAAAAAAAAAGAGAGAAGAAATTAAACAAGCTTGCTAAAGATGGAATAATTAAGAAAAAGTAAAGTCATTGTGCCTGTGACTACTAACTGCTTTATAAGCACAAATTCTCACTTCAATAATGTTGAACAAACACATTATATTCCACAATAGCATCTCCAGTGTTGGCATCAAACCAAAAAGTATGAGCCAATGCATAGCCTCTAGCAAACCTAAAGAGTGCAGTGCCTCCAACAATAGGCATCTCTCTAACATCTCTCATAAATGGATTTCTCCCAAGAATACTTATGCTGCTCCCATTATATTTGCCTTGTGTGAACTCAAAACTCATTGTCATAAGCAACGCAGATTCGCTCTGTGAAGCCATCGCGTAAATCCCTTGAGCCCTTCCTACAACCTCAGTTGATGCATTAGGCCCTATGGTTAATGCATCATCACACATGAAAGTGTTGCCAAAACCATATATTCCTCCGCCACCCGGTGAAATGATTTTGATTGCTGAAGGATTTTTTCCACTTTGGATATCATGGAAGTAGAAATGGAGGTGACTTGTTTTTTGACTTCTTAAATTCATGGCAAGAATATCAGACATTTCTTCATGAAAAACTCCATTGGAAAAAGGGGACAAGAGGATTAATGAAAAGATTATGGAAAGAGTGGTGTACATATGAAAAGAAGCCATTTTTTTTATGTAGGAAGTAAATTTGGTTAGTAAAAAGAGCAAGAGAGGGAGATTTATATAGGGGAATTAGTAGAGCATGGTGATTATTACTATTTCTTGGTGAAGATGTTGATATTTTTGTATCTCTCATTGTTGTTCTTTACATAGTGGAGTACATGTGGACCTTTGAAAATTAAATTAAGTTTGCTTGATGTGAAAGAAGATAATATTCCTTCTCCATTTTTGATTTGGTACCCTCTTAAGAAATAGTAATAAAATGGTAATGTTATTATATCATCCCAAATTAGTACTTGATAATAAGGTAAAACAAGTATAAAATGGTAAATTATTTTTTTGTTTTTTCAAATTAAATAAGTAAAAGTGACTATTTATTTTTAATATAGTGGACAAGTAAAATGAATTTTTATGATGAGATGAAGTAAATTCTACTCTTAGCCAGGCGTGCCTGTGGCTTTCGCTACCAATAATTATAAATTAATAATGCATGTGTTTCGCCCTGGCAACAATTTCTGTTCTAATGCTAACTCTTGAAAGTTCATGTTCCTGTCATCATTGATGTTGCACTGATCCAGAGTTCAAACTTTTGGGGCAAGGAAAGGGAAACGTGGGAGGACATTATAAGGTGGAGAATCACTCAGTGTTGTTATATGGTAATGGTGGTGATTATTGTAAATAATGACTAGTGATGGTGACAATTGACAACTGATCGTGGTGATTGACGATATGGTGATTATCATATGTTATGGTTGAATATGATAATTGATAATAATAAGCAGTAATGCCAGTTAGTACGCGATATAAATTGATGAAGGTGTGTTCAACGGACAATATTTCTAAAAATTCTTAAATAAACATCTTAATTATATTAAAATATTAGTATAAGTGCTAATCATTTAAACTAATTGAGTAATTATAAAATAAATAAATAAATACACTTAATAAATAAGACCAAAATAGATTGTAAGACGTTCATTATAGTGAAAACAAATGAGGCAACTAGACTAAGATATAAGAATTAAGAAGTGATTCCAAAAATGACTCAAAAATATTCTCTTTTACCTATTGTATCAAAAGTTATTCCTCATATTTCTTTTCAGGCTTCAAAATTGCCTCTTCATTAATAACACAATTGTATTCAATTAATGGAAAACAATCAAAATAACCTCTCAACTATATGAAATAGATCACTTATATCATACGTTACATTTTGGGATAAAAAATACCTCCGCCGTTATTCCAAGAGACCACAAATACCCCTCAAAAGTTAACATTCTAATTTTTAATGACGTGTCAAACCACATATGACTTGATTCCTCCACCTAAGCTGTCAACTAGGATTTTCACTAACCCATCAATTCATCCTCCCAAAAATTAACCTCCATAAGTTCCATAACTCCAGCAATGTATTCAAAGTTATGTACTAGTTCTGGACACGTACTTTGCACGTGAGTCCTGTGAAAGAATTAATTATATACGGTATGGATTACTGTCAAAATCACATTTTAATCAGTATCACAATCTATTCAACAAAAATTTCTTTATTGTATGTCAAATGATTAGACATTTGATGAACCAGCAAAATGTAGTTTGGTAACTAAAATAATGAGTTAAATTTTTATGTTATTAGGTCCAAACATATGATATATTAGTATGTGCAAAAATGAATAACAAAAAGAGAAAAGACATAAAGTCACCACTGAAGTTGTCCCGAATTTTCAAAAAGATACCTTAACTTTGCAACCGTCCTAATACCCACTAAACAATTTCGAACAGATATTATTATATTATTTTTTGATCAGCCACAGATTTTAAGAAGCAAGTGTGTTCACACACCAATCATTACATGACACGTGCTAATTTAATTAAAAATGTAATTTTTTTTTCTTTATCTTTTTTCCTTTATTTCTCTCTCTTACTTTTTGACCTATTTTAATTTTGATTTCATCTTAAATTTACTTCATCTTCCACCCCCACGCCAAGTTGAACCGCTCTCCCATTTTTTTTCTTTTCGTTTTCTTCTTCTTCTTCAGTCAAATTCTTTATTTCAGTGATTTTTTATTAAAAAAATTCATACTATTTTCTAGACTTTACTGAATTATTGATAACAAAATTAATTATTTTTCTAAGAAAATTTAAAATTAGATCTCATCAATTACTCCTTTTCATATAATTTCAAAATTAGAAATGATCATTTTAAAAGAATCAATGAATTCCATGAGAATTGAAAGAACTTAATTGAAATCGGATTAAAAAACTATATGATACTTCCTAATCATTTTGAAATCTAATGGGTTTATCAAATTGTTCGAAATGTAAGAAAATATTTAGATAAAGTTTTAAAATTGGAGAGAGTAAAACTAATAGTTGTGAAAAAAGGAAGGTAAAGTTGTGGTAAAAATGGTGACATTGAAAGTGAAAAGTTTCAATGGAGATGACAATGAATTTTTGAAGAAGAAAGAAGAAAGAAAGAGGAAAAATAACAAGGAAAAAAAGTTAAAATAATAAGAAAAATAAGAAAATATACTTTATAATAAGATACTTGTAAAAATACAATTATATTAGTTATTTTAGGTTACTCACTCTCTTTGAGAGAGTGCACACACTCTCTATGTTATGTGGACAAAAAATGATGTAATAATATCAGTTCAAAATTGTTTAGTGGGGTAATAGGATGCCCGCATAGTTAATGTGTCTTTTTGAAAATTCGGGATAAGTTTAGGTCTCACTTTATGTCTTTTCTCTAACAAAAATGATTAATGGTTCTCATTTAAATGCACAATAAGAAAATTTCTACATATACCTTAAATTGATATCTATACTTCAAGTCCAACACCCATACAATTCTAAATGCTTCATGGAGGAAAAATTCTATAATGGAGAAAGAAAAGTTCAGATATTGCAAAGAAAGTCCTCAATGCTCTGAAAAGAAAATTGTGTTATTGTTAGAGACAACATATCAACATAAGACTATAAGACTGTTCACTGTTTAATACTACACATATATTAAATTTACTCTCTTTTTTTCCGCTGCTATTTTTTCTTCTTGATTACCAATTTTCAGCTTTTTTTTGGTTATCCTCACTTGCAACTTCTAACTCTCTTATCTTCTCACATTGAATTGTGCAATTTTCTTAATTCGATTTCCTATTGTGAGCTTCCATCTTTGTAAGTTGATTCTTAAATAGCATTAGGAAATGACTTTTTGAATTCAAATTTTAATTTTGAAATTGATTTCTATATTAAAGTGATGAATGACTTTCCAGATCATAACTTTTCAAATTCTTCCATCATGAGATTTATGATTATGATTAAAAGCAGTATCAATGTACTCATTTATCAAGAAAATGATAATTTAATTATTAAAGGGCTTAAGGACTTCAAATTCTACCATTATGTAAGTAAAATATTTATATTTAATTTAGTAAAGGGGTAAAATGGTAATTAACTTTTCACTTTGGAGCTTCCACTTATAATCATATATGATATGATGATTTGTTACTAATTCTACATTTCAATATCATGTGGCACGAAAAAAATTAAACATATTATTGCTTTTTATAAACAACCAGATACTACTCTGGTAGGTGATGATCAAAATGGTAATAAGTGTGGAGTTTTATCCAAAGCTGTTGTAGGAAAGCTACCAACTCATCCGGATAATCAAGAACCATTTGTCGAGCAAAACAACATTCAAAATAATTTCAGTGCTCAGTTTAGTTAGCTAAATTACTATCGATATAAACAACTAACTTGGTCTTGAAAATTAAATCACTTCCTCAATTGAATTGATGGAGCCTTTGACATTGCTTCAGTGATAAATAAGATTCAATTTTTTTTCTTTCAAAATTTGGTTTGATTTGGGAAGATGAATTAATTGGTTAGCAAGAATGGATTAGTGGGAATCCTAGTTGACATCTTAGGTGGAGGAATTAGTTCATTAAAAATTGGGAAAGGCTCAAATATGCCATCGAACTTTCAGAAAAGACTCATTTATGCCATCCGTTAAAAGTTTGGTTTATCTATGCCATTACCGTTTAAGAAAAGGCTCATTCATGCCATTATTTTTTAACGGTGGTTTTGCAAAACCATTTTTTACACGTGGCCAATTATAATTCGGCCACATCATTATTTTTTTTATAATAAAAAATCAAAATTCTGAACAAACATTTTAACGGTGGTTTTGCAAAACCATTTTTTACACTTGACCAATTATAATTCGGCCACGTCATTATTTTTTTATAATAAAAAATCAAAATTCTGAACAAACATTTTAACGGTGGTTTTGCAAAACCATTTTTACACATGGCCAATTATAATTCGGCCACGTCATTATTTTTTTAATAATAAAAAATCAAAATTCTGAACAAACATTTTAAAAAATGGTTTTGCAAAACCACCGTTAAAAAATAATGGCATGAATGAGCCTTTTCTTAAACGGTAATGGCATAGATGAGCCAAACTTTTAACGGATGACATAAATGAACCTTTTCCGAAAGTTAAATGGCATATTTGAGCCTTTTCCCTTAAAAATTTGGAATGTTAACTCTTGAGGGATATTTGTGGTCACATGAGATAACGGTAAGGGTTATTTTGATCCCAAAATACAATGAAGGGTATAAGTAATCTATTTCGCATAGTTCAGGACAATTTGACTCTTTTCCGTTTAATTAATTATTAATCGAACACGTGATCTTTTATTGGTCTACATAAAATACTGACCTGATTTATCCACAATTCAATATAAAAAATGTTTTAAATTAATATGGCTAGGTGATACAATTATTTTTTCATATCTCGACTCTCGTATTTTTTATACCAATAAAGAAAGAAAAGAGTGATCAACAAATTAAGATGAAGTGAGTATTCTGCTGTATAATTCTTCTTCTGCTCTGCTCCCAAGTTGTAGGTACATACAATACAAGTTCTATGGATTTTTTTGGTAGCCTAGGCAAGGGTGGATGTAGAGGAGATAAGTGTGTTCACCCGACCTCTTAGCAATAAATTATACAATGTATTCCGGAATCAAAATGCGGTGCTTTTGGAAGGGTTTATATGGGGGATGAAAGTTGATTCCAGAGAGTTACTCACTGGCATAGTTGGAGGTAAAATTTCCGCTTTAACTGCTTCTTCTTTGTCAACTTTTTTTTCTTATCACTGTTGGAAAAGCAAATATGTGTTTATGCTGCTGAAATTTGGGATTTTCCAAAATGAATGTTTCTTTTGCTGCTAATGGTGCTTCAAAGGGAAGTAAGAGATTTTGATTGACCTAATAGCTTAATGATGTTCCTTATCCCTTTAGGTAGGGTGTGGGGACCAAAATTGAGTTAAATTGTTGCATAAATATTAAACTAGTTAATTATGGATTGCGTTTGATAAAATTGAGAATGTTTTTATTGATGAAATCAATTTCTAGTGTTTCGTTACATAGAATTGTTATATTTTTCACTAAAGGTGATTGATTTCCATCACATATGAATGAATTGTTTTTGCCTTTCAAATTGTGGTTTAGTTCAGTTAACAATTGGATGTCGTTCATAGCTTTTCACATCAAAAGTATCACCAAATATTCTCCTCATACTTTATATTCCACCTTGTACAATCATCATATGTCACTTACTATTTTACCCAACAAAATATGGGAAATGATCCAAAAATGATTTCTTAAGACAAAATTTAAAGAAGAAATTTCCCAATGCCAAGTACATTAGTTACTTTTTCCCTGATAAAGGACTTTGTGAGTTTTACATCAAGGATCCTGGCTTCTTGCTTTAAGAAATTTCAGTGGGTGCAATCTGAGAAATCAAACAATTGTAAGAATCTGACTCATGTTTGGGGAGCTTGAAGAAGAACTGGATATTTTTAAGAATCACTCCCATTCCAACATAATCGTTAGCATGTTTCTATATTGTCTCAACTCTCAAGTTAGGTAAGGTGTGTGATGAAGGTTGTTTTACTGTTCTATTGCTTTTTGCTTCTTAGAGATCCCGTTATTTCCTTTTCAACTTGCTTTGAAATGTTTTTCCTTGTGTCGAGGGTCTACCGGAAGCAACCTCTCTACCTCCCAAGCAAGGGTAAGGTCTGCATACATTCTACCCTTTTCGGATGCAACTTTTGGGATTACACTGGGTATGTTGTTGTTGTAGTATTGTTTCTCAGACATATCTGAGAACTGCAAGGAGGCATGATCATTAAATAAATTGCTGGAATTTGTTCCTGGGGGGTTCAATCTTGTCATTTTTGGGAAAATTTGGATCTTTCCCTGAATCTATAAGTGCTTGCTACTATTCTCGCTAAATGAAATAAGGGAGGTTAAACACCTTGTTTTGTTTCTTTTTCTTACTTATTTAATAATAAACTTATTCTTGTGGATTGTTTGGCTGATAAATTAGTGAACATCAACACCTTTCTGTGGTCTTTTGCTTTCCATCTGTACCATTAGTTGTTTATTTCCATATGCCTTAACATGATGCAACTGGAACTAGAACATATGCTTATTGGAACACAATGTTGCCTTTTAAATTCCTGAAATCTTCTTGTTCCATCTGCTGTTTGGCAAATCAGGTTATAAGAATGTATACCATGCAATTATTATTAAGGACTAGACTACTTGCACGGGAATGGAATTATGCACAGAGATATTAAGGTAATTCTTTTATTCAGTATGTTAGTTATTGGATATTCTAACTTGCTTTACTCCATTCACAAATCTCCATTTCATACTGAATCCAATGAGATGTGTGCTTTAATTCATCTAGGGAGTAAACATACCAGTTTACATTAAAGGCTGCATCAAACTATCTTTGAATTTGGTGTATGAAAGAAGGTTGTTGAATTGGTACGGGTATTTCTGGCTTCGCTGCCTTATTCATTTTGTTTTTTCTTCTTGAGATATTTATTGACAACTGAATTGTCAAACTGTTTTAGGCTTGCTATTATGACCGTTACAAAGTCAATGAAGGGTACGCCATACTGGATGGCTCCTGAAGCTATTCTGCAGACCAACCATAGCTTGTCAATTGAAGTACAATTATCAACTTATTTTTTCTTATCACCTAAAGCCATGAATGTTCATAAATATTAACAGTCTAGTGTAAATGCCCTTGCTAGTAGTGGTTTTTTGTTTGGGGGTGGGGGTGAGGTTGTACATCATATTATCCTTATAAGAATGGAGGACCCCTGACCCATATTTCACAATTAGGTGGTCTACATTTCTGTGCTAATCTTCCACCCTCATGTTTCAATGCCTGGGACACATATGTCACTGAGGTTTTAGTTAACAGCTTGAACTCCAAATATGATTCCCATAGGCATCACAGTTAATAGTAGAATTGCATCATCAGAGGCATTGCACTGCTAGTTATCAACTATTAGGTTCTAAACCTTCATAATTATAAAAGAATGCAGGGCATAAATAACTAGTTCATCAACAAAACTTGTCTGGTCCAAACTCCAAAGTGTTTGACTGACAAGTGATAGAAAGTACAACATGTTTGAAGTTTCTTGTATTTTTTTGAAGTTTGATTAAACTAGGAAGTACTAGGACAGTAGGGCGTAAGCCTACACTTTTAGACTTCATTGGTAACCATATTTCAAAAGAACTTTGAAGGAAAATTTTGACTGTTCACTTCTTATTCTTGTTTTAGGTTTTTCTTTTCCCATTCAAATGAAAAGGAGCAAGGCCATTTAATAAGTCTGAATAAATCTGAATGATTAAGATTTATGACAAAATGAACTCATTTGTTTTTATTAAGATTAAAACATATGAGCCCCCAAGGCCTAGCTCAAGTGGCAAAAGGTGGAGGATTTGTGGCTTAGGTCGCAGGTTCAAGCCCCACACCATGCAAAGCGAAGCCCGGTATTTAAGTGGAGAAGGGTAGAGGGGCGGGCCCATTATCCACCGAGTTTAGAAGGCTGTGATTGGTCCAAAGGGCGGGTCACAGACGGATTTCTCGGTTATCAAAAAAAAAAAAAAAAACATATGAATCTAAATATTAAGATGTACATTAGGATATAGAAGTATGATTCCTAATACATATCTAAATATTAAAATATGAATACTAAATAATTTAAATTGTTTGTCTTCTCAACATCTGAATGTATAGAAGTTGTCTTTTATTTAAAAATTACCCCCTCTGTCCCAATTTATGTGACACAGTTTGAACTTCGAGAGCCAATTTTGAATTTTGATCGTTAATTCGTACATGCAATCTTTATGTTTTTATAAATAAAATTTACATTTTTGAGAACTACGTAAAAAGTACTACAGATCACAATAAGTGACAATTCAAAATATTTACAAGGTGTATGAAAAAATTTGTGGTCCAAAAGAAGCTCATTTAACTTTCAAAATCCAGAAAATGTCACATACATTAGGATAGATAGAGTAATAAATATAAAATTCATATAAAATACTAAATAAATGTAATACTACAAAAATAGTTTTAAGAATTTATAGTTGTTGTGGGTGCCGATTAAGAATGGTGTTGACTAATGGTGGTGGTTGTAGGTAGTAGCTAGAGATAACAGTGGACTTGTAGTAGTGGTTAACGATGGTTGTTAATTGGGGTGGATGATAGTGATAGTTTATGCTAGTGGTGAATGATGATGCTGGTTGGTTTATATATAGTGGTGACTGATGGTCACCCAAGGGTGTGGTCTAGTGATCAATGAAGTGGTTGAGAATCGTGAGGTCTCAGGTTCAAATCCCAGCAAAGACAAAAATATTAGGTGACTCTTCCCATCTGTTCTAGCCTTATTGGGACAGAGTTACCTAGTACCTGTTGAGAAAATATATAGTGGTGACTGATGGTGGTCATCGTTGTCGATAGTGATTGGTGGCTATTATATGGTAATGATAGTTGATGGTGATGACTATAAATGGTGGCTAGTGGTTATGACAGTTGGCTGTGGTACACATAGTAAAAAAGCTACCACATCACTGGAAAAGTTGACTAAGGAAGCAAACAAAGCTGAACAAACAACTAAGGCTCTTGATTTTGTACCTTCGGAAATTGTGGTGCCTTTAAGTAATGAGCAATTAGTTGGTGAAAAAGAAACACATGAGAGTAGCGGTGAACAATCAGGCAAAGAAGAAAAAAAATTGTGAGAGTGCAACTGAGCAGTCGTGTGAAGAAGAAGATAATGACAGAACTATGATTGATGATTTGAAGAAAACTTGATCATAGTACAAGTGAGGATTCATCTAAAGGAGAAGAAGAAAGAAATGAGAGCACATCAGCAAAAAATTTGGTTGAGGATTCAGCGGCAGGCGGCAGCTACATTAGAAAGAATAGAAAATAGATAAAAACAACATGATTAAAAAAGGATGCCCAATTAGCAGCTGTTGCAAGGTCTAATAATGATGTTGGTTTCTATGATAATTTAAAAGGTACTGTATACTCCAATGATGACTGTGATCCTGAGGCTCTTTCAGTTGCAGTAATGTATCAAGACTATTGACATGAAAAGTATGGATTTTAAGACCCACTTGAACGTGTCTATGCCTTATTATTCATGGGTCACTGTGAGTGTCAACTTTGGAACTCAATTTGTTGAGTTTAAAAATGTTTTGATCAGTGAGGGTATTAAGAAGGATATTATAAAAAACTTGTTTTGGTCGCTTTTTAACCTTGAACAAAGATATGAAGCTACAACTCCCACTGAAGCTGATGCGTAGCCTTCTTCGTCTCAGAGTCTTTTGTGAAAAGAAATAGTAGATTTGGTGTGGTTACAGTGACTTGCGTATTTGTTTTGGGATCAATGTATTCGTTATAATGATTGGACTCTTATGGCATTCTCTAACCCCCCCCCTCCTTTAGTTAGAAATTAACAAAGATTGGGAAAAAAAAAAAAGGAGGTTGATATAGTGGAGAAGTCTATTGAGCTTATTTAGAATAGAAATGATCCAAAGCTGACAAAAAAGTGAACGATGGTAGTGAGCGGTTCGGTTCCTGCATAATATATTATGTGCAAAAGATACAAAAAAAGATAGACACCAACTTGTAAAAGATGGCTTTCGATTCATATTCATGGGAATCAAATAAGCTTCAATCTCACTATTGAATATCTTTTACAAGAATTGAGTCCATCCAAGATCCAATAGAAAGGTGATCTCCTTATACTCTTGGATGAATTCAGTTCTTCTAAATGATATTCAATAGAAAGATTGAAGCGCATTTGAACCACCATGGATATGAAAAGAATACATTTTTATTCGACACCACTTTTAACCAGTCGATGATTATCTTTTGCACATAATATGCTATGCAAGAACCAAACTATGCTCACTGCCACCTTTTGTTTTTTCATCATCCTTTGATTCCTTATCTTTTCAATGAGTACAATAGACTTCCCCACTTATCAACCAAATTTGCACCCTCATTTTCAAAATTTCTGCTAACTGTTGACAAAGAGGTGCAGGGAGGGGAGAGTGACATTGAAGTCTAGTCATGACAATGAATTTGTTAATGCCAAAACAAATAGGCAAACCATTATAGTCATTCTAGATCTTCTTTTTCTTTTCACAGAAGACTCAGCAAAGACAAATGCTATGCATCAACTTCAATGGAAAGAGTTGTAGCGCAACATCTTTTTTGAAGTTTAAAAAGTGACTAAAACATGTTTTTCTAAATTTCTTGTCAACACCCTCACTGATCAAAACCTCTTTAAACTCAGCAAACTGAGTTCTAAGCAGACTCTCGCAGTGACCCTTGAATCATAAGGCCCAGACATGTTTAAGTGGGGTCTTAAACCCATACTTTTTGATGTCAATGATCTTTACGTATTACTGGAAGCAAAAGAGACTCGGGATCACTATTATCTTTTGATGATTACCCTTAGAATTCTTGTTCTTCCGCTGAATCCTCACTTGTTCTATGCTCAATGCTTTCTTCTCTAACTTTGATTACCACCTATGTCATCTGTTTTCATATTCTTCTTCACCTGAACACTCAGTTGCAAATCCACCACTTTTTTTTCTTCACCTGATTGCTCATTACTACTCTCATGTGTTTCTTTTTCACCAATCAACTGCTCATTTCTTAAAGGCATCACAATTTCCAAAGGTACATGACCAAGAGCCTTAGTTATTTGTTCATCTCTGTTTGCTTTCTTAGCTAGCTTTTCAATGCAAAAGTCCTAGGGATCGCTATTATTTACATTTCCAAAGGTACATTTGCTCAATTCCTGTTTTACATTATAATGATATGATATTTTCTTGCAAAGAACCTTGTTTTAAAGAAAGCCCGGGATTGAGCTAAAATATCTTTTTAAACTACAATTATACATTTACACAGGCCCAAGTTCTGATCATTCAATAGAATATAATAAAAATCAAATAATGCACAAACTAAGATATAGCAGTTAAGTACAGGCCAAAACTCAATTATAACAAAAATCAAATAATGTGACCAACAAAAGTATGAAAACATGGAGCACAAAGGACAGTTTTCAGGACCTCGCAAGCATTTACTTTTCCTTTGTACGGATATTTCAAGTCTTTTGCTTTAGTCATCTCCTATTTTACTTATAGAAAATCTAAAGATGTGCTTATGCTGTAGAGTCAATCCTGACACGAGAGTTGTTTGGAAAGCTTGTCTCACTCATGATAAACTTCAATGAAGGGGTTTTCATCTATGTTCTAGGTGTTTTCTATGCCATCAGGAAGCTGAAATCAATGGGCATCTTTTCTTGCATTGTTCATTTACCAGACAACTATGGCAACTTTTTGCAGCATTAGCTCAAATTGTTTGGGTGATGCCCCAGAGTACGTTTGACCTAATATGTAGTTGGAACAATATACAAGGAGAAACTTGTCACAAAGAGTGGTGGAAGATTGTTCCAGCTTGCATATGGTGGACAATTTGGAAAGAGATGAATGAAAGATGTTTTGAAGGCAGGTGCAGTTCAATCCAGAAGATCAAGAGCTCCTTCATTTCTCTTCTCTATTTTTGGTGTAAAGAAAAGTTAGTTGATGATGTTGAATCATTACTAGACTTTATGGCTTCTTTGTAAGTTCTGTTTGAGGCTGTATCTGTAGATATGATATACCAGGCCTTTTTTTTAGGGTGCTGATGAATATAACATGTTACCAATTTCAAAAAAACGAGAGCTGCCGAAGCTGGTTTGAAAGATGTTTGCAAGTTTAGCAGTGAGAGGTGCTCTAGTGTGTAGTCGGAGAACTTTTTGAGGTAAGAGTAACTTTGGAATCAACCAATCTCAAAAAAAAAGAGGAACTTTGGAATCATGGCAAGTTTGATAATGAAAAGTGTCCGTAGATGATGATATTATGTTTTGATGCATCTGTGAAGTTTGGTTCATATTTTCTTTCCTGTGATGGTATTACTATATATATAGTTTCCCTTTTTCTCTGTAAAGAATATGTTTGTGTGAATGACTAAGTGAACTAAAGTTGTATCTTTATATTTTCTTGAACATAGAGTTTTAACCCTATCTGTGAACCTGGTGATGATTGGTCCTGCAGATGTGATGAATGTTTGAGTCGACAAGAAGTTGAGCAAACATTCTTTATAGTCAAGCTTCTAAGAAGCCTGGTTATAGTTCCACATGTCATACAAAAAGGATAGATGCATTCACTGTTTCATGTGACTTATCAGCAGCTGAGGATGATGATTTAACAGTCATAAGTTAGAGCATAATTCCTGGGTGTGAAAAGGTAGTTGTTTCGTCAATGTATATTATCTATTAATAATTTCACCAGCAATGAAACTCAAATGACTTGGACTTTCAGACCTATTGTTCTTCTATAAGGGGAAATACTGTTGCTTGTCTAGTGTTATACATTGCTGAACATCTCTTGGCGGTAGACCTGAAGAAGTTAAAAGCACCATTATGTGGAGAATTCTACATTATTGAATGCCTCAACCAGTAAGTCTACCAACAATAGCTAAACCTTCATCCTAATTTGTTTGGTATTGCTTATGTGAATCCTCTACTTACATTGTGTTCTATTCTTTTGCTAAATTGCATGAATTCAAGAGATTATAGGTCTATTTAGATAACTTTCCAACATGTATCTTAGGTTGTGCGTAATGCAAGTTATTTACCCAGAATACAACTCCATTAGCATCTAACATCAACTTGAAAGATGCCAAGACTCAACATTATGTGCAATGACGTAGATAGCTCAGAGCCACCGACTGAACTTTAATATGTTTCTTACCATCTAATCTCAGTCTTTACTTTCTTCTATTCTTGCATAATGATTTCATGAAGGGTGCTAGAGTTCATCAGAGTTCTTATTAATTTTAATTAGTTCTCATAATCTTATCTTATCCTGTAATATGGTTGATAGTGATTGCAAGGAGTGATCAGAATTGTACTTACAACTGTCATGTATAATCGGTTGTATCTTGTGATCAGTGATTTTCTGTGTTTGGTATAAAAGTGTGATATTTGCTGATTGCACTCATTTCTTTGACCTTTTATTCATGTGCTATCATAAAGTGACTGATTGAATTTAAATATTTATCCATCCTGTAAGCTCCTTCCCTGAGATTTCATTTGCATTTTGCCGAAGCAACTTCCTTGATGAGAACTGTTTGATGGAGAAAGAAACTCCCTTCTTCATCAATTGAACAGGATTGACAAACATTATCCTCGTCTTAGCAAGTTGTTACTGATGATGACTCTTTTTTAATCGAGATATTCCATCAACTAAACAATTTTGGCAAATGCCATTCTTGCATTTTGCTTTCTTGGATGTCACTCTATTGTTCTCATTTTCCATGAAAACTTCTCCAACCATATGCTCCCGAACTCACATTGTGACGACATGCATTTTTGACGTATGACATTTCTAAGGTTCAAGATTTCATATTGCAGACATCATGCGTCAGGCTGTGAACCTCCAGAGGATTCAGTTCTAAATTGATGCAGAAATAGATCAAGTTTTGCATCTCCGGGGAGATAAATGTATGTATGTACGCACTTGAGTATTATTTTAATATTGTAGCGTGAGTATAATGTTCTGATGTTTCTCTCATTTTTCGATATGAGATTAGCCTAAAATGTCATGCATATTTGAAAGTTTACCACCCTAGAAGCCTGCAAGTTCTTATCCGTAACCAACTCTTGTCACCCTCTTATATTTCCTGAGTGTTACATTACATAAACCCCGTTTAGGGACTCAACCTCTTCATTGAGGTTTGCCTCACTATTACACTGTTGGAGTCCGTTTTTGATAACATATTGTCACATCCCAAGAAGACCGTACATATTATTTGCTTTTGCCCCTATTTGTCTATGCATTTTGTGTTTTATATAATGTATTTACTTTTCTCTGTTGAATTTGTTTAAAGCATCTTTCACACTCCTTATTCAAAAAATGCATCAACTTAAAAATGTGTTGGTCTTCCATTTTTGAACAGCCATCCGTCGCCGGGGGGGGGGGATGGAGTAAAATATCCATCCATATAAAGTTGCACAATAGGCAAGTATGAATAAGACAGAGCAGACGTTATCCCTTTTTTGAGAAAAAAGTATTTTGTTCATATAGAAATAGGGGTATGTAAATTAAGGTTCAAGAAAAAAAAGAAGGTATGATATACTTTTAAGTTTTCCAGAAAGTATAATTATAGGTTTGAATTGTTTTTAAAAACTTGAAACCAAAGTGACCTCATAAAAGCGAAATCTAACTAAATGTCTTTTAGATCATAATTCTTAAGTTGTTGGAGTAACTGGTAAAGTTGTTGTTATGTGATTAGGTGGTCAAGGGTAAAAGCTTTGGAAACAGCCTACTATGTACAATTAGGCCCTCCTGTCTAGAACCTTGTGCATAGCGGGAACTTTAGTGCACTTTTTTTTTAGTCATAATTTCTAAAACTATTAGATTGAGATGAAATTTTTTTCACATGTTATCTGAGCCAAATTTAAGTAGCCCACTTTCTCTTATGATGTTCGATGTCTGTGGCTTCTTTTTCTTTTAAGAAAAGGGAAAAGAGGTACCCTATAACATCTTATTACGATTGGCTTTCTCAGATATCTTCCTTAATGCAATTAGAAAATACTGTAGATGATAAAATTTGTCCACCTCCTTTTTGGGTTGTTGACAAAGTCTTAGGAAGTATGCTATACACATAAGCTTTGTCAAAAACCACCACCAAGAAAAAGAGAGGAAAAAGAAAATATATATATTTAAATCTACTTTTGATGTCCAAGATAAGTGGGAATAGTAGATCTAAACTCATAATTTTAGAAATACGACAAGTTTGATATTAATAACAATAAATTTTGAATCAACCTTTGTTTAAAAAGATGAAGATGAAATTAAAAAAAGAAGTAGTTTGAATCATCTATGTAAAAGTTTCTAGAGAACTAAAAGGAGCGAAGCAATATTTCATAAAGTTTAACTTTTAAAAGTAGAAAAAGTTGTAGTTCAAAGATCTTCCCCTTTTTTCAATGAAGGAAATATTAAAGGATTATTAATTATCCTCTTTTTTATATTTATTTTAAAGTAATTCAACAATATAGAGATGTGACGATTTCATAATAGACTTGTTTTTTCAGTGGAGCACTTATTTCACATGCTAGTATTTGCTATTCCAAATTTCAGCTTTATTTTAAAGCGATTTTAAATTAACACACTGTTACAAGAAGAGGTTGTTCAGATGATAATTATCCTCCACCTTTAATTTTAAGATTGTGGGTTCGGTTACCAAGAGAGTAAAAAGATGATCTTTCGAAAGAGTAAAAAAGAGGCTAGGTCAAAGGAGATATTTTAGTATGAGGTTACAAGAATCTCTAGTCATATTATTACTTTAATTTAGATATCACTCGTGATAATAAAGGGAGGCAATCACTAATTGTCCATTTAACCAAAAATTCCAGTTACACCCCAAATTTTCCTGTTATTTGTTTGAAATTTTGAACCTATATATACATCACAATTCACAACAAAAGTTGTGTTTTACATCCTACTTTTATTCCCTTTTTGAATCCTGTCTTGTTGGATTCTATAACTTGTCTCTGTCAACTTCTATCGTATTCTAAAGAGTGAGTGTCATAAACATATTTTTCCTTTAAACTATCCCAATTTTTTTTTAATATCTGAACTATTAGGTTTGTGAGTTTTCTATTTGAATTATCATTAAATGTTTATCAAGACACAACTCAACTATCAATTGTTCACTTTTCCTAGTTGAACAATGATGATATTTCAAATAGGAAAAGTAAACAATGGATAGTTATAGTGTTTTTCTAAAAATATTTTATGATAGTTCAGATATTAATTCACACACATGATAGTTTGATATGAAACTAAAAAAACAAATGTTCACACACTTAATTCATTATATGATTTTTATGGTTTATGACTAAGTGTTTGATATCCCCTATTGACCCAACTAATCCGATTTTGATTTGCATAAAGCCTTATTTTTTTCAGACAAATTAAATTCACTGATATGTATTAGATTGCAAATTTCTTAAATACAGTATACACACTATCTTACTGGCCTAGGAAAGAGAGTGGCCCAAATCTTTTGCAATTTGACATTACCTGTCGGCTGTGACATTTGTCTCAACCAAATAAAAATTAAAGGCTTAAGTCATCTCCGATCCCTTAAAGTTGTCTGCATAATTCACTTAGACACCTCAACTAGGACTGGTACCTATTGAACACTTTTATCTATCTAAAATCTGTTCCTATTAGACCTTTTTCGATAATCAATAAAAAAAGTAAAGTGTGTGTGATACACTTGCTATGATGTGGCAAAATTGACTAATTAAAAGATGACATGTGTCACTTGACCCCAACAACTATGAATTTTTTTATAATGTTTTAAAAAAAATGAAAATTGCAAGGAGAAATCAAGAGGACCTAAATTAATTTTATCGAATTATTTGATATTCTTTTTAAGTTTAGTGGGTTTATAATTTAATTTGAATGGTGATAATTATTCAAAGGTGACCGAAAATGGAGATGGAACCTCGATTTACTTTTTTCATCCCAATGTTTAAAAATCTGCTTTCGTTATTTTTCTTGCAAATTCAGTTACTCGATTTAGTTTTTTTTTTTATGAATATTGAAAATAAATAGAAAAGAAAAAAACAAAAATAAAAAATGGAGATTCTTTAGTTGTCCTTGAAAATTTGAATTTGGGGAAGAAGATGACTTGAAGGGGATAGGGGTGCTTTTTCTTTTTTGGATTAAGAATTATTATTTTTAAAAATATTAAAAAATTATCTTAATTTATTTAAATTCCAAGTGTCAATTAAAGAAGAAAAAGTGTAAGTTTTTTTGGACAAAATAAAAATAAAACAGAATTCCAAAAAATTTCACTTCTTTTGCCATATCAGCATTTTGTGTTTAATAGGTAATTTTTTAAACAATTTAAGTGTTCAATAGGTAACAGTCCTAGTTAAGGTGTCTAAATGAAATATGCGGACAACTTTAAGTGGATGACTTAAAGCCAAAATTAAATGTTCACACTCGTAAGTTTTGTGTCTTGATATTTTCATGCTACATGCTATAATATTCTTTTTGATATTTTCATGCTACATACATGCTATAGTATTCTTTAGTCTTTATATTAGATTTTTTAAGATCTAATGTTTCGCCATGTTGGGTGGTAATGTCCTACTTTAAACTTTGATGGCGCCTAATAATGCTCCCAATTTTAGCATCATTTACGTTCTTTTGGTCCAACATTGAAGGTAGAAAATTCATCCAAGACTAATGCAGCAACAATGACGTTTAACAGACAATAGTACGGATAATACATAATTTCCTTAGTTTTGGATCGTGTCACACTCCAAAATAACCATGGATAAAGTCCTTTATGGATTTCGAGTCGGAAATAGAGTTGTGGCTTATTCGATGCTATATCACAATGTATTCTTGGGTATAGCTGTTCACGAAAGGTGGCATGGGACATTTCACATTTGTCAGCGCGGGAGTATTACATCGGAGCAAGAGGTCAGACGAGAGTTGAAAATAATTACTCTACTGCATATAAGTTAGCCTATTTGGCCAAAAAAAATAAAATATATCCAATGAACTCTCACTAAGTGGATCTGGGAGGGTAGAGTGCTATCAGACCTTATCATTATCTTGTGGAGGTGGTGAGTCTGTTTCCGAAAGACCCTCGATTCTAGTGAGTCAAACTCAAGTAATAGAAGAAGAAAACGATGAAAGAATGCATAGCTGTGAAATAAAAAAAGCAATATACAGTCGACAAAAGAAGCAATATATAACTGTAACAAAATATTATGATAATTGAAACTCAATAAACAACTTAAACAATAGACACCAAAGCAAGAACTATACAAATATAAGACTAGTACTATGACAGGTACTAACAAGCCTAAACCTTCACAGGTAAGACACTCTATCCCTACTAACCTTCTACCCTAAAACGCGATCTCCACTCCTTCCTATCTATTTTGGCCTAGGTCGCAAAGACTAAAAGTGACCAAAATTAAGTGCTAATTCTTTTTATTATTTTTTTAAAAAAAAAAACACATTAATTAATAGAATGAAGGTGTTTAAATTTTTGTTAAGAAATAAGTGCTTTTAATAGTAGTGGAGATTATATTTCAACTTATCACGATACAAAATCACTCAAGTTGTGATGACAATTGACACCTACACCCAGTGGCGTAGCCTGACATTGTACGAAGGGTGTCCATAAATTTCATAGCTAATAAAAATAATTTAATGAATGAGTGCCTTTAAATTTTATAAATCAAACTACGTAACATTAATGATTAATTTTTTTAATTAAAAAATATATCAAAAATTTTAAAATCAAACTACATAATATTTAGCTTTAATGTTTCATGTTTATTTGCTAGGAAGTGAATATGCAAAGAAAAAAGAGAGAGACAAAATTCAGTTTAGAGTGAAATAACTTTTATGCTTCAAGATTTCACGAACCTCTAATGACTAATAACGAGAAATGAAAAATAAAGATTAGAATCAAATGTGTTATATTAAAAGAAATTATATATGAAATCTTTTCACTTTTAGTAGCTTTACGGAATAAATAAATAAATAAATAGGATTTGCATATTAACTTTAATTAAATAATTACTTTTAAATTTTATTTAAATTTTTAATGAAAAGAAAAAAAAATCAAAAGTCAAAATAACAGATTTATTAACTATGATCAAGAAATTAATTAGGAGCTCTTTTGAAAATGTAAAAAAGCTCAGTTAGGAGAATCGATCACACATGAAATCACTGAGCTAAGAAACTTTATTGTTTTTCAAGGGTGTCCAGAATGTGTTATTTAACCATTTAAAGTATCATTTTCTTATAAATACGATGTAATTTTCCAACAAAGGATAGGATGTCCGATTGGACACCCTAAACTAAGGATAGCTAACTCCTGCCTACACCTCAATCTTGTAGGCGTATCAATTTAAAGTTTTAGCTTATTAAAAGACATGAAGTGAACATTTAAAAGCAATTACAAGTCATAAAATGTGTACATTTCTAAGAAATCGTAAACACGAAAGTAACACATAAAATTTCTAAATCTGACAAAATGATTCCAGAGCTCTAAAAAAGTAGAAAATCCAAATATGAAAATATCAAATAAACACATATAGAAATGTGAAGTCCAAATGCAGCAGGTCAACCAAGTAGCTCATGACCCGGAATCTGTGTATATATCAATCTCTCTAAGACACGTGCAACAAGTGTAATATGAGTACAAAAAACAACGTATACTCGATCCCAAAAAGATAGTGGCAAAAGTGGAGCTTAAAAATACTTGTTTCACCCTATACAATTCATATGATATCAATAGATCATAAAAAAGGAAATAACAGTGCAAGTAATCAATCCATCAACTTAGCAATTAAGCATAGATGCAACATATGGAATGATATGCACAAATAACCGTAAATTGATCAACTATGCAACATAGACTCTATACCACAACTCAACACTGTATATTACTAACACAACTTGTTCGCACACTGACTCGGTTAGCTTGTTACAACCTTCGCATTTCCTGCTGAGATCTCAAGTCTCCAATAATAATTAGTCATCCATGACCTTGTTTTTTTTTTAAAAAATAAGCTCGCTTTTATAATTTAACACTTGAAAGTAGTATTTTAAAAAAATATTGATCAAATACAAATTACTAACGAAAGAACCCTTCTTAAATAATCATATAACTCAATTCAAACTCCCAGTCTATACTTTTTAAAAAGCACTTGTAATTAAAATATACTGTGAAGTCTGAATACTCATCTTTTTACCTTTCAAGGTAACTATTAGTGATACCAAAATTCCAAAATCAGTGAGAATATATATGTAAATGTTAAAACTGGGCATGTTCATGTCATGTGCACCTATTGTTCAAAATCCTTAAGCTAGGCCCTGCTAAATTATTGCACTTAACGTGATTCTGGTCCCATATTTGCTCTCTTTGGGTTATTCATACCTTTATATAAACTAACTGTAATAACAGTCACTAGCTCGTAGGTCTTTCGGCTAAAACTAACCCGTATATATTTTCTAAAATTGATTTAATATTATTTGATGATATTCATGTTTAAATATTTCAAAATTACTTTGGGCCAAAGTAAGAATAATATGTAGGGTGGTGAAGTCAGAGATTTCATTAAGGATGTCTAAGATTTATTATATATGTATGAAAAAATAATTTTTGATTCTATATATTTCGTATTATTTTTATATGCATAATATAATTTTTGTATAATTTACATAAATTTCATAGTGTTGACAGCTAATTACATTATTATCCTACTTCTTTTTTTCAAATTACAAAAGTCCCTTAAAATTTATGAATTTCGGATACATCACTAGACTTTCCAATACATTATTACTAGACTACCGAACACATCACTCGGACTTCTAGATTCATAGGCGAGAGGGGATAGGACATCCGAATACATAGAGGAGAGATGTATCAGAGAGGGGATATGATCAGGAAAGGAATGTATCCGAGAGGTGAGAAATGTATCCGAAAGGATAGAAAGGTATCAGCGAGAGGGAAGTTATGTATCCAAGAGGGGAGTTTTGAGGATTTGTTAAATGGTAAGGAAATTTAGAGATTATGAATTTGAATAATTTTTCAGCAAATAGTGTCTGATTGCCCTAAACTATATATGGCTACCCATTGGGCCCGCTAAGTACATATGATCGATTCTAGCTTAGCACTTTCTTTGATCTATTTTTTTTTTTTAATGTTAAATCTGTGTTATAGACATCTTAGATCCACGTGAGTATAATGATGCAAGTAGAAGATATATAACAACATAATACTAATATAAAGAGAGAGACATAAAGGATTAAAAAAAATGGATTAAAAAAAAAAAATAGAAAATGATGTGTTCCAAAGACAAAAACTTTAGGAAGTAGCCACCCATAAAGGGTTCCTCCAATCACAAAATGTCTTTTTCCCTTGCCTTCCTTCCTTGCACCTACTTACCCTTTGACAATTCACTATTCCAATTTCAGCCTCAATATCATAATTATTTCCATCCATGTCCCTTTTCATGTACAGGCCATTTTCTTCTTCCTCCTCTTCCTCTTCCTCTTCCTCTCCTCGTTCTTCGTCATCGTTAATTTCACGTTCAAATACGTCGTTTTCAGCTTCCAATTCTCCGTCCTCTTCATCGATGGTCGTTGGAACAGATTTTTCATCATTCAGAAAACAGAGCCTAAGTCTGCCATTACTTCTTTCAGCATGAAAATAGGTACGTATTTGCGGGGTCTCAACTGCTTTAATGACTAATCTACCCCCTTCTCTGTATGGTCGACATTGAAGAGAATTCGATCCTCTTAACGTTGTTAAAAGAGGTGGAAGTTTTCGAGAGGTTTGAGTATTTTTATAACTCATCACCACCTTTTTGTAATTTGATTGCTCTGTTTTGAACTCTCGCGATGAAAATGAGAAAATGTTGTTGTCAATGGCTTGATCAGTTCCTGTTTCACTTCCCAAATTTTCAGTACATAATGCAAGGCTATGTTCATTAAGCCTGTGTATGTAAGAGTTTTCCATTTCCTTCGAATAATTGATGGATGAGAGATTTTGAACAGAACTCCAGCATTTTTCGTTACTAG
The DNA here is from genome assembly GCF_019186545.1 of Solanum stenotomum. Lineage (NCBI taxonomy): Eukaryota > Viridiplantae > Streptophyta > Magnoliopsida > Solanales > Solanaceae > Solanum > Solanum stenotomum. Next base: position 17,730,087 of record NC_064289.1, on the reverse strand, counting down.
TATTGATATTTTCTACTATAGTAGTTGGGGTTGGTACTTTGAGCTTCAGTGTAGTTGTTTCAATGATATTCGAGTCAGAATATGACTGGAAATCTTGATAAACTATAGTTGACATTTTGTGGAATTCTAAAAGAATTTTTTTAAGTATGAATTTTTTTGCAGTTTTTTTCTTCTTCTTTGTTTTTGTGAAGGACAAACAAAGAATGAAAGAAAATGAGGGGTTTGGTCTTGAATTTGTAGTGCTCAAAAGTTGTCCATGGGTGTGTGCTGTGGGGGTGTTTGGGGGTGGGCGACATGGGAGGTGGGGTGCGGGGTAGGGCCTTCTTTTTTGCACCACTTGAATTGTACAACTGTTAATTGATGCCATACACTTAAAAAAAATAAGAATAATTTTCAAGTGAATGAAACATATTCAAGTGTACTATTTCATTCAATTGATTTATATTCCCTCCGTCCATTTTCGTTGGTTGATTATACTAAAAATAGTTACTTGTCCGGTTTATAAGTTAATAGATAAGTTATTACTTAAGTTTTTAATTTATCCTTATTATCACAAATTTATTACTCTCTCTTTTTTTTTTTTACTCGTTCGCTATTGTTATGACACACTCAAAGAAATAAATAAAATGAAAATGTTATTATATCACATTTTTAATATAATAAATCAATGCTCTAGTAATAACTATAATTAATAATAAGTATAAATTAAAAGTAAGTAATAAATTATCTTTTAATATTTAAAACTGGACAAATAAAAATAAATATCCATCTTTAGTGGTGAACAAGTAAAAATGGATGAGACAATATATCTAAAGAGTTATCATTCTATTTATTATTGTTTAAAAGTTATGTCAAGTTAATACTGAATCAGTAAAAATGAATATCAAAGAAGAAAAAAGAAATAGAAATTGAGTACTTTCTGCCGGCAATGTTATTATTTTTTTTTCGATCAATCAAATGTGGAGAGAGATGTTCTTTATGAGAATAGCCAAAAATGAGTCATATGTTTTTTTGTATTACACTATTACTGATAAGGATGCGTGAATGTTGACATTTACTCCCAAATTAAGCCACTTTTAATTTATATATCTACTATTTTACCAAATTAAATACTTACTAAATATCCAGAAGAAGAAAAAAATAAAGATTCTTCCACATAGTTTTGTACAGATAAACAACTCTTCAACAACTTTTGGTTTTAAGTTAAATAAAGTAATACATTAAATTAGAAAAAAAGATCATTCCTTCATGCATGATTCAGACTTGTTCATAGTCAACATAGGTGTTTCATGTCTATGTATCACCAAACACCACAGACCACGCTGTTTGAAATTTCTTGGAAACACCACCAAGCAGCTCGATGCGGAATCAGTATTTAAAATTAATGAATTTCTGATTTTAATTTATTTAAATTAATAATAAGTACATATTTTAAATTTTTGGGATAAATATAAATTTGAACCAAAATTACTGGCACTGAGTTTGACCGAACTCATTGCCGATACTCTCACCCTTCGCCATCGTAAGGAGCTAATAATAAATGAGATCTTTTTATTTTTAATTATAAGTCTCAAACCAGCCTTAAGAGTGAAGAAGTACATCTTATTTTAACGAATCATATATATCGACTACGCTCTCTTGATGCACGTTAGCTTACAATATGCCAACCATTGGTAGGAGGGCTAAATCTACAATTCCAACTTCATTGCCAGTGCAAAATTATACGGAGAAAACATGGACGGGAGGAAACAACATAAAATTAGAGGGTTCAATAGCTGGGAAGACTACATTGATCAATGATAATAGTATAATTGGTGGATCCGGCTCCTCTCCATTTCTCTTCTCTCCATTTCCCCCACGTTCCTATTTGGATTAGTGACACATGGCATAGGTTAAAATAAATGATTAAGATTTAGTTTTCCAAAGTAAACCACTAATCATGATTTAATTAATAAATACATTATATATTAAGTATTAAAATTATTATAATCTTACAATCTTAGTAACATATTATCTTGTCCATTAAATATAGGGAAAAAAAGTTCTCTTCCTAATTTTTTTTTACGTAGGATTTTTTTAAAATTTTCTTTTAGATAATCTTTTTATCATAATCTTTTATTAAAGGCATCTTGATCAGTGATTAATTAATTACCTAGAGATAATCAAACCATTTTAACAAACTAATTTTAATTTCATAATAAGATTAAGGGTACGGTGATACCAGGACGTACGATAGGTTAATTATAGTTTCTATACTTCTATTCAGTTAATTATTCTTATAATTAGATAAAAAGATTATTTAAAATAAAATTAAAAATAATAATCTTACGTACAAAAAAAAGTATTTAGGAAGAGAACTTTTTTTTCCTATATTTATGGACAAGATAATATGTTGCTAAGATTGTGAGATTATAATATTTTTTAATACTTAATATATAGTGTATTTATTAATTAAATCATGATTAGAGATTTACTTTGGGAAATTAAATCTTAACCATTTATTTTAACCTAAGCCATGTGTCACTAATCCAAATAGGAACTTGGGGAAAATGAAGAGAAGAGAAATGGAGACGAGTCGAATCCATAATTGGTGCTCTTTAGGTTTATTGAATTGTTTGATGGTACGATACTATTTCACAGTTATTATAAAAAGAAATTAAAATAAAGTAATTATCAAATATTTAGTAAAAGAGAAAAAAAATTCTTGCAAGTGAAGTAATTAAGTCCAAGTAGAATTCATTTCATTCTTTCCTCCGCACTTGTGCCTATTGACTAAACAAATCCACATAGTTTCCATGATTTGACTTTTGAGCCTGATCAATTTAAAGTATTATACACATCGGAATTTTATGGAACTTTATAAAATGAATTTAATTTTAATTTAGAGTTTCTTGAAAGTTATTCTACCCTAAATCCTACCTAAAACATATATAAAAGGTAGTATATTCTTTTGAAAAGACATTTTAAAAGTTTCATAAATTCATGAAATATTTATAAAAAGATCCACAAAATTATTTTATAAAGATCAAATAAATTTCAAGAAAATCCAAAGCATATCCTATGTTTGAGATATACATTATCAGTAGTCCTCAAATTATGAAAGAAAATTCGATGCAATTATAATTTATTTTCTGTTGTAAATCATTTTGGTGGTTAAATGGATGACCATAACTCCTTGGTTAATTTCCCTCCTTTATGAGTAGTAATGTTGTTGATAATGTGGTCAAATGGATGACCATAACTCCTAGGTTAATTTCATCCTTTATTGGTAGTAATGTTGTTGATAATATGGTTAATTGGATGACCATAACTCCTAGGTTTATTTCCTTCTTAATGGGTAGTAATTCTCAAGGTTTAATGTAATGTTTATGATACCTTTTGGTATTCCTCAATGTAATGCTATAAATAGTGGTGTTGAGAATAATGTTGAACACACTTGAAAGAAAAAATGTTAGTTTATATTATTCCTCTTGTCTTATAGTCTTCTTCTCTTCCTCTTTATATTGTTCTTTTGTCCTTAAGTTTTACAAGACGTTATCAGCACGAAACTCTAATAGCATTTTGATTTTTCCAAGTTAAGCTTCTGGTATGTATTCATATACTTAATTCTCATTATTAATCACTCTAATATAATATACTACATATTATGAAACGGTTAGGTGTTAAACAGTGTGTGTATATTTTTGGTAGTTAAACAATGGAAATATATAAATCCAAAAAGTTTATGTTCTCGCCTAATCATCAAGTGAATTATGCTATTTTAAATTAGTTAAATTTTAACTTTGTCTAGCAATTTTTCTAGAAATTATTTAAGTTATATGTTAGGCAGAATGTTCATTGCTCGGAAGTTTGATACTAACAAATTAAGTTAATAATTGATGTTACTTTATACAATAACATGTGTCATGTTATTATCATTGAAAAAAAAATGTTTTGTTAATTACTTGTGTACTCACTATTTATTTTAGTCTAATTTAATTATTTTCTATGATAGTTTTATCATGTCGAATTTATCAAAGCTTGAGTTCGTGGCACTTGACATTTCTGGAAATAATTACTTGTCATGGGTACTCGACGCTGAAATTCACCTTGACGCTAAAGGTCTTGGTGCCACTATTACCAACGGTAATACAACGTCGAGTCAGGACAAAGCAAAGGCAATGATTTTCCTTCGTCATCATCTGGATGAAGGATTGAAGGTTGAATACCTTACGGTGAAAGATCCACTTGAATTGTGGACAGGTTTGAAGGAAAGGTATGACCACCTTAAGGCAACGGTATTGCCAAGGGCTCGTTATGAATGGATTCACTTGCGGTTACAAGATTTTAAAACTATATGTGAATATAATTCTGCTGTATACAAAATTACTTCCCAATTAAAATTATGTGGGGAAGATATAAAAGATGAGGACACGTTGGAAAAGACTCTCACAACTTTTCATGCCTCAAATTTGGTATTACAACAGCAATACCGTGAAAGGGGATTCAAAAAGTATTCTGAGTTGATCTCATGCCTTCTTGTGGCTGAGCAACATAATACTCTTTTATTGAAAAATCATGAGGCCCGT
>NC_064289.1:17713289-17719485 GCF_019186545.1 Solanum stenotomum | reverse complement strand
TTGTCCAATTTAAAAAATCAAGAGATAATTTACCTTTTGTGTCTATTTTACCCTTGCTATTAAATATTATTTATCATCAAACATATTTTTCAAAATATTAAATTAATAAAGTCAAAGGATAATATAGTACTATCAAGTCAATAGTGGACAACTACTGTTGAACAGTATTTTTTTAGAAAATAATTTAGTGAATGTTAAATTTGAATCGTTAAGTTTGAGCAAAAGAAGGGTTATGAAATTATTTTCTTGCATAATATGCAAGATAGGTTGATAAGTTTGGGACACGTATTACTACTTCCCATATTGAATGATGAACACTTATAATAAACCATTTTTCATAAAGGTTAACTATAGCTGATTTGTTCATGTGATATAATAGACCTTAATTGCTTTAACGATATGGTCCAAAAAGAAGAAATAATAGGTGTAACGATATTACATTTTGAAGTTGTATTATGTCAAATTGGAGATTCGTGGCAAATGCTACAAAATCCAAATAAGCATTATTTTATTCGTAGAGTATACGTAGTAAGTAAAAGTTAAATATTGACATCAAGGAATAGCATTTTAATTCAATCAGCATTAAATTGACATCATAATGATAGTGTTTCTTGTTATAGTACTTGTCGGTTAATTAGGAAAATTTTTCCTTTTTAAAAAAAATAAAAATTAGTTAGGTGTTTGGAGTTTGTATTGAAGCTCCGATTAAATTCAAATCACGCATTATAGGGCTCATTCGGGGGTGGCTCACCCAATATGATTTTCTCTATACTCAGGATTCAAACTCGAGACCTTTAATTAAGGGTGAAATATTTCATTTGGTGCACCACAACCCATATTGTTAATTAGGCAAGGTTACCACTGTGCGGATCGTGAACTCCAATTCGAATTTTTAGAATTAAAAAAATCATAATAATGAGCATTTATCGTGACCTCAAAAATATCGAATTTCAAGAGTAGGGGCGGAGTGCACATTGATTCAAGGGGTTCATTCAAATTTCGCTTGGCACAAAAAAATATTTTATTAATTTTAACTTGTTTTTCTTATTTTCATTTTTAGTTCATTTAAAAAAGAATGTCTTTCTACTTTTATGATGACTCTTTAATTTCAACTTTCCACGATTTGATATATTTAAGACCACAACATTAATTAAAAAATATTTTGATACATTTGACATATCTTTAATTTAAGACCACAAGATTCAAAAGTGTTTATTTACTTTCTTAAACTATATCAAATACAAACAAGACAAACAAATTGAAACAGAGAAAGCACTACTTCTCTAGTTCATATTAAGTGAATTGTTATATCGTTTTTCATAGTTCAAAATAAGTGAATTATTCAAAGTTAAAAAAATAATTATTTAGACTTTTTTCCATATGTCCTTCATTTAATGAGGTTTAACTACTTTATATATTTTTAGGAGAATAGTTTGAAAATAATTAAAAGGATAATAGTAGAAAAAAACATTTAATTTAAATCCATAAACATTTTTTTCATAAGAGGTATATTATATCCTTAACAATTCACTTAATATAGATTAGAGGAAGTATATATATATAAATTTATTTAACAAAAAATTTGATTCTTCCACTTTAAGACACGAGACCAAAGAAAACAAACAGGCAGGTACCACGCTAGCTAGCTAATAGTACGGACGCTTATGCAAAGATATATTGCAAAAAAAAAAGAAGGTGTTTTATTTCCTTTTCAACAAATAAATAATAATAATAATTGGTATTAGTACATTCAAGATCTTCAAAAAGAAAGATGAAATCATCTTCCACTTAGCCATGCATCCCTTTTTTTGCTTGTCAACTGTGTGTTTACCAATTATCATTCATATATTGTACCTTTTCTCTTTTACTTTTTTTCCTTATTAATTGCTTCCTTCGTTTAAAATAGAATGAGTTTATTTTTTTTCTTAGTCTGTTACTTTAAAAAATGATTTTAATTTTTTACGTAGTATGTTTAAGATTAAAAAATCAAAAATTATTTGATATATTTGACATAATTTTAATTTAAAATCATAAAATTAAATTTTTTTATTTATTTTCTTAAATTTAGTGTCAAGTCAAACTAGATCATTCTTTTTTAAACGCCGGAGTAACTTAAGTTTGCTGGTTTGTGAATCATCCACTCTGAACCCCTAAGCTCCATGCCATGTGATATATGAGTAGATATTTCAGCAGTGATGACCTACCCAATAATACTTCTTGATCCGTTATAAAATGTTTTTCGATTTTGATTTGGCTCGAAATTTAAAAAGATAAAGAAATTTTTTAAATATTATGATATTAAATTAAAAATATATTTAAATGTATTAAAATGTCTTTTATTTTTGTGATCTTTAAACATGCCATGCATGCACGTGGAAAGAAAGAGATCTTTTTTAAATGGACTAAAAAATAAATTAAAATAAAACAAACAAATTTAAATGGGATAGATAATTGTTCTGAAAGAAGATCCTCTTATTAGTGAACAAATCAGGATTTTCACTAATAAAATTCATAATATAAAAAAATAAACGAATAAGTCTAGAAATTCAATATCTACTTTATATACATAAAATTTAATTTAAACTTAATATATACAATGAAATTTTTTGATATTTTTTTTTAAAAAATGAACCCCTAACGATATCCTAGATCCGTCCATACCTCGAGTTTCAATAGGAGGCTCCTTACCTTGAAAAAAGGAGTTGCCCAGGTCTAATCAAGATTCACTAAAATAATTTTAAAAAAAAAACGAAGTTGCCCTAAAAAAAATGTTTTTTTCTGTAGTTTTAGTATATGATGTGCTTTCATATATGTATTTATATATGCAGATATAAAATTTTAAAAATCTAGAAGAAAATAATGAAGATAAGCTATAGCTGGCAGCCTAAGTCATGAGCAACATTGCTCCCGGCTTACTTGTTCCTTTTACTATTGTTTAAAGAATTTCTTAGAAATGGCTAAATATTGAAGTGGATATCATGATTAAAATATGCTCACTTTAATCGTTTAAATTTTTAGATGATATTATTATATATTATATATATAAAATTATTTGGTCATACTTATGGCCATGGGATCACTAAAGTACTTTTCCAGGTTAATTTCACAAATGGTCACTTAATTAGTAATTTTATCTTAGAAAGTCATTCAATTTTATTTGTTTAGTAACACAAAAGTTACTAAATTAATAGTAATTAGTGTCATTAGTTGAGTGACGTTTGTGTTATCAAATAAAATTGAGTGATTTTATAAGATATAATAATCATAAGTTAAGTGACTTTTATGTGACAAAAAAGATATATTGACTGATTAACTGAAATAAAATTTAGTTGAGTAACCGACTTAACAAGTATGTGACGTTTCGAGCAACCCTTTACTGAGATATATAATATGAGACTGGCCTATCGGGGTCGAGTGATCTGAAGGGTACAAGGTGATTAGCTTCTACTGTTATTACTACCTCTCTATTTTCAAAAGTATATAGAAAATAAATAAATCCATTCGAACACCGATGCATGAATCTACGTAGTATTTTGCTTGTAGACATTACATACGTGGGAATGCGACTTTCATATTTAATTAATATATTAATCTAAGTTCCAGCATATTTCCTGTAATTTGTGAACTGTCTCTTATCTACTGAAAAAATGTCCTGAAATTTGTGACATCAGACATACTAATTGACACAACAAAAATTATTGATTTGGAATATACATGTACACATCAATTTCAAACAAGTTGTGTTATCTACAAACAAGCCACTAAACTCTTTTTTTTAAAAATTTTATCATGTGTCCGATTAATTCAGATTCGCATCGTGTGGGGCTTCATTCAGAAAAAGCTTTTTCATGCCCAAAGTTCAAACTCGAGACATTTGGTTAAGGAAGAGTAGTTTCATCCATTGACACACTACATCCTTTAGTGCTAAACCACTAAACTCTAATTATCAACGTAAAACAAATATTTATGGTGATGAAGATAGAAAATTAGCTTAATTAATAAGATTTACGCATGCACTATATATATTGTTTTACTAATTAAGAGGAATTCAGGCTCAAAAAATGATCCAATAATTAATCAATTTATTCTAACTGGCTAGAAAATTCCAACACCATCTAGTAAATTATAGTATTGTTTTTCCTAGATAATGTATGAAATATTTCTTATTATTTAATTCGTAGTTTCATGTTTTGGAGCTTCTAGCTCATTGTTTTGATACACAAAAACCGTAAACTTGGTGTTCTCGTGCAACTTGCAATATATATATTACATAATATCAATTAAGAAAATGAAGTGGATAATTCAAATTTGAAGCAACTTCACAACTCTTAATTATTTTTTCTTCATTCCATACAATATAAAGAATTTAAAAGTGTAGCGGTCCTGATTCAACTGTTAAGATATTGTTCTTTTTAAGTTTAGGCCCATACGAATTTATCCGTTGGGTTTTTAACCTAATAGACGTTTCCACAATTATTTCTGAATCCATTCCTATAAGGTCTGTAAAATTCACTTAAAGAATAATGTGTACCCCTTCTTTAAACGCTTGCACCCTCCGCTCATGGACGTCACGGGATCCCTCTCTGATCTCACTTTGTCGATATAATTCTAATTTCATTAATTAGTGCACGCAACTAGATATCTATTACTAACTTTTACTCCCTCCATTTCAATTAGTCATATTTTAACTTGACACGAAATTTAAAAAAATAATCAATGATATGTCAAATATAATAAAACATAAAAGGTGATATACTTCCATATATTTAACTATGTTACATTAAAATGGAATCAAGCCTTTGACCTATTACTATTTAAAGTCATGCAACATGGATGAGAGCACTTGTATCGAATCCCAGGCTAGCTTTCTATATAAAAAAAATATTGAAAAAATAAAATAATCATAAATATAATATGGATTCTTTGTTGAAAGTATTGTTGTTTGAAAGTGAATTTAACTTACTAAAAAAATGTTAGTGAGGTGTATAATTCAAGTGATCTGAATAACAGCTATATATATATATTATGGTGGTCCAAAAGATTAAAGTACAGTAGTACTCCCAATTAATAAACTAATTAAATAGAATAAATAATCTTAATAACCTTTGGTGACCCTAAATGAACAATGTTAGCTTTTCAATCCATTTAATTTGTTGCCAAGTACAACCAAATGCTTTCTTCTTCATTAGCAAGGGTTAAAGCAACAAATTAAACTAATGTAATTAATATACAACAAAAGTACAAAGCACAAAATTAAAGAATCAGAGTTAAGATTTTGAGTCAGACGTAGGCATGGAGAATATTCTTGAGCTTAGGCCAGTTGGCTGTAGAGATGAATTATTTGTCAATGCCTAAAACATGATATATTTTTTTTCACTCGTTTTCTACCGAATCAGCTTACTGAAAAAATGTATGATGAAAAACTAATTCTTAGTGAAATTGTGGGAACTTACTAGTTATTATTTTATCCGTTTATTTTTACTTGTTACCGTTTGATTAAGCAGAAAACAATTATTTATATAGATGTTTTACCATAACAACAACAACAATTGTTGTTGTTGTTGTTGTATGTTTTACCATGTTATCCCTATTAAATGATGTTAGTAGTAGGTCTTAAAAAATAATTTGGAGAATAATATTTAATACTAAAGGTAAAATATAAAAAAATATTTTTTCTTGATATGTCAAAAGTAACAAATAAAAGAAAAATGTATTTTAATTTTAAAAATAAATAACAGAACAGATGGAATAATTATTAACAGATGACAAAATTAGATATTTTCACAGTCTACAGGGTAAATTTGTTTTTTTTCCCCAACTTTTTGAATCTTTTCTTTTGCTTTTAATTTGTTGGAGTTTGACTATTTAATTGATTAAATAAGTTGAGAGTACATTATTTCAACATCAGAATCCATTTCATTTTTTTAGAGGTTGAATTGATTAAAGGCATCCGTGAGAATACGTCATTTCCCCCTGTCCTAGTCGAAACTAAAATTTGATACTTTGACATGAAGATATGCCCCTTTAACTTTTTCTTAAAAATAAATAAATAAAGGAGAACCAGATTCATGGCTTACCTTGTTCGTGGTTTGATTTGGATTGATATTTTTTTTAAAAGATGACTAAATTAATTTAGTTCTCCGGAAACAGCCTCTCTACCTCCACGAGGTAGTCGTAAGGTCTGCGTACACTCTAC
>NC_064289.1:17455346-17488028 GCF_019186545.1 Solanum stenotomum | reverse complement strand
TTGAGTTCAGTAAAGATGTAAAGTTGAATTCTTTTCTTCAAAGAAATATATGGGGAGTATGTATTACCGAAGAGATTCAAAAATGGTTTCACATTTAAATAAGAACGGAAACTGAGATTTCAAAAGAGACTTCGGGCTAGTTTTCAGAAAAGAGTAATAGCTTTCTAAATGAACTAAGAAGGGAAACTGAGATTTCCAAGATAACCTTTGAGCTAAGTTTTTCACCACTAATCTCAAATCACAGAAGAAGTATGTTCTTTTTTAAAACATAAGAGCTAGTATATTTTGGTAGTAGTATTGAGCACTGAATTGGGGGCGAGCAAAAGTTCAGATAACTCACGTCTCCATAAAACGATATAGCCACCATGGTAGAAAAGGGTCATCTTTTTTAGATGAACCCTTTTCACAAAAGACTAGTGGATCCACTTAGTAGTTTAGGTCTTATACATGTGGCAAGGTATAGGATGCGCTGGCAGCGTGAGGAAGATCGTTGTATCATCACTATAGCTCTTAAGTGATGCTTGTAGGTTAGAGAAACTCCCACAGAAGTTATTGTATTTTTATATACATCAGTTTGTTGTATTTTTACATATATTTCAGAGTTTTGTTGTATCCTTGTATATACACAGAATTGACATCACATTTTAAAACAACTTTTCTTTATATTGCACTTCTTTTAAACTACTTTATATTGAAATGAGTTCAGTTAAGTATTCATGAGTTAAGAAGAGCCAAGGTAAGTGTTTCTTTCAGATTCCCTTTCAAGCCTATGTTGTTTTTGCATTCCAACTCGCATACTCATACATTCAATGTACTGATGCCAGTTGGCCTGCATCATCTTATGATGCAGACACAGGTAAATATGATCAGCATGCTAGCGCACCGTTGATCGAGTGAGCAGTTCAGAGTCAGTCGGTGAGCCTCCTTGCATTCCGGAGGATCTATTTTCATTGCTTGCTAGTTAGTTCATTAGGATGTTGTGGGGTTGTCCTAATATCTGTCTCAGTTGTTTAAGAGGCTTCATTGACAGTTAGATGTTAGTCCTTCGAGTCTTTTTATTGTTATTTCTTATTGTTAAGACTTGAGTTGCCACTTTTGGCCAAGTTGAATGTTTGACCTGCGAGTTAGGCATGTTTTAAATAGGCTTTCTTGGGCATTTCTTTCCCTGAGACTTGAAAGAGGCTAAGGTACGGGAATTTCTAACACTTAAGCAGGATTCTCTAAGTGTGCATGAGTATGGGTTGAAGTTCAACCAACTATCCCGTTATGCTCTGGAGATGGTTAAGGACATGAGGAGTAAACTGAGCTTATTTGTTGCTGGGTTGGGCTGTCTATCAAGCAAAGAGGGCCGAGCAACAATGCTTATTGGATACATGAACATTTCAAGGTTGATGGTCTATGTGCAGTAGGTAGAGAAAGAGAAGCTGAGAGATAGAGAGGAGTTCATGAACAATAGGGCTAAGACAGGGAATGAGTCCGGGCAGCTAAAGAGTAATGCCAACCGGTCATCACTCAAACAGAACAGAAGGGCCCTGGTCTATCATCAGCTAGTGCACCTGCACCTAAGAACAAATGTGAGTACAAAAATCAGAACTTCAAAGCTAAACCTGCTTTTTCTCAGGGTAGTGTGGCGCAAGGGGGTAGTAAGCCTCTTGCTTGCGCCAAGTGTGGTAGGAACCACTCAGGTATTTGTCGTGAGGGCTCCACTGGGTGTTTCAAGTGTGGTTAGACTGGGCATTTCATGCGAGATTGTCCAAAGAACAAGTAGGGAAATGGTAATGGGGGCAATAAATCCCAGTCTTCGTCAGTTGCTCCACCAGACTGGGCTTCACGTAGTGGAGCTACTTTTGGTACTGGAGGAGGAGCAAACCACCTCTATACTATCAACAGTCGCCAAGAGCAAAAAGATTCGCCAGATGTTGTCACTAGTAAGGGAATGTGATATTCCAAAGACAACATTCAGGACTCGTTATGGTCACTATGAGTTTCTGGTCATGTCATTCTGTTTGACCAATGCACCTGCAGCATTCATGGACCTTATGAATAGAGTCTTCAAACCTTATTTAGATGTGTTTCTTATCGTCTTCATTGATGACATACTAATCTATTCAAGGAATGAAGAAGATCATACTAGTCATCTCAGAATAGTTCTTCAGACTTTGAATGATAAGGAGTTATATGCTAAGTTCTCAAAATGTGAATTTTGGCTTGATTCTATGGCGTTCTTTGGCCACATAGTTTCCGGTGATGGAATTAGAGTTGATACCCAAAAGATAGAGCAATGCAGAGTTGGCCTAGACCCACATCTCCAACTAATATTAGGAGTTTTTTGGGTTTGGCTAGATATAATAGAAGGTTCGTAGAGGGGTTCTCGTTTATTTCGTCCCTTTGACCAAATTGACTCAGAAAACAGTTAAGTTTCAATAGTCTGAAGCTTGTGAGAAAAGCTTTCAGGAATTAAAAAAGAGGTTAACTACTGCCCAATATTGACCTTACCAGAAGGTACGCAAGGTTTTGTGGTGTATTGTGATGCATCTAGAGTTTGATTGGGTTGTGTGTTAATGCAGAATGACAAAGTTATAGTTTATGCCTCTAGACAGTTGAAAGTTCATGAGAAGAACTACCAAACCCATGACTTAGAATTGGCTGTTGTAGTATTTGCTTTGAAAATATGGCGCCATTATCTTTATGGTGTTCATGTGGATCTGTTCAGCGATCACAAGCGCCTTCAGTATGTGTTCACTCAGAAGGAGCTCAATCTCAGACAGAGGAGGTGGTTAGAATTACTCAAGGATTATGACATGAGTATTCTTTACCACCCAGGTAAGGCTAATGTTGTTGCTGATTCTTTTAACAAGTTGTCTATGGGTAGTACTGCCCATATTGAGGAAGAAAAGAGAGAGTTAGCAAAAGATGTGCATAGACTTGCACGCCTGGGAATTAGAATTATGAATTCCACAAAAGCAGGAGTAGTGGTGATGAATGGGGCTGAATCATCATTAGTGTCAGAAGTAAAAGGCAAGCAAGACCAATACCCTATTTTTCTTGAATTTAAGGCAAATGTTCATAACCAAAAAATATTAGCTTTTGAACACGGGGGAGATGGTGTACTGAGATATCAAGGTAGATTGTGTGTACCAATGGTGGATGGACTCTATGAGCGGATCATGGAGAAGGCTCATAGCTCTAGATATTCCATTCATCCGGGTTCCACAAAGATGTATCGCAATTTGAAAGAGCTGTATTGGTGGAATAGTATGAAGAAGGACATTGTAGAATTTGTTACTAAGTGCCCAAATTGCCAACAAGTTAAAGTAGAGCACCGAAGGCCCGGTGGTTTGGCTCAGAATATAGAACTTTCGAAATGGAAATGGGAGCTGATTAATATGGACTTCATCACAGGTTTATCAAGGTCTCGCAGGCAGCATGATTCTATTTGGGTGATTGTCGACAGAATGACAAAATTAACATACTTTTTGCCGGTAAAGACTACCCATTCAGCAGAGGATTATGCCAGGTTATATATTCAGGAGGTGGTAAGATTTCATGGAGTCCTAGTCTCTATTATTTCATATAGAGGTGCACAATTTACTACACAGTTCTGGAAATCTTTTCAGAAAGGTTTGGGTTCAAAGGTGAACTTAAGTACTGCCTTTCATCCTCAGACTGATGGGCAAGCAGAGCGCACTATTCAGACATTAGAAGATATGTTGAGGGCTTGTGTGATTGATTCAAAAGGAATTGGGATGATCACCTACCTCTCATTGAGTTTTCTTACAACAACAGTTATCACTCTATTATCCAAATGGCTCCTTATGAAGCTCTTTATGGGAGAAGATGCAGATCTCCTATTGGATGGTTTGAAGTTGGTGAAGCACGGTTGATAGGACCAGATTTAGTCCATCAAGCTATGGAGAAGGTGAAAGTGATTCAAGAGAGGCTAAAAACGGCACAGAGTCATAGAAATCCTACACTGATGTCAGGAGAAGGGCGTTAGATTTCAAAGTAGATGATTGGGTATATCTAAAAGTTTAACCCATGAAGGGTGTTATGAGGTTTGAAAAGAAGGGGAAACTTAGTCTCCGGTATATTGGACCTTATCGAATATCCAAGAAGATTGGCAAGGTAGCTTATAAGTTGGGGCTACCACAAGAGTTGACCATGGTTCATCCGGTGTTTCACATCTCCATGTTCAAAAAAATGCATGGGCAATCCTTCATTAATCATACCAGTTGAAAATATTGTGATCAAGAATTATCTTATGAGGAGATTCCTGTTCAGATTCTAGATCGCCAATTTCTTAAGTTCAGAACAAAAGAGGTAGCATCATGCAAAGTCCTTTGGAGGAACCAATTTGTTGAAGAAGCTACTTGGGAAGCTAAAGAGGATATGAAGAAGACATATCCACATATCTTTGAATCCGAAGAAAATACAGACCAAGGTACTAATTCTCTTCTTAGTTGTAACACCCCATATCTGAAATAGACTAGATTGCAGATTTTTGGTGTTGTAGGTGGCACTCACGGGCACCATCCATGGACCGTAGGAGAACCCACGGTCCGTCCTGCAGGTCCGTGGTCCATGTGAACAAACTCCCCCAGTACTCAGCCAAAAATTCGGCCAAGTGTTGACCCATGGCCGGACCTACGATTCGTAGGTCAGGACACGTACCGTGGTTCATCTCCGTGGATCGATGCCCCTAAAGCCCAGATTTAATCTCGATTGACGGTTTACCAGCACAGACCGTCATTCGATGCATGGTTCGTAAGTCTGACGTAACTGAGGGTAGCAGTCAGTTAGATGAAAATTGTGATTGGGTCAATTTTAGATGGTCATAAGTCTTATCACAAAAGGAATTATGTGTCCCATAACCTATGACATGATAGATAATTGAATCATCTTTCCAACGCCACCGAGTTTGCTAAAATCCAACCTCTGAGTAAAATGTTATGCTCAGTTTAGTGAAGCCCTGTCGGGCAAACTCGATCGACGACTCCAATCGACGGACCGTCGATTGATCTACGGCCCGTTAGTCCTGTCCGTCGGTCACTCCGACAATAATTAGGTGAGGGGTCTTTTGGTCTTTTCCTAGTTCGTTTAACCCTTAAGATACGCTGTTTAGACCTTAAATCATGAGGTTTTAGTCAGTTTAAGCCTAGAAACATAACTAGAACTTACCTAAGTCAACTCATTAATCAAAATTTAGAAAATTAGAGGCAAGAGATGAGGAAAAGGTCAAGAACCCTAGTTCAAGAACGCAACAAGTTTCCTTCAGTTCCAGCCCAGAAATCGAAGGATTTCTCTATGAAATTCGTCACTAGGTATGTGGGATTTCACTAGTGGGTTCCTTTCGTCCATTAGGTCCCTATAATTCAGTCAGATTCTTGATTCCATGATTATGAACAGATCTAGGGTTTCTAGATTTTCAACAGATCATCATGAATTAGTTATTTAAATGTTCCAAATAAAATTATCATGTTATTTCTCAGTTTATTACATGAATTTCAGAACCCTAGCTATGTATTTCGTTAGTTCTTGAATTACACAAGCTAGGTCAGATATTTCAATATTCAGTTATACATGCCTCAGTTTGTGAATGCATCATTATCAGATTAATTGTTTCATTCTCAGTTTGCATGTTCAGTTCGAGCTATCCAGTATTTACATAAATTCAGTCATAACCAGTTAACTACTTAATTCATTGGGAGTATCATAATACCTAGTTGGACTAGGGTTCAGCGTACCCATATAGTCCCAGAACTACGAGCCACATAGGTGTAAGTCCCCTCTGTGGGCAACATCAGTTTAGTGATCATGCCAGTATGCCTCTATACCTCTAGCAGGGTATATTGGGTCTTCTCGATGAGGCTTATACATTAGACTCCACATTTTGCTCATGTGGTTTTATGTCGGTTATTAGTAGCTCTTACAGTTCAGTTAGACTTTATTAAATTGACCACATTTCATTATAGTCAGTATTCAGTCTCAACATGTTATAAATTTGGTCATTACATACAGTTAGCTCAACATTTAGTATCTATATCATGTTCAGATTATTTCATTGCTTTATTGCTTTGTTCAGTTATATGTTATTTCAGCTTTACTCGATCCCGCATGATCAGTACCTTTCAAGTACTAACGCATACTGATGTAGGTTCATGTTCTCAACATCCAGATCACGCTTAGATCGGTTCCCGATCTCCAGTTCAACATAATTAGTGGTAAGTTCTGATTCTCTAAGGACAATAGTCATGAGTTTCTTTTCAGTATTTTAGTCCTTTAGTTTCAATTTTGCTAGACTTAGCTGGGGCTGTCCCAACATTTCTAGTCCATTTAGAGGCTTATTTCAGACATGGTTAAATTCAACTTAGTATTGAGTTAATATTTTCTTTATATTAAACTCGTCAGTTTTCATTAATCTCAGTTATAGTATATGGGTATTCCCTATCTTTTCATTTTATTTATGATTTAGCTTCCGTATCAGTTTCTTATCTTTAGTATGCTCATGATCATGCCAGTAGGGTTAACTTGGAATCACTTGTGGTCCTCGGTCCCGTGTCTGTGTCTCGGGGGTAGCTCAGGGCATGACAAACTTGGTATCAGAGCACTAAGTTTAAGTGTCCTAGGATATCTGAAAAGCCGCACTAAGTAGAGTCCTTTTCATGGGTGTGAAGTGCACCACATCTAATGAGAGGGAGGCTACGTGGTGTTTTAAGAAAGCTTCACTCTCTTTGTTATTCTTATTGTGCGTTGGTATGATCTATTTTCTAATCCATCGTTATATGCTTAAGATCATGCCTCCTCGTAGGGCTTACGCCAGGAGTGTGAATGCCAAGAATGCTAACACAATTACTCTACTCCCAGACCAAGAGGTTAAGAATAAAGAGTTTCAAAATGTGATCCAACTATTGGCTCAGAGTATGGCCAACAAGAACAATCAGCAGGTTCCAGTTCCTACTAATAAAAATGGTGGATCAATGGCATCTAGTGTTCGAGATTTTGTTAGGATGAATCCGCCCGAGTATTTAGGGTCCCAAGTTGGTGAGGACCCACAAAATTTCATTGATGAGGTTAAGAAAATCTTTGGAGTGATGCAAGTGACTGGTAATGGTAGGGTTGAGTTGGCATCCTTCCATCTTAGGGATGTTGCTCACATATGGTTCACTCAGTGGAAAGATTCAGGGGCTACTTTATCTTTTATGAATCCCTATATAGCAGTAATCTTAGATGTCAGTCCAGAAACTCTCTCAGAACCCTTCTCAGTCTCTACTCCAGTCGATGACCCAGTTATAGCTAGACGGGTATATAGAAATTGCCCTGTCACAGTCTCATAGAAAGTCACCTCAGCAGATCTTGTAGAGTTAGAAATGGTAGACTTCGATATCATTCTAGGCATGGATTGGTTACATTCCTGTTATGCCTCAGTCAATTGTAAAACTAGGATTGTTCGTTTTTAGTTTCCAGACGAACCAATCTTAGAATGGAGGGGTAGTAGCTTAGCGCCTATGGGTCGATTCATTTCTTACCTTAAGGCCAGAAATATGATCTCTAAGGGTTATCTCTATCATCTAGTTAGGGTTAAGGATTCTAGTTCCGAATCCATAACTCTTGAGTCAGTCCCTGTAGTCAATGAGTTTCCAGAAGTGTTTCTAGCTGATCTTCTTGGAGTTCCTCCCAAAAGGGAAATCGACTTTGGAATTGATCTCCTTCCAGATACCCAGCCTATCTCTATTCCTCCTTACAGAATGGCTCCAGCTGAGCTTAAGGAATTGAAAGAGCAGTTGAAAGACCTTCTACATAAGGGCTTCATCAGACCTAATATTTCGCCATAGGGTGCACTAGTGTTTTTCGTAAAGAAGAAAGATGGTTCTCTCAGAATGTGCATTGACTATAGACAGTTGAACAAGGTCACAATTAAGAATAAGAACCCTATCCCTAGGATTGATGACTTGTTTGACCAACTTCAGGGTGCTAGTCATTTCTCAAAGATAGACATTAGATCAGGTTATTATCAGCTTAGAGTTAGAGATAGTTACATTCCGAAGATAGCCTTCAGAACTCGGTATGGTCATTACGAATTGGTAGTTATGTCATTTGGACTAACCAATGCTCCTGCAGCTTTCATGGATTTGATGAACAGAGTGTTCAAGCAATACTTAGACTTGTTCGTTATCGTCTTTATTGATGATATCCTCATTTACTCTAGGAATAAGGAAGAATATGCGAGTCATTTGAGAGTTGTTCTGCAAACTCTCAAAGATCGCCAGTTATTTGCAAAATTTAACAAGTGCGAGTTTTGGTTACAATCAGGTGTCTTCCTTAGGCATATTATGTCTAGTGAAGGAATTTGAGTAGATTCCAAGAATATAAAAGCAGTGAAACAATGGTCCAGACCTACCTCTACTACAGATATCAGAAAGTTCTTGGGTTTAGCGAGCTATTACAGACGGTTTGTGAAAGGATTTTCATCCATAGCCTCACCATTAACTAGGTTGACTCAGAAAAAAGGTTAAGTTCCAGTGGTCAGATGATTGTGAGAAAAGCTTTGCAGAATTGAAAACTAGGTTGACTACAACTCCTGTCATGACTCTACCAGAGGGTTCAGATGGTTGTGTGATCTATTGTGATTCATCCAGGGTCGACCTAGGTTGTGTGTTGATGCAGCGAGGTAAGGTTATAGCTTATGCTTCTAGACAGCTTAAGGTACATGAGAAGAATTATCCGACTCATGACCTTGAGCTTGCAACAGTGGTGTTTGCACTCAAGATTTGGAGACACTACTTGTATGGTGTTCATGTAGATGTGTTCACAGATCATAAGAGCCTCCAGTATGTATTCACCCATAAAGAGTTGAATCTTCGCCAGAGAAGGTGGCTTGAGTTTCTCAAAGAATATGATATGAGTGTGCATTACCATCTGGGTAAGGCGAATGTAGTAGCAGATGCTCTTAGCAGATTATCCATGGGTAGTGTAACACATATTGAGGAAGAAAGAAAGGAGCTAGCAAGGGATGTTCATAGACTTGCTCGCCTAGCAGTTCGCCTTATGACCATATCAGATGGTGGTGTAACGGTTCAGAATGGGGCATAATCTTCTTTGGTAGTGGAAGTTAAGGAAAAGCAAGATAGTGATCCTATATTACTTGAACTAAAGGGTGCAGTTCATCAACAGAGAGTTGAAGTTTTCTCCCAAGAGGGAGATGGTGTGATTCGCTACCATGGTCGATTATGTGTTCCTAATGTGGGCAAGTTGAGACAACATATTCTTGCAGAAGCCTATAACTCCAGATACTCTATTCATCCAGGTGGCACTAAGATGTAATGTGATCTGCGGGAAGTCTTTTGGTGGAATGGTATGAAAAGAGATATAGCAGATTTTGTGGCTAAGTGCCCCAATTGCCAGCAAGTCAAGGTAGAACATCATAAACCAGGAGGTATGGCTCAAGAAATTGACATTCCTACTTGGAAGTGGGAAGTGATCAACATGGACTTCATCACAGGTTTACCTTGTACTCGCAGATAGCATGGCTCCATTTGGGTGATTGTTGATAGGGTTACTAAGTCTTCTCGCTCTTTGGCGGTCAAGACTACAGATTCGACAGAGGATTACACCAAGCTTTACATTAATGAGATTGTAAGGTTGCATGGGGTTCCTTTGTCTATCATCTCAGATAGAGGTCCTCAGTTTACCTCTCATTTCTGGAAGTCATTTCAGAAGGATCTTGGCACTTAAGTTAACCTTAGCACAACATTTCATCCACAGATGGATGGTCAGGCAAAGCGTACCATTCAGACCTTAGAGGACTGGTTGAGAGCTTGTGTGATCGACTTCAAGGGTAATTGGGATGATCACCTTCCTCTCATTGAGTTCGCCTACAACATAGTTACCATTCCAACATTCAGATGGCCCTTTATAAGGCATTGTATGGGCGTAGA
This sequence comes from Solanum stenotomum, assembly GCF_019186545.1. Lineage (NCBI taxonomy): Eukaryota > Viridiplantae > Streptophyta > Magnoliopsida > Solanales > Solanaceae > Solanum > Solanum stenotomum. Next base: position 17,478,093 of record NC_064289.1, on the reverse strand, counting down.
TATAGATCTCTAGTTGGTTTGTTTGAAGTAGGTGAAGCAGCCTTGATAGAACCAGATTCAGTCCTTGATGCTATGGAGAAAGTGCAACTCATTAGAGATAGACTTAAGACTGCCCAGAGTCGCCAGAAGTCTTATGCAGATGTGAGAAGAAGGGAACTAGAGTTCCAAGTTGATCATTGGGTTTTCTTGAAAGTGTCACCTATGAAGGGGGTGATCAGATTTGGCAAGAAAGGGAAGCTCAGTCCCTGATATGTAGGCCCTTACCAGATCTTGAAAAGGATTGGTAAAGTGGCTTAGGAGTTAGAGTTACCAGAAGACTTAGCAATAGTGCATCCAGTCTTTCACATTTCTCTTTTGAAGAAGTGTGTGGGTGATCCAACATCCATAGTGCCATTAGAGAGTGTGGTCGTGAAAGATAGTCTCTCGTATGAGGATATACCAGTTGAGATTCTCGATGGTCAGGTTAGAAGGTTGAGAAATAAAGAAGTCGCTTCATTTAAGGTTTTGTGGAGGAGTCAGTCTGTAGAGGGAGCTACTTGGGAAGCAGAAACAACCATGAAGTCCAAGTATCTTCACCTCTTTCCTTCCGATTCCGTTCCAGCTTGAGGTAATAGTTCCTCATCAGTTTTTCAGTCATTCATGCATAAATTCAGTCTTAGAAAAATGTTCTTTCAGTTTGTACTTGCATTTTCAGCGTATTTGCATGTTCTTGGAACTTAGTTTAGTCAAAAATTCAGTTCTCAGTGTTTAGTGGTAGGAATTGCAGCCCTCTCCCTTTATTTCATCTAGTTTAGTCTTCATTCGAGGACGAATGATCCCAAGAGGGAGATAATGTAACACCCCGTATCCGCAAATAGACTGGATTGCAGATTTCTGGTGTTGTAGGTGGCACGCACGACACCATCCATGGACCGTAGGAGGACCCATGGTCTGTCCTGCAAGTCCATGGTTCGTGTCAGCAAACTCCCCCAAAACTCATCTAGAAATTCGACCAAGTGTTGACCTATGGCCGGACCTACGGTCCGTAGGTCAGGTCACGAACTGTAGATCGATGTCCCTAAAGCCCAGCTTCATTCCCGATTAACGGTTGACCAGCACGGACCGTCATTCGATGCACAGTCCGTAGGTCTGACCGTAAGTGAGGGTAGCAGCCAGTTAGATGAAAATTATAATTGGGTCAACTTTAGATGGAAACAAAAGGAATTATGGGTCCTACGACCTATGATATGATAGATAATTGAATACTCTTTCCAACGCCACCGAGTTTGCTAAAATCCAACCTCCGAGTAAAATGGTATGCTCAGTTTAGTGAAGCCCTGTCGGGAAGACTCGACCGACGACTCCAATCGACAGACCGTCGATTGACCTACGGCCCGTAAATCCTGTCCGCCGGTCACTCCGACAACAATTAAGTTAGGGGTCTTTTGGTCTTTTCCTAGTTCGTTTAACCCCTAAGATACGTTGTTTAGACCCTAAATCATGAGGTTTTAGTCAGTTTAAGCCTAGAAACATAACTAGAACTTACCTAAGTCAAATCATTAATCAAAATTTAGAAAATTAGAAGCAAGAGATGAGGAAAAGGTCAAGAACCCTAGTTCAAGAACGCAGCAAGTTTTCTTCAGTTCCAGCCCAGAAATCGAAGGATTTCTCCATGAAATTCGTCACCAGGTATGTGGGATTTCACTAGTGGGTTCCTTTCGCCCATTAGGTCCCTATAATTCAGTCAGATTCTTGATTCCATGATTATGAACAGACCTAGGGTTTCTAGATTTTCAACAGATCATCATGAATTAGTTATTTAAATGTTCCAAATCAGATTATCATGTTATTTCTCAGTTTATTGCATGAATTTCAGAACCCTAGCTATGTATTTCTTTAGTTCTTGAATTACACATGCTAGGTCAGATATTTCAGTATTCAGTTATACATGCCTCATTTTATGAATGCATCATTATCAGATTAATTGTTTCATTCTCAGTTTGCATGTTCTATTCGAGCTATCCAGTATTTACATAAATTCAGTCATAACCAGTTAACTACTTAATTCATTGGGAGTAGCATAATACCGAGTTGGACTAGGGTTCAGCGTACCCATATAATCCTAGAACTACGAGCCACGTAGGTGTAAGTCCCCTCTGTGGGCAACATCAATTTAGTGATCACACCAGCATGCCTCTATACCTCTAGCAGGGTATATTGGGTCCTCTCGATGGGGTGTATACATCGGACTCCACATTTAGCTCACGTGGTTTTATGTCGGTTATTAGTAGCTCCCACAGTTCAGTCAGACTCTATTGCATTGACCATATTTTAGTACAGTCAATATTCAGTCTCAGCATGCTATAAATTTGGTCATTGCATTCAGTTAGCTCAGCATTCAGTATCTATATCATGTTCAAATTATTTCATTGCTTTATTACTTTTTTCAGTTATATGTTATTTCAGCTTTACTCTATCCTGCATGCTCAGTACCTTTCAACTACTGACGCACACGTGTGCTACATCTTCTCGTGATGTAGGTTCAAGTTCTCATCATCCAGATCACGCTTAGATCGGTTCCCGATTTCCAGTTCAGTAGAATCAGTGGTGAGCCCTCATTCTCCGAGGACAATAGTCATGAGTTTCTTTTCAATATTTTAGTCCTTTAGTTTCAGTTTTGCTAGACTTAGCTGGGGCCTGTCCCAACATTTCTAATCAGTTTAGAGGTTTATTTCAGACATAGTTAGATTCAACTTAGTATTGAGTAAATATTTTCTTTGTATTAAACTCGTCTGTTTTCATTCATCTTAGTTATAGTATATGGGTATTCCCCATGTTTTCATTTTATTTATGATTTAGCTTCCACATCAGTTTATTATCTTTAGTATGCTCATGATCATGCCAGTAGGCTTAGCTTGGGATCACTTGAGGTCCTAGGTCCTGTGTCTGCGTCTCGGGGTAGCTCGGGGCGTGACATTAGTAATTTTTAAATTATGAGTGAGCATGTTGCTGGTTTGCATTTGCTTGTTGGGTGTTTGAACTTGATGTTACCACCTTTAACCTAGTAGGAGTAATCTCATTTGAGGATTAATGTTCCCAAGGGGGAGATATTGTAACATCTAGAAATTTGAAATAGCTAGGAAAAAGCTCAGAATTTGAAATAGTCAATTTTGGAAATAGAGACAAATCTGGAAATTTGTTTATGCAAGTTAAAGTGAGTTTTTGGTCAACTTCAAACGATCATAACTCCTAGATCAAGATGAGTTAGGCGTAGTTCCAGATATGGTTGGAAAGCTCTTGGAATGATCTTTCCAACGCCGCCAAGTTTGCGTGATTCCAAGTTCTTATGAGTGAGTTATTCTTTTTGGAAGTTGGGTTGTTGGATTAGGAAATGTCTAATCCAGAATTTTAAGGGGTATTTTAGTCTTTTCATTGCCCTATTATTTTAATTCGTTTTTAGGAGTTTAATCTGGGTCAAATCAGATTTTAGTCAGTTTTAGAATTTGGGATTTCACGCTAGGGCTAAGGATAAAGGAGAAGAGAAAAGAAGATGGTGAAAAAAAGGGCAAATTCATCAAGATGGATCAAGAAAGTTGGTGTTTCGCCAAGGATTTACTTCTATCAGGTATGTGAGGCACTCATAATGTTGAGATCGTTCTCCCACATGCCAATCATATTAATTTCAGTTTGGATTCGACCTAAAAGAGTTTTAATATTGATGAACTTGATATCTATTCTTGAATTCATATATTGTTGTTGAATTTGAGTGAGTTGGGAAGTTTTTGAGTTCGTTATGTCGCATCATAGAGTTGTTTCGAGTTAGCTTCTTAGGTACATTTGTTGGGTATCTGTATCTAAAATGTAATTTGAGAAAAAGAACCGAGTTTGGGTGATTTGGCGTTGGTAAACGAAAAAGAAATTTCGTCGGACGAAATTAGGAGGTTGCCGCGCGCGCTTAGTACCCAGTTTTGAAAAATTTTGCCTCGCGTTGTGGAGCTGACACGGAGCGTTCTGCCTCAAAAGACGTTTTCGAAACCAAAATTTAATTATGCCCCCGCGTCGCGTACCCACCTTCAATTCTTGATTTTTGTTTTTTTTTTCTCATGTTTAGCTATCTAAAATCATTCCTAAACAACATGAGATCTTTCTGAACCCAATTCTTAATCCTTGAATCCATAATTCAATACAAGGATTGGTTAAGAGTCAAGTCAAGATCAGTTACTAGTCAAGTTAAGATAAGTTCTTAAATTTTTCCAAGAGTCTTTCACAAATGTTTTAACTTTGTTTTTAAGACTTATGTTTTGAGTTCAGTAAAAAAGTAAAGTTGAAGTTTTTTTCTTCAAAGAAGTATATGGGGCCTATGTATTCCCAAAGAGATTTAAAAATGTTTTCACATTTAAATAAGAACGGAAATTGAGATTTCCAAAGAGTCTTCGAGCTAGTTTTCAGAAAAGAGTAATAGCTTTCTAAATGAAGCAAGAAGGGAAACTGAGATATCCAAGATAGCCTTTGAGCTAAGTTTTTGAGCAGTAATCTCAAATCACAGAAGAAGTATGTTTTTTTTTAAAACATAAGAGCTAGTATATTTTGGGAGTAGTATTGAGCACTGAATTGGGAGCAAGCATGAGTTCAGATAACTCACGTCTCCATAAAACGATGTAGCCACCATGGGTAGAAAAGGGTCATCCTTTTTAGATGAACCCTTTTCACAATAGACTAGTGGATACACTTAGTAGTTCAGGTCTTATACATGTGTCAAGGTATAGGATACGCTGGCAGCGTGAGGAAGATCGTTGTATCATCACTATAGCTCTTAAGTGATGGTTTTTGGTAAGAGAAACTCCCACAGAAGTTATTGTGTATTTATATACATCGTTTATTGTATTTTTACATACATTTTAGAGTTATGTTGTATCCTTGTATATACACAGAGTTGACATCACGTTTTTAAACAACTTTTCTTTATATTGCACTTGTTTTAAACTGCTTTATATTGAAATGAGTTCAGTTAAGTATTCATGAGTTAAGAAGAGCCAAGGTAAGTGTTTCTTTTAGATTCCCTTCCAAGCCTATGTTGTTTTAGCATTCCAACTCGCATACTCATACATTCAATGTACTGATGCCAGTTGGCCTGCATTGTCTTATGATGCAGACAAAGGTAACTAGGATCGGCATTCCAGCGCACCGTTGATCGAGTGAGCAGTTCAGAGTCAGTCGGTGAGCCTCCTTGCATTCCAGAGGATCTATTTTCATTCCTTTCTAGTTATTTCATTAGGATGTTGTGGGGTTGTCCCAACATCCATCTCAGTTGTTTTAGAGGCTTCATAGACAGTCAGATGCTAGTCCTTTGAGTCTTTTCATTATCATTGTTTTATTTAAAAATATATGTAAAAGGAAAATGACTTAGTTTTCGAAAAACCGATTAAACTTATGGTTTAAGAGAAATCGGGTTTCCAAAAGGACAGAGACGCCACTTAATTTTTTAGTAAAAATCAAGAAAAATCATAAGGGTTTTAAATGATTTAAACAGATAAAATCAATTGAAAATAAAAGGGTTCGAAGTTCAATGTACATTCCGAGAAGGTGTTAGGCCGTCGGAATGCCCGCTAACTCGCAGTTGACCGGCGATTTGACCAAAATGATTTTTGACTAATTTTGAAATTTTAACGAAGTAAAAGGACTCATTTATTTAACTAATTTTTTGAAAGAAAACCTTAACTAAGTAAAAGAACTTATTTACTTTAACTAATTTTTGAAAACTTTAACTAAATAAAAGAACTCATTTATTTATTACTATTATTTTTTTTTATCAAGGGGAATAACTAAAAGAAACTTTTAAAGGGAAGACCTCAAGTGTTGACGGGACTAATAAAATGAAACTAAGCATGGAACATAAATATATTTATTATTATTATTATTGTTATTATTATTATTTATTTATTTATTTATCTTAAAAGGGAAATAAACTAAAGAGTGTTTATACTAAAGGGAAGTGATTTCAAGTGATGAGACTAATAAGAAAAAAAAAAGAGCTAAGTACGAAATAGTTTAATTCGGCTATATATATATATAGATAAAAAAAAAAAAAGAAATGGCTATCTTCGGGAATTTAATTAAATTCAACCATAAAATAAATAAAACGTTAGTCAATCAACAAATAAATAAGAGCAAGGGAAAGAGTATTGAATTGGGGCCTTTGGCCCAAATTCCCCAAGTTTGTTGAACCTGTCCTATTCTAAAAAAATTCCGACATGATTTTGGACCCATTCGATCAAAATTCTGCTGTCGGGCCATTTTTTGGACCTTTTTGGGGCCCATTTTCGCTCCCAAGCACCTGTATACAGCAAAGGTATATCGATGTATACAAGCCATATTTTGATCCATTTTCGTGTATATCGGACTNGGCCCTCTTGTTCCTTATTTTATGCTTTGTTTTATTCTATTTGAGAAACAAAAACATTGAGACTTATATTTATTTTTTAATTTTGTTTTCATCACAAGAGACTTGTACACGTGACAACCAGATTTTGAAGGTGTTTTTGTTATTGGCTAAGTTTTCCCCGCTTAATTCACCCGATATGAATTTACATGTAAATAAAGATTGGTTCGGGCCTTAACTTAGAAATTTTCAGGATGTTACATGAATACAAGAAATGTAAATTTTTTAAATACAAGTGATACAAAAGCGAAGGAATATTAATACAAATGTTTTGAATACAAGTGATACAAGAGAGATAGAATACAAATGATATGTTTCATTCCCAAAAATCACTTACTCTTCATCAATCCTAAAATTGACACAATAATGGTAATTAATGGGTTTAATTAACGTAAAGATGCTACATTTGAGGAATCAAGTGAGTAAGTGCATGCATTTATAGACTTAGGTAGAAATTGAAGAGAGAAAAATGCAGCACGTTGCTATATTTGAGCACCTAAAGACACCTAAAATTTCGTGTTAACAAAATTAAATCACGTGTTCTTAGACATTATTGAAAAAAACCTATGTAAAAAATTCTTAAACACCATTGATAGCCATAGAGAAAAAAATTATGTATAAAGTCTTAAACAACATTGATAGCGCCCCATAGGGAAACTGAATTCTATACATGTTGAGAAAAATGGATCAGTTAGCTTGTACAACCACTGCAAAGTATATATCCTACTCTATAAAGTTGACAATTAACAATTGATATTTTCTAACTAACTACACGTATATATCCCTAACAACTTCTACCAAAATATCTAGCCAAGGTAATGTCCAATCTGCCCTCAACATCTGCTTCAACTTATTCTTGTTTTATCATTCCAACTTAAGCCTACCATAAATACAATTTTTTAGCGGCAATAAATATGCATATTAACAAAAGTGAGGGCAACCATCTTTTAAGAAAATTTCCATATTTCTCGAGGGGTTATAACCTCCAGATTACGTAAGTCTTTGGTTCAATTTCACAGGATCACAATTCAAACAATTGTTTTTCTTTGGAATCTATCTTTCTTGTTGATTTGCAGTAGTTGATGTGTTTTTAATTATAGTTAGCTAATATTTAAGAAAATTAGATTTTGATTATAAATTAAACACGTGGATAGGTGTCACTCATTGAAAGGTGCACTAGGGGAAATGGAGGGGATCTCACTGGAGAAAAACCAAGTCCAAGCTAAGCCTATAAAAGAAATATTTAATGCTAAAGTATTGTAAAAATGTAGGGGGAGGGGAGGGATTAAAAATTACATGTCTACACTATATAGTGTAAAAATTTTATCTTTCTTGTTGATTTGCAGGAGTTAGTCATGTTTTTAATCATAGTTAGACTAATATTTTAAGGAAATTAAATTTAAACTATTAATAATTGAACAAGTGGATCGGTGCTACTCAGGAGAGTTGGCAAAATAGTCACTCTCAAGACTTAATTGGACATTAAGTCACAAGTCTTGAAAACTTTGTGGTATACCCATTAAATTAATTATGACATCACCCATGTGACCTACTTGGGACATACAAAAGCATCTTATAAGTTTTAATATATACACTTTAGTCCCCCTTCTTTTCAAAGAGATATGGAATAATACGTGTATTTTCATTTTTTAAAATTATATTTGAAAAAGAAAAACTCTCAAAGAAGAAATCAAAATAGGGGCTCGTTTTCATAATTTTGTTTATACAATGTTATGTTCAAATATTTTTTACATGTAATGGTATATATATGTGTGATGATACTTTGTGAAAACCGTAGGTCTTTGAATTTTTTTTAAAAAAAGTTGGTACAAAGAATATATTACATGGTGATTAGAGTTCTTCCTTTTAATTACCAAGATTAAATAGTAATGAAGTATTAAGTTTATGTGTTGGCTTAGACCTTCCTCCCTATCAGATGAATTTAATACAAGTCACTATGTATTTGATCGCTAGTTTGATAATTTGTATTCTCCTAAACTGAGTAATATATGATTGGATCAATGTAACTAGAGTTTTGACTTTTACTTGACATTAATTAATAGTTTTCTCTCCATCTGAATTAGGTATGTATACATTTATGGAGTGAATCATCAGTCATTGTTATGTATATTGTATGAATAGTTCTCCAATCCAATAAATTGGTTTTTCAAGATGCATGAATGTATATGTATGTGATGAGTTTGAATATAACTATTGAATGTTTATATGACTGCTTGTTTGATTTGATCTATTGTAACTATTATTTTTATTCTCATATTCAACATGTCTCCTTTTAATCCCCTTAGTACTATTTTGGATCATAACAAACTTGAGGGTCCTAACTATGTTGGTTGGAGGAGAAATCGTGACTTCGTGTTAATTGATAAAGAGTATAAGTTTGTACTCTATGAGGAATGTCTATTGAAACAAGATGAACAGTCTAGTGATGAGGATAAGGTAGCTTATCAGAAATGACGCAAAACTGATGAGATGACGCGGTGTTCCATTATGGCTTCAATGTTAAATGTGCTGCAACATCATCCATCATCAAGTTTTGAAATTTTGGAAACTCTCAAACAATTGTTTGGTGGCTAGGGTCGATCAGATAAGTAGACTGCCATGAGATCTCTCATGAACAATAACATGGTTGAAGACACTCCTGTTAGAGACCATGTTCTGAAGATGATAGGTCTTCTAAATGACCTAGAGGTCTTGAGGGATGAAATTGACAACGACTCCCAAGTTGAGATGATATTGTAGTCTCTACTTGACAGTTTTCAACAGTTTTGCCTAAATTATAATGTGAATAAGATGAATCTATGTTTTGCACAATTGTTGAATGAGCTGCAAGCGGTAGAGGCAATTGTCAAAAAATCGACATCATCTATGACACTGTATGTTGAGAAAGGTTCTACTTCTAAATCGCAAGGCGGACAAAAGAAGAAAAAGGCTCACAAAACTAAGGCAATTGAACCTCCAACTGGGGGCATGAAAAAACTTAAGGGCAAGTATTTTCATTGCAAGATGCCAAACCATTAGAAGGCGCATTGTCCAGTTTTCCTTGCCAAGAAGAAAAACAATCCAGGTAATTCACTTTCACTCTTCGTTGAAACATATTTAAAGGTTGTTTCTACCAATTCATGGTATGTAGCCTCAGGATCCACTGATCATATCTGCACTACTTTGCAGGGGTTTCAAGAAACTTGCAAGCTGATTAGAGGTGAAATTAGCATTTTTCATGTGGATGGTTCAACAGTTCTACTTTTAGCAATAGAAAATATCTCCTTTTTTTTGTTTGATAGTGGTAGAGTTTTAATTTTAAACCGGACCGGTAGATTTATGATTCTGGTTCATGAAATAAGTTAAGTATTGATCTAAAGAAACTAATCACTGAATCAAATTCGTCAGTAATTTAGTTTATTGATTAGTACCTATAATCTTGACATGGAGAATTACATAAGTGTTTAATAGGGAATTTCGAAATACAAATAGAGGAGTGTAATTACGAATTTCTAGTGGAATGATTTGTAATTTATTATGGTAAGAATAATTCAAATTAATTATTTGAAATTATTTCCACAATAGGATGCCTCGGAAATTAATTATATGGTCCCTACCGTGCCCGTATTTAAGTGGAACTCAGAATCCTATTTTATAGTAGACGAAGGAAAATGTGTGTGCAATTTCTCTTCTTGAAGAAAAAGGATTTGTATTTTCTTCTCCTTTTTGGACTGGGAAGAAATCTCTATAAGTAAGGATTCGTCTAACCTAGAAAGACATTCAGTTTTCTGTATGATAATTGCCCACTCAAGTATTGAGAGAGTTCAATTGTTAGTTTGAGATCACTGTAGAAGACCGTAGAGCTGAAGTTTGATTTGTTTCAAGATATCTGCACACGCTTTAAGAGGTAATCCTTTAGTTAATTTTCATAATGCTTTGTAGGTGATACATATTTGTGGTTGTTGTCTATATTCATGCATGATGTATGATTATGGAATGCTTCCGCAGTGTATGCTATTTTCTAACAACTAATTCTAATTAATAAGCCTTGACTTATTTAATGTAGACTTAAGCAACCAATAACAAATTAATTGAATCCTAAAAATTTAATTCAATGGACTACGGTACATTATAAATAGGCCATCCTATTAGCACAACTTAAACCCACAAATTAAGCTTGATAAAAAGAAGCAAGAGAAAAGAAAACATTTGAACAAGCAATGGCTGCTTCTTCTCCTATTAAGTATCGCCCCTTGGCAAATTATCATCCAACTGTTTGGGGATATCATTTCCTTTCTTATACTCCTGTCAGTCACATATTTCTTTAATAAATTTTTTTCTATGTTAATTATTGTCTAAATATTACAACGATACGTTCAAGACGTAACATAATATTTGATTTATTAATTAATTAACGTATGATGAGTATTTTTTGGATGCAGGAAATTACAAACCAAGAAAAAGTTGAAGTTGATGAGTACAAAGAAACAACCAGGAAAATGCTGGTGGAAGCTCCAGAGGGTAGTGAACAAAAACTTGTGTTGATAGACACAATGCAACGATTGGGAGTGGCATATCATTTCGATAATGAAATTGAAACATCCATTCAAAACATTTTTGATGCTTCCCAACAGAACGATGACAACCTTTACGTTGTTTCTCTTCGTTTTCGACTTGTGAGGCAACAAGGCCATTACATATCTTCTGGTAATTGTACTCCATCCTTCATTATTTCTCTTCGTGTTCTACTTGTGGGCGTTAATTGAGTCCTGCAACTTTTAATTCTAATAACTAACAACGAACATGATGTTTAACTAGATGTCTTCAAGCAATTCACCGAACAAGATGGAAAATTCAAGGAAACGCTTACTAATGATGTCAAAGGATTATTAAGTTTGTATGAAGCATCACATCTGAGAGTGCGTGACGAGGAGATTCTTGAAGAAGCTCTTACCTTTACCACTACTCATCTCAAGTCTATTGTCTCCAACTTGAGCAATAACTCTCTTAAGGTTGAAGTAACTGAAGCCTTAAGTCAGCCTATTCGCATGACTTTAGCAAGGATGGGTGCAAGGAAATACATATCCATTTACGAAATTAACGACGCACACAACTATTTGCTTTTGAAATTTGCTAAATTGGATTTTAACATGCTGCAAAAGTTCCACCAAAGAGAGCTTAGTGAGCTTACAAGGTTGAACATTATTTGATCTATATATCTTTTTTAATTAGATAAGTAATGGTAATTTGGAATTAATAAAAAATGTAATGCATGGAACAAAATCGTTGTTCTTGTGATGTATGTAGGTGGTGGAAAGATTTGGATTTTGCAAATAAATATCCATATGCAAGAGACAGATTGGTTGAGTGTTACTTTTGGATATTAGGAGTGTATTTTGAGCCAAAATATAGTCGTGCTAGAAAAATGATGACAAAAGTACTCAAGATGACCTCCATTATTGACGACACTTTTGATGCTTATGCAACCTTTGATGAACTTGTGAGTTTCAATGATGCAATCCAGAGGTAAAACATCAAAATTTCACAAGTAAAATAATCCTTTTGACAATCCCTCACTAATGAATAGGAGAAAGTAAATATGTTTTCCTGTTGTTATTATGAAATCTATATATATATATATAGACGAGGTGTAAGAGTTAATTAGCTTGTGGTTTTGATGATATATTAGATGGGATGCTAATGCAACCGATTCAATACCGCCATATATGAGACCTGCTTATCAAGCTCTTCTAGACATTTATAGTGAAATGGAACAAGTGTTGTCCAAAGACGGTAAATTGGACCGTGTATACTATGCAAAATATGAGGTAATATTATTGTTTACCTAACCCACATAATTATATCAATTAAGTAAATTTTGATAATTCAACTGGTTGACTATCTACATTTTCAGCTTATCTTATTAATTAGTGAGAATTTAATTTCGATTCCCATGTTATAATACCCTCCTTATTTGCTATGAAAACGTTACCATTAATTCCAAAAGGAAAAAAGATACTAGCTAGTAGTAATTGTCTAGCTTAAATTACTTGTTATTGTTTTTAGATGAAAAAGTTGGTGAGAGCCTATTTTAAGGAAGCCCAATGGTTAAATGATGCTAACTATATTCCAAAATATGAGGAGCACATGGAGAATTCACTTGTAAGCGGTGCCTATATGATGGCATCAACAACTTCCTTGATCGGTATGGAGGAATTTATATCCAAAGACACTTTTGAATGGTTGATGAATGAGCCTTTGATAGTTCGAGCTTCCTCATTGATTAGCAGAGCAATGGACGATATTGTTGGACATGAAGTAAGTACAACAATAAGTATATGCGTAATGATCATTGAGATCTGAAACATTAATTAAGATTCAAACTTTCATTAAATACAAATAAATGAGGCATAATAGTGACTTGACTTATCAAAAACAATAGTACTTTTTATGTTTCACTTTGTGTGAGGGCCAAACTAACTACTCTCCGGTGATAATTTTTATTACTATACAATCTTTTAGTTTTTCTTTTTAGATAAAATTTATATTTTAAAAAAATACTAGAAGTCACAGCAATTCTATTGTTCAAAATATTACAAAAGTTTCTATATTGTATTACAAAAATTAAAAGAGAAAGAAAGAAAACAAATAGTCCTAGTTGCTTGAAGAACATATGATGTTGAATAGTTTGGATTTGCTTCAAATATATCTGCATATGATACAGAAGGAACACATATATTGTGTGTATTCGATTTAATTACTTCAAATTCTTAAAAGTTAGCTAAGAAGCCTATAATATAATACAAAAAATAATGTTAAAAATGTATTAATTATATACATGGAATATATTGAAATCTATTTATTTCATGTAGGATGAACAAGAAAGAGGACATGTAGCTTCAATTATTGAATGTTACATGAAAGAGTATGGAGCTTCAAAGCAAGAGACTTACATTAAATTTCAGAAAGAGGTCACCAATGCATGGAAGGACATAAACAAAGAATTATTCCGTCCAACTGAAGTACCAATGTTTGTCCTTGAACGAGTTCTAAATTTCGCACGTGTGATAGACACATTATATAAAGAGGAAGATGGATACACCAACGCCAAAGGCAAACTTAAAAACATGATTAACTCGATACTGACTGAATCTGTCAAAATATAAATATAATGATGAAATTGCACCTTCATCAATCAAATATTAAGAGCAAAATAAGGCATATACAATAAATTCAAGACATTTAATATGCCATTCATAATATATGAGCTGTTAATTCATGGGGAATGTTTGAAATAAACAATAGTTGTTTTTAATTTGCTAAGCAAAAGTGTGGTAGGTTTGTCTTTTTCCTGTCATGTTCATTTTTAAAACATATACAACACTTGAGTTGTATTAAATCCTGTTTTATTTCATTTCCATTTTGTTTGGATGATTATTAATTATCATCACTGTAAAATGCATCGTAATCGTATTGTATTTGTATTGTATTGTGGTCATAATAAAGTTTGAATAAATTGTATCTTTGTTAGGGTTATATAAATTTTTTATTATTTAGTTGTATTCATGTATTGTACCGTATGATAATTATTTAATTTACTAAAACTCCCATCGTTGTTGTAAATATTAGATTATGTAATAGGATACAATCAAACTAAACAACAATTACAAAAAAAGTCAACTAGATGCACTGATTATGACTCGTCAACATTTTAAGTTATTAATTCATACCACTCCTAATGAAATTAATCATAAAACTAAATTCGTTCACTAACGATGATATTTTTGAAGAATGAAAAAGACTCACAGTGATGGTTTGGACAATCCTATTCTTTTGGGCTCGCTTTAGGGGTGTGACTTATGCTCAAAGCCTAATTTTACATGATATAAAAGAAGGACCTATCTCAGCCAATATTGTATTTCCAAATTAAATTATCCATGCTTCAGATGTTCAATGTTTTTTTCATTAAATTGTTTCCAATGATCATTGATATGAAAAAGTTACATCTTGGAGATTGGCAAACAAATCTTAATACATTATCATATGGTAAAGGTAAAGTTAGATAAACTCAAAAATAGTAACACAAAAAAAGGAGGGAGTCTAAGCTAGCTATGGAATGACTCGGAAGGTCCCTTTTGATTTTTTTATAAAATTATCATTTTACCCCTCCCAATATTGACCTCTAGTCCTTTTTGATTGATTTTAAAATTCGTTTCGAGTTTTGAGTGAAAAGTTATTAATTATGAAAATTATGGAAGTTTGGAAGGATAAAGTTTGTTAAAAAGTGGTTTTCGGTGTCTATTGGAGTTTCAAGTCCTAGAATGAAAATTCATCGATTCCGTCAACTCTAGAATGTGGAAATTAGTCTAGGAGAGTTGCCAGTTTTAAATTCAGAGCATTTTCGTGGATTTGAAGTCCTAAGTTGGAAATTATTGAGATTTTAGCCTTTGGGTTGACTTTGGTCAACATTAAGGATTCAGATGCTCGGTCCGATTTTCGACAGTTCCATTGGATTCAAAAATTGCTTTTAGGTCTAGGCGAGGTCTTGGTTGAAATTTAGAGGTCCCGAGCTTACGTTATGGTCATTTCTTGACTTTTATGGGTTTCGGGTCAAGGAGACCTAGGATTCATATTTTGATGGTTCCATTGAGTCTGAAACAAAAAGTTTAGTCTTGTTGCATATTTGGTTTGTGTGAAAGGGATTCCAAACCAATCTCGAGGGTCATTTCGGAAATATTTTATGCCTTGTCTGATTGTTGGTTTGTTGTTTCTAGTGTAGTGTTAATTATTTTTCGCAATCGTGTGGATGACTTTCACGATCGTGAAGCTTTAGGGTTCTGGTCATCGCGATCGAGTGGAGGTTTGCGTGATAGCGATCGTCAAACTTAATGAATTGACCCATTTAACTCAACGCGATCACGAAACTTTGGTCATCGCGATGAGAATTTTATACCCAGGCAGAATATTTTTTAAAATTGGGGTTTCAACTTTATTTCATCATTTTTTTAGTTTTGGAAGCTTTGGTGTGGCGACTATAACAAGGTTATTGAGAAGAAACGGTTAGGTAATGATTTCTAACCTTAAATCTTCATTTACCTGTTATTAATGAATTTAAGTGTTCAAATTAGCATTTTTGGAATGATAATTTGGAATTTCTTCAAGAACCCAAAAACTTGATAAAATGATGATTTTGAGTTAAATTCTTATCCGTTTTTTAAATGGTTTTCGCCAATAGTTTCCAAGTGACTTGGATACTGTATTCAGTAATGATTTTTGGATTCAAACCTCATTTTCAGAATTGGGTTTTTGAGTTGATTTGACCCATTTTCCAAATTATATTATATGGGTGTTGTTATTTCCGTAATCTTATTGTGATTACTTATTGGATTAGATTGTGTGGCCTTGGACATTGTTCGAAAAGGAAAATCTCACGTCTCAAATTGATTTTTGATTGAATTAAGGCAAGTGTTAAGGTCACTAGATGTAGCACCTTGAGTTCCATAAAGAACTAAAGAGAATTCATTCAAGTTATTCCTAAGATTCTTTAAGTTTTGGGCAACTTCAATCGATCGTAACTTTCAATGTACGATGAGTTGGGTAGCCTATAAGATATCAAATGAAAGGTATTTAGATTATCTCTCCAACCCCAACTAGTTTGCTAAGTTTTGATTTCGGATGAGTGAGATGTGCCCTTCTGAAGTCAGGTTGTCCAGTTAAGGAAAGCTACTCAAAAATTTGAGGGGTATTTTGGTCTTTTCCTTACCCAATCAGATTTAATTCATTTTGAGTAGGGTTTTAGGAGTCTAAAATGATTTGATTCAGTTTTAAAATACTAATATACACTTAGGGTTTTACAAGATAGTTCAAGAGGAGAAAAGAGTAAAACGTTCAAAGCTTTCATCGAGTTATTCTAGCGAATCGAAGGTTATTTCGCCAAGGGTTTAATCCCTAAGAGGTATGTAAGTTCTCATAGTGTTGGGTTCGTTCACCCACACGCCAATCATGTTATTTTCAGCGAAATTTCGTTCTTGAAGTTGAAGTGTTTGAGTTCTTGATTAGTTTCTTGAAGTATTGTTTCCATTCTTGAATTAGAATGGGTTTGATGATTTCTTGAGATAATCATTGGATTTTAAGAGTTATTTTTTAGTAGATTCTTGTGTACTTTGGCTGGGTATTCGAATCTAATTGATTGAGGAATAAACCATTCGATTCTAGGTGAGTTAGGGTCCAAAAATGAGAAAGAAAAGTCGTCGGGGTTTTTTTGGGCTGGGGCTGTTGCGCCGCCCCAGCAGTGCGCCAGAAACACTTGTTTGTAGGATGAGGGCTGGCGCCCTGCACCAATCAGTGCGCCAGTGTCGCTTGCCCCTACCCGTTCTCCATTGTTTAGTCCGTCTGAGTTCTTCCAAAGGGTACCTTTACCCCCCTTTGATTCTAAACTACTTCTAAACATCTAGAAATCATTCATAACATGAATCATAACCTTTAATTCATAATTCAAATTCAAGGTAGAGTTAAGAGTGAAGTCTTGAGAGTTCTTCAGAGTTGTTTGAGAAAGTCCGTTTGAGTCTTTTCGAGGAGTCTTCTACAATTACTTATAAATTGTTTCAAGACTCGAGCAAGTGTGTATGAGAATGAGGAGGAAGTATCCATGAGTCTACATTATCATCACGAGATCCTTCATATCATGAATCATAACTCTTGAATTCATAACTCATATTCAAGAGAGAGTTAAGAGTAGAGTTCAAGAAAGTTTTTGAGTTTAATTGTGAATCCTTTGAGATCAAGTATCGATTTGAACTATGTTCTGAGGAAGTAAGTATGAGAATGATAAGATTAGTATACATGAGTTCCATATTGTTATGTAGACCCTCGAGTCGAGTCGTTCATGTCCATAAATTCTGCATGAACTTTATAAATTTAGCATCTTTGAGAGGAGTAGTATCTTTAAGTTCTAAGTTCTTGAGCATTGAGTTCCTAATCCCTTTTGAGATTATATTTCTAATCATGGGACTATTACATGTTACCCATGAAGTTCTTGAGTTGAGTTGTTCATGCCCATAATGTCGCATGAACCCTATGAGTTGAACATTCTTGAGATGAGTAGTATCATGAAGTCCTTGAGTTGAGTTGTTCATGCTCATAATTCCGCATGAACCCTCTGAGTTGAGCATTCTTGAATTGTGTAGTATCATTGAAGTTCCTGAGTTCTGGAGTTCTTGAGTTCTAAGCATTGAGTCCTATGTATGGTTATTGAAAACCTTGAATTGAGTCATTCACGTCCATAATTCGGCATGAACCCTATCTTGGGAACTCTTTTACAATTTTTTCTAAACTTGTTTTAAAACTTTAGTAGTTGAGTTTGAGAAAGAGTAGAGTTGAGTTCATTTTGCTAAAATGATTTATGGGAACTAAGTATTCCCCAGATTAAATGTTTTCACATTTAAGGTAAGAGGAAACACCGATTTCCAAAAAAAAATTTAGCAGTTTTGAGTATCATCTATCTTAAGAGAAAGACTTTTGAGTAATAATCTGAAAACACAAAAAATGTTATGTTTTCAAACATATGAGCTAGTTATATTTTTGGGAGTAGTATTGAGCACCGATATGGGGACGAGTTCAGATAACACAAAGTTCTCATAAACCTTGTAGCCAATGTGGGTAGAAAGGGTCATACTTTTTAGATGATTCCTTAATGCTTTTTAGCATAGACTAGTGGATACACTTACTAGTATGTTATATACCCTGAAAAAGTATAGGACAATTCTGGCAGCGTGGCATAGACGTTGTATTATCACATAGCTCATAGTGATGGTTGTCGGTTAGAGAATCTCCCACAGAGTTTATTTCATATTTTCATATACAAACAGAGTTATTTTGTATCCTTGCATACAAACTGAGTTATTATTGTATTCTTCAATACATTGAGTTGCTATCTACTATTTTAAAAGCTTTCCATATATTGCATCTTTTATTGTTGCTTTATCTTGGGTTGAGCAATCCAGAGTTGAGTATCCAGAGTTAAGTATCTTAT
The DNA here is from genome assembly GCF_019186545.1 of Solanum stenotomum. Lineage (NCBI taxonomy): Eukaryota > Viridiplantae > Streptophyta > Magnoliopsida > Solanales > Solanaceae > Solanum > Solanum stenotomum. The sequence goes on along the minus strand of NC_064289.1, from coordinate 17,459,644 downwards.
TATTGATTTGAGAACTATTTCTCTGAGTTGAGTTGAACTATGTTTCACAAAGTTGAGTATCTTATTATTGATTTGAGCCCTATTTCTCTGAGTTGAGTTGAAATATGTGTCAGTGAGTTGAGTTGAGTATCCTTGAGTACTTCTGAGTGAGTAACTTTGAGTATCCTTGAGTATTACTTGGGTTTAGTTGAGTTGAGACGAGGTAAGTATGTTACTTTTCCATCAGTTCAAGCTTATGTTTATGGTTTAGAATTCCTCTTACATGCTCGTACACTCAATGTACTGATGTTATTTGGCCTGTTAATGATGTAGATACAAGTAGCTGTAACATCTCGCAATTTGAAATAGTTAGGAAGAAGCTAAGAATTTGAAATAGTCATTTTTGGAAATAGTGTCAAATGTGGAATTTAAGTAAGTTAAAGTGAGTTTTTGGTCAACTTCAAACGATCATAACTCCTAGATCAGGACACTTTGGGTGTAGTTCCAGATATGGTTGGAAAGCTCTTGGAATGATCTTTCCAACGCTGCCAAGTTTACACGATTCCGAGTTTGTATGAGTCAGTTATCCCCTTTGGAAGTTGGACTGTTGGATTAAGGAAATGTCTAATCCGGAATTTTAAGGGGTATTTTAGTCTTTTCATTTCCCTATTATTTTAATCCATTTTTAGGAGTTTAATATGGGTCAAATTAGATTTTAGTCAGTTTTAGAATTTGGGATTTCACGCTAGGGCTAAGGAGAAAGGAGAAGAGAAAAGAAGAAGGAGAAAAAAAGGGCAAATTCATCAAGATCGATCAAGAAAGTTGGTGTTTCGCCAAGGATTTACTTCTATCAGGTATGTGAGGCACTCATAACATTTGAATCGTTCTCCCACGTGCCAAGAATATTAATTTCAATTTGGATTCGACCTAAAAGAGTTTGAATATTGATGATCTTGATATTTATTCTTGAATTCATATATTGTTCTTGATTTTGACTGAGTTGGGAAGTTTCTGAGTTCGTTACGTCACATCATAGAGTCGTTTCGAGTAAGGTTCATAGTTACATTTGCTGGGTATCTATATCGAAAAATAGTTTGAGAAAAAGAACCGAATTTGGGTAAATTGGGGTTGGAAAACGAAGAAGAAATTTCATTGGACAAAATTAGGGGGTGGCCGCGCGTCGCACTCCTTGTGCCCAAATTTGAAAAATTCTGCTTTACATCGTGGAGCTGACACGGAGCATTCTGCCTAAAAACATATTTTCGAAACCAAAATTTAATTATGCCCCCGCGTCGAAGGAATAATTGAAAATAAAAAACCTGCATAACAACGAACATGACTACATACATGCATGATGAAATGATAAAAAACTATGAAACTCTAATCTTATATATACTTAAAGGTATAGAAATAATTGAATTAAGAAGAATAATATGGGAAAAAATATTTAATGATAACGGATCAGAAGATATATTAAACCAACAATGGTATAAAATAGACCTACATGATTTAGACCTCGAAAGAATAGAATGATATGATTTAGAAATAAATTCAGACTAAAATGAACTACGAATATTTACAATATTGGACAGAATCTATGGAAGATATAAAACTATTAGAACATTTAATGGAAGAAAATTTATATATGTACCTAAGAACCCAAGATATGTTATATCTAAAATATATCATAAATAATATTAAAGAGATATCAAGATTAAGACACTTAGCAAAATAATATTATAATAAAATCTTTAAAATGGATTCCTCACCTACCAAAAATGGTACACCTACCAAAAATGTAATGAATTCCTCACCTACCACACCTACCACACTACCAAAAATATCATGAATCTCTCACCTACCAAAAAGATGAATTCCACTACGAAAAATGGTATCAGAGCTATGGATGAAAAGAAATATAAGAAGAAACATACTAGTAGAAAGATAAGAAAATTAAGAAGAAAATTAAACAGATTACATCCAGAATATAAATAACTCAATATCACAAAAACTGATAATGACAAATTAGATCAATTATTAGATAATATATCTAAAATAGAATATAAATATATTCAATATCTAAAGATACAATGAATAACGAGAATAACGAATATAGACAAAAACTTACTGAAATAATTATAGCAAAAAGACAATAATTGAGACATAGGCAAAATAGACTTAACATTAATATATTCGCAGGAACTTGTAAAAAATCTATAGTAGTACAAAGGAAAACTATTTTATATCTACAGATACAGATAAAAAGTTTAGAATATAAACTTCAACACAATCTATAAATGAATAAGGAAGAATATGTCATAGACGAAAAAACATATGAAAATTATGACGGATTAAAAATAAAGATAATATTTTCTAATCTAGGAAGAAGATACAAGAAAATAGGTGACAATCTAAGTTTAATGTTAGAAAAAGAAACGGTAAAACTAGAAGATAGTTTAACTGCTATGATAAGAATAACAAAACAAAATGAAGAAATAGATAGAAAAACAGAAATTGAAAAAATAAAACAACAAGCAAAAAAGGAAGTACAACAATTAGAAGAAGTTATGACCATCTGAAATGACCATAACTTTTCACTCGGAGGTCCGATTGTAGGAAACTCGGCGGCGTTGGAAAGAGGATTCGATTATCTATCATATCATAGGTCATGGGACACATAAATCCTTTTGTGCTAAAATTTATGACCATCTGAAGTTGACTCAATCACAATTGTCATCTAACTGACTGCTGATTCTCACTTATGGTCAGACCTACGGACCGTGCATCGAATGACGGTCTGTACTGGTCAACCGTCAATCGGGACTAAAGCTGGGCTTTAGGGGCATCGATCCACGGACACGAACCACGGTCCGTGACCTGACCTACGGACCGTAGGTCCGATCGTGGGTCAATACTGGCCTAATTTCTGGCTAAGTTCTGGGGGAGGTTCCTGACACGAACCACTAACCTGCAAGATGGACCGTGGGTCCTCCTACGATCCGTGGATGGTGCCCGTGAGTGCCACTTGCAACACCAGAAATCTACAATCTGGCCTATTTTCAGATACGGGGTGTTACAGGAATGCTTGAGAGGTGTTAGAATTTACACTTTGAGATGGATGAGGTGTTTGGTAGGAAGAGCTAGCATGATATTGGTTAGTTGTGTTTAATTCGACGGTGGGGGGCTTTTGGACTGGAACAATAGGTGGATTTTGTGGGAAATGTTCGAGTGTTGGATTTGGAGTAGGAAAATGGAGTGGAGGTCTTTTGTTGTTTGGAAGAGAAGTGTTGGGAGTGATAGCCAAATTTGCTAACTCCCGAGTCTTATGCATCTCAGCCCTCATTTTAGCAATTTTTTGTGCCAGTTGAGCAATCAACTCATTCTGCTCAGCAATGATATGGTCTGCTATTGTGATATCATTCAAACTGATGTTCTCAACATTTCGAGTCATCTTTTCTTTTCCTTTCAATAGATTTTGGCCCAGGAAGGAATCTTTAGGGACTTAAGATTTCGTGAAGCACAGATGCTCAGCCAGTTTCCAAATACAGATTAGTTCTAGTTACCTTTTAAATGAAAAACACTCAAAAGTAGCTATGTTGGTTATTGTTTCTAATGAGAAATACAAATAATATGATATAAGAATAAACATATAATTGTCATTTTGCTTTAAGCAGATAAATCCACGAATGTATTTTGGGTGAAAGGGAGGACTCAAATGGAAGGATTTTTTTTTGTCAACTTGCATAGATTCTTGCTAACTTCTTCCACTCATATCTTTTAGGTGAAATCTTTCAGAATCATTCAAGAAAAGGGAGGATAAAAATTTACAGGATAAGGACCGAGCCTTAAGTAGGCTGCCTATGTATCCTTCCAAGGAATCCAGGCCAACCGTAGTCTAAATCAGTCTTGGTAAGTTTTTAAACGTTGATTCTTCAGCTTCTTCGCCACTAACCAAATCAATGATCGGCATTGGCATGCTAACACTTTTTCTAGACATTCTAGCAAGTTAACCTTTCTTGAGAGATGGAAATTTAAAAGATTTTTAAAGGGTTTATATATTTTCTGAGAAACTTAGACAACACTTTAGGAGTAACTTGGACGGACTTTGTTGTTGTGGATTTAATAAATTCTTAGGGTGTTCTAAGGAACAAGAGTGGATTAATTTTTCTTTTAGACAAACTGACATATCACAACACAAAGCAATTATATCAAGTAGCACACAAATAGTTCATAGAGCGTCCTAAACTTGTGACCTTTTAAGCCAAAGGTGGGTCTATCGAAATGAAGGATGTATTACGCCATTTGACGACAATGCATTA